>NC_142011.1:129044445-129368195 GCF_049901735.1 Notechis scutatus | reverse complement strand
ATGTATCTTAACCATAGTTTGGGTTTGAGGATGGCATTGGCCAGGGCTCTGGATTCGAATTCTTCCATGAACAGGTTAGCAATGACAGGTGACAGTGGTGATCCCATGGGGGCTCCTTCTATTTGTTTGTATCTTTGTCCTTTGTATATGAAATATGTGTTGGTTAAGCAGTGTTCTGTTAGTTCCATGAGGTGTTTGGCTGGTTGGTATTTATTTTTGATGATTTCAAGGGTCTCTTTTATCGGGACTTGAGTGAATAGGAAACCACGTCAAAACTTACAAGCAGATCTTCTTGCTCCACGTGTAGATCTTTGATCATTTCCAAGAAGTGGTATGAGTTTTGTACATGTGAAGCTGCTGTTTCAGCATGGGGCTGTAGCTGCTTTGCTAGGTATTTGGCTAGGTTTTGTAGTGGTGCTCCTCTGGAGCTGACTATGGGTCTGAGAGGTATGCCTTCTTTGTGTATTTTTGGGAGGCCGTATAGTTTGGGGCATCTGGAAGATTTCTCTCTGGGTATAATCGTGTGTTGGATCTCTTTGCTTATGTGGCTGGTTATAATTTTCTTCTTGGTTAATTTTTCCAGATATGTGGTTGGGTCTGTGTTTATGGGTTTGTATGTGGAGTCTTGGAGTAGGTCTGTCAATTTTGTTTCGTAGTCTTTTCTGTCCATTACTACAGTGGCATTTCCTTTGTCTGCTGGGAGGATGATTATGCTGCTATCTCTTTTCAGGGTTTGTAGTGCTTTAATTTCATTTTTCTGTAAGTTGCTTTTGGGTGGCTTGCTTGTGCATAGGATATTGGTAACTTGGTGTCTTATTTTATCAGCTTCATCTGTATTTAATTTAGTTAGGCTGGATTCTACTGCACATATGATGGATTCTGTGGGGATTTTTTGGGGTGCTATAGCATAATTGAATCCTTTGGTTAGAACATATATATAGAACTTATATATATATATATAGATTTGTTTTATTTATTTTATTTATTTATTTATTTATTTATTTATTTGATTTGCCAATTGTTTACAAGATAATAAGTATAAATGTATACATAGTTGTGAATACATGAAATGGGTACATATAAGAAAAATAAAAGAATAAGAGAAACAATAGGACAGGGACGGTAGGCACGTTGGTGCGCTTATGCACGCCCCTACAGACCTCTTAGGAAAGGGGTGAGGTCAATAGTAGACAGTCTAAGGTTAAAGTTTTTGGGGTTTGGGGAAGAAACTACAGAGTCGGGTAGAGTATTCCAGACATTGACCACTCTATTGCTGAAGTCGTATTTCCTGCAATCAAGTTTGGTGCGGTTTACTTTGAGTTTGTATCTATTGTGTGCTCTTGTGTTGTTATGGTTGAAGCTGAAGTATTCATTGACAGGTAGGACATTGCAATGTATGATTTTATATACCATGCTTAAGTCAGACCGAAGACGGCGTAATTCAAGGTTTTCAAGTTCTAGAATTTCAAGTCTGGTGGCATAAGGTATTCTACAACGAGTAGAGGAGGAGAACTCTTCTTGTGAAATATTTCTGGACTTTCTCAATTGTGCTAATATCAGATACGTAGTGTGGGTTCCAGACTGATGAACTGTATTCGAGTATTGGTCTAGCAAATGTTTTGTATGCTCTGGTTAGTAGTGTGATATTACCAGAGAAAAAGCTACGTAGGATTAGGTTAACAACTCTTAATGCCTTTTTGGCTATGTAGTTGCAGTGGGCTCTAGCACTTAGATCATTAGAGGTGAGTATTCCAAGGTCCTTTACAGAGCTTGAGTCATCAACAAGATCTTGACTATTCAGCTTGTATTTTATTTTCTGATTTTTTTGCCAATATGTAAGACAGAGCATTTATTTGTTGAGATTTGAAGTTGCCATTTGTTTGACCACTCTGATACATAGTCAAGATCTTTTTGTAGGGTAGCAGTATTGTCTGTGGTATTGAACAGCTTTACATCATCAGCGAAGAGAACGCAATTGCTCTTAATATGATCACAGAGGTCGTTTATGTAGAGTATGAAGAGAGTTGGTCCTAGAACACTGCCTTGGGGAACACCACTATTGACAGGTACTGGATTTGATAGTACGCTCCCGATTTTGACCATTTGTTGTCTGTTTGACAGGAATGCTTCTATCCAGTTATTCAGTTGTCCAGAGATACCATAGGATTTTATTTTAGGAGTAGTTTGTCGTGTACCACTGAATCAAAGGCTTTACAGAAGTCTATGTAGATTGCATCTATTGCTTTGCCCTGGTCGAGTTGTGTCGTCCATATGTTTTTGCAGTGTAAGAGTTGCAGATTACAGGATAGTTTTTTTCTGAAACCAAATTGTTTATTGGAGAGTAGGTTATTTGTCTCTAAGTGAAGGATGATGGATTGGTTAATAATTGATTCCATGACTTTACAGGTGACGCAGCATAAGGAGATTGGCCTGTAATTTTCAACTAGGCTTGGGTCTCCTTTTTGAAGATGGGGATGACTGTGGCTTGTGACCATAGGTTAGGCAAGGAGCTGGTTCTGAAAGATTTTTCAAAGATTATGCTTAGAGGTTTGGCTATGGCAGTGGATAGCTTTCTTAAGAAGTAGGCACATATTCCATCCGGTCCAATAGATAGAGATGGTTTTAGGTTGCGTAGTGCTTTTCAACATTGTCTTCTGTGAAATCGATATGTATTAGATCATTGTTGTTATCTGTGGTACGGCTAGGAAATACTGGGCATGATCCATTGCTGTTTACAAATACTGAGCCGAAGAATGTGTTAAAGATGTTGGCTTTAATGGTGTCGTCGTTGCAGTCTTTACCATCAGGTCCTACCAAGGGAGGGATGGACCTTGAGTCTTTTAGTTTGTTGTTTACAAAATTGTAAAAAGCACGGGTGGAATTGGTGCTTAGAAGGTTTTCCTCTTGTTTAATGTGATAATTGGTGCATTCGGTCTTTATCTGGTGGCATAAATTTTTGTATCGGTTTTGAAATTGGCAACGTGACCAGATTTGTTTTTCCGCCAGAGTGATCTCTTTTTGGATTGAAGTTTCCTTATTGATATGGGTAATCTGCTTTTTTGTTTTGTTTTGGGAGTTGTTGTTGGTACATATAGTTTGATGACTCTTTTGACTTCAAGTAAAAATATGTTGTAATGGTCTTCAACAGTATTGCATCCAGTGAATAGAGATTGCCAATCAAGGGATGAGAGATCGTTGTGTATAAGATCATAGTTGCCTTTTTTGAAGTTACAATTGGGAATTACATCATTGTGGTGATTTTTGTGTGGACGCATGTTGAGACAAAAGTCAATCATATTGTGGTCGCTACTGGAAAAGGGTTCTTTAGTTTGTATTCCGTAAATTAAATTCAAACTATTGCAGAAGATGAGATCGAGGCAGTTGTTTAGTCTAGTGTTGTTGGTTACTAGTTGTTCCAGTCCCAGATTTGTAGTAGCATTGTAGAAGGTTGTGTGTATGATTTCAGTTGTACAATCATTTAGGGTCCAGTCAATATGAGGTAGATTGAAATCACCAAGAAAGATAAAAGGGTATGGGCAGGATGCAGCCCATGTTAGTAATGTATTTAGCTTGTTTACATGTTCGATGTCATAATCAGGTGCTCTGTAACATAGTAAGAATCGAATTGTGATATTTAAGGATAGTTCACAGATGATGGTCTCAGGAAGAGCAAGCTCCTGGGTAACTTGGATATTTTTAGATGTAAGGATTTTTATAGAAGATAGCAACACCACCTCCTCGACGATTTTCACGATCTGATCGGTAAACATGATAGTCTCTTACTGTGGTAATGGAGTCGGGAGAGATGCATTGAGCCATGTTTCACAGACAAATATAATGTCAAAGTTAGCCATATTTAGGAGGATGAGAAATTCAGGTATTTTATTCACGAGGCTTCTTGCATTGAGTAGTTTGCATTTAAGGCCGGCAGTAGTTGGAATTGAGGTAGTTGGGGCGTGCGTGCCTAGTCTTGGGTTTCAGCGGGTACTTACATGTATGGTGTTCGGCTTGGTTCGGGTATTTTCCCACGTCATTGTAGTTCTTTTAAAGTTGTAGCAACGTTTCAGCAGAATCTCATCTGCCATCATCAGGCTTCTGTATTGTGTCCGTCTGTGGGTCAGACTTTTACAGTGGTTTCAGATTTAAATTTGGGGCAGCCTATTGCTGTGCCAGAATGGTTTTTGTTCATCCTGATTGGTTGGGAGTCTTGGTCTGTGTTTATTGGTCTCGGAGTTTGCTGTGTTCTGCTTGATTGGTGTCTCTAATATCTTCTGTCTGTTTTTTGGCTCTTTTTGTATCTTGATTGGCTGGCAGCATTGTGTTACTTTATTGGAGGTCTTTAGTGCAGCTTGGCTTCGGGTAAATGGACGGCTATCATTAGTTAGGAAGCTGGGTTTCATCTGGGTGCCTGGTTGGGATGTGTTTGAGCTGGAGGTATCAGGGGGGATCTGTTTGTGCCCAGGTGTTTGCCTGGCTTGTGGTGTGGAGATTTTTTTGTTTGTGAGTGCAGGCTTCCAAATGATTGACAGCCTGGTGGAATCATCTCTTCTGTTCATGCTTTCTGGTCTTTTTTCAATCTCTATGGCTTCTCTGATGATTCTGTGGTTAGGGTTTTCTATAGTGGCTAGGGTTTTGGTGCCATTGAAGTTGATGCTATGACCTGTGGCTTCCATGTGTTGGACTAGTGAGGAAGTGTGTTCCAGCTTTTTGACTGCATTTTTGTGTTCATCCAGGCGGGTACTTATTCTTCTATTGGAATGCCACTGTAGTAATGGACAGAAAAGACTATGAAACAAAATTGACAGACCTACTTCAAGACTCCACATACAAACCCATAAACACAGACCCAACCACATATCTGGAAAAATTAACCAAGAAGAAAATTATAACCAGCCACATAAGCAAAGAGATCCAACACACGATCATACCCAGAGAGAAATCTTCCAGATGCCCCAAACTATACGGCCTCCCAAAAATACACAAAGAAGGCATACCTCTCAGACCCATAGTCAGCTCCAGAGGAGCACCACTACAAAACCTAGCTAAACACCTAGCAAAAGAGCTACAGCCCCATGCTGAAACAGCAGCTTCTCATGTACAAAACTCATACCACTTCTTGGAAATGATCAAAGATCTACACGTGGAGCAAGAAGATCTGCTTGTAAGTTTTGACGTGGTTTCACTATTCACTCAAGTCCCGATAAAGAGACCCTTGAAATCATCAAAAATAAATACCAACCAGCTAAACACCTCATGGAACTAACAGAACACTGCTTAACCAACACATATTTCATATACAAAGGACAAAGATACAAACAAATAGAAGGAGCCCCATGGGATCACCACTGTCACCTGTCATTGCAAACCTGTTCATGGAAGAATTCAAATCCAGAGCCCTGGCCAATGCCATCCTCAAACCCAAACTATGGTTAAGATACATCGATATATATATATTCTTAAGTTTTCGCGGGTACTTACATGTATGGCATTCGGCTTTGTTCAGGTATTTTCCCACGTCATTGTAGTTGTTCTTTTAAAAGTTGTAGCAACGTTTCAGCAGAATCTCATCTGCCATCATCAGGCTTCTGTATAATGTTCGTCTGTGAGTCAGGCTTTTACAGTGGTTTCAGATTTAAATTTGGGGCAGCCTACTGCTGTGCCAGAATGGTTTTTCTTCATCCTGATTGGTTGGGAGTCTTGGTCTGTGTTTATTGGTCTCGGAGTTTGCTGTGTTCTGCTTGATTGGTGTCTCTAATATCTTCTGTCTGTTTTTTGGCTGTTTTTGTATCTTGATTGGCTGGCAGACAGAAGATATTAGAGACACCAATCAAGCAGAACACAGCAAACTCCGAGACCAATAAACACAGACCAAGACTCCCAACCAATCAGGATGAAGAAAAAACCATTCTGGCACAGCAATAGGCTGCCCCAAATTTAAATCTGAAATCACTGTAAAAGTCTGACTCACAGACGAACACTATACAGAAGCCTGATGATGGCAGATGAGATTCTGCTGAAATGTTGCTACAACTTTAAAAGAACAACTACAATGACGTGGGAAAATACCCGAACAAAGCCGAATGCCATACATGTAAGTACCCACGAAAACTTAAGAAAACATACACACACACACACACACACACACACACACACACACGGGCTGACTTTGAGCACCATACAGATGTTACAATTAGTCTAGAATTCAGCAGCTAGGTTGTTATAGCTATGCACTAATATTCATAACACACCTATGTTATAAGTCCCGGCTTCCTGTTAGCTTCCATATCTAGTTCCAAGTGCTAATTTTGTTCTTTGAAGTATTACATGTCACTAAGATATTTGCAGGATTGTATTCATAACTCAAGTTTGACCCATCTGATGTGCAGCTCTCTGGAAAATCTTTTAATCCCCCATTTTTGAGTGATTAAGGGGATGGAGGCTTGCCAAACTTTTAGGAAGGCGGTGCTACTGCTATGGGACTTCATGTCCTTCCCCCCAATATGATTAGTTCCTACTTTGTTAAACTTCAGAAAATTATTAAAAATAGAACTGCTTAAACAGGTTTTCAAGTTATAGATGTTGCTTTTTATCATTGCTTTTTTCCTGGTTGCTCTACATTTTTATTCCGGTTCCAATTGTTATTTATTGCTTTTTAAAATAAAATTATTGATTCTGTGAATGTTTTATTATTCAAATTTTAAACATCCATGAATCTCTTGATTGTGGTGAATGAAAAATGAAAGGAAGGAATCATTGCACATATCCACTGGAAGGTCTAGTGAACTTTGAAAACCACCTCTGTGCACGGACCACCTGTGAAAAAGCTCTGTATATGCACGCAATATGCAATGGGTGGAGACAACCAAACAAATTCTTTGAAACAGTCATGCCAGGTCTTCCTAAGACATACCGTATATACTCGAGTATAAGTCGACCCGAATATAAGCCGAGGCACCTAATTTTACCACAAAAAACTGGGAAAACTTATTGACTCGAGTATAAGCCTAGGGTGGGAAATGCAGCAGCTACTGGTAAATTTCAAAAATAAAAATAGATACCAATAAAAACTTTCACTAGGACAGTTGGGAATAAGTTTGATGTTCACAATTTCCTCTTTGAAAGAGACCAGTAAATAGGGAACAAGAAGATGAAGAAAAAGAAGTGTTTTTTCACACTTTTCACACTGCAGTGAACAAAAATGGCATCATAGGAACAGGCTTATTCTCAGTCCAAAGGTTTGTTTCTGATTTCTTCCCTGATTTAAAGGAAATTTGGGAAACGATCTCACTATCACGAAAGGTTTAATTGATTCACTAACCCAAAAGAAGATGATGATGACAGTGGGAGGCAGGAGTCACTCTCTCCCTTGCAAGAAAAAAGCAAGAGCCGTTCTTATGATCTCTCTCTCTCTCTCTCTCTCTCTCTCTCTCTCTCTCTCTCTCTCTCTCTCTCCTCCTCCTTCTCTCTCTCTCACTCTCTTTCCCCATAATACAGTCAAGCCCTTTCCAGCACACACGCGATCTCGCCACTGCTTCACCTTGCAAATGCAAAATCCGGGGTTTTTGCATTTGCAAGGTGCAAAGTGGCGGGGGCAGATCACGCGTGCTGGAAAGGGCTTGACTGTATTACGGGAGAGAGAGAGAGAGAGATCATAAGAACGGCTCTTGCTTTTTTCTTGCAAGGGAGAGAGTGACTCCTGCCTCCCACTGTCATCAACATCTTCTTCTTTTGGGTTAGTGAATCAATTAATTTGGGAAATGATCTCACTATCATGAAAGTCAGTGTTCTCTGCCCATGGGGCGTTTGGAAGAAAACGCTCCGCGGCATATCCACGTGCGTGTGAGGGGAATCAGAAATCCCCGTGTTCAACGCCTAGCACAGAAGAGAAAACGCAGCTGTGAGCAAATACTGGGAAAACCTGATTGATCAGAAGGAAGGAGGCAAAAGAGGGAGGAGTGGTGGTGGATGGAAGTCCCACTGGTATTTGTGAAACACTTGGTCGGCAGCGCTTAAAGTCAACATCCTCGCTCCCACCCACCCACCCAAAGCCACGAAGTTGCAAGTGCGCTCGGGAGGAGGGGGAGGAGGTGGTGGTGGCGGCTCGTGTTGTTTTCTGAGCTCTAGGCTCTAGGCTCGCGGACTCAGAAAACAACGCGAGCCACCACCACCTCCTCCCCCTCCTCCCAAACGGACTGAAAGCAGCTGGGGCTGAGGAAACGAAGCTGAGCGGAGCCGAAGCGACCTCGGCTCGCATTGTTTTCTGAGCCTAGAGCCAGGGCGCTTTCATTGCACGGTGGAGCTTCTTGTCTCGGGAAACACCGGGCGTTGTTGCTGCCCCAAGGGGAGGGCGATTCTGGGCTGCGCAATTGGGGGACTTCGTGGCTTTGGGTGGGTGGGTGGGTGGGAGCGAGGACGGATGGAGTCCGTGAAGTGGGGCTTGCCTGCCCTTGCTGGCTGCCTCTGCTTCCTTAGGGGTGGGGAAGGGGGCTCATCTGGACCAAGGGTGAGTCTCCCCCTCAGTTTCCCCTGAAGGATCTTCCGTCGCTTTTGCCTTCTCCCTACATCTTCCCTCTGTTAAAGTTTCCCCCCCCCACCCACACACAATTATTTTCGGGCGGATAGATTTCATGTCTGAGCATTCTCACATGGCGGTGGGTCTTTTCCCCCTAAAAACAGTTAAAAAAGAAAAACTATATCCTCATGCAAGAACTTTTCTGCTTCCGATTACCCCATGCTTAAAAGTTGCAAAGGAAACACGGAAGCAGGGAAGCGGCTGCCCAGCTCCGGAGCTCCACACCATTTTTTTTCAGAGGGAATCTCACTCGAGTATAAGCCGAGGGGTTTTTTTTCAGCACAAAAAATGTGCTGAAAAAGTCGGCTTATACTCGAGTATATACGGTAGCTGATTTAATGCTCTGAGGAGATAAACTTTGCCCACACAAAGCAGCTCTGGGAAATGACCAGGGATGGTATCCGACTGGTGTAACTACCAGTTTGGTGATTTATGTTTTGCGCTTGTGAAACTTTGTCAGCTTGCAGCCTGGACAGCTGAGCAGCACTGCACATGGGTGCGCAGCGTTTGAAAAAGCACTTTTTTCCTGCTTTTTCAACTGCAGCTGTGCCGCGCAAAGCAGCTGAGGTTGAAAAAGCAGGAAATAAAGGTCAGTTAAGAGCCCAGGCGGGCGGGTAGGCCAAAACAGCAGCACACATAGAACCGGTTCTATGTCTGCTGCTCTTCAGAGCTACCGGTTCTACAGAGCTGGACAGAACTGGTAGAATCCCACCCCTGGAAATGGCTGCTTGAAAGTGTTACAGTTTTTCACTAGAATTAATTTTGGCAATGAAATTGACTCAGATATTAGCCATTTTATACTCTGTATACAGTAATCTTAATATTGCATTTTAAGAGCTACTTCATACATTATCTTATAAAAGTGTGGAAAGCCAACCCCATCACCCCAAAGAATGAAATATTTTGAGGAATATGTTTTAAAAGGCAGGATAAAATATTTCCCCTAAAAGAAAAAGAAAAACTCTTAAGGGAGAGAGAAACTCAGAGCCCAGTTTCCCAGCAGATACTGAGATCGGGCAGCTTTTAGAAATGCAGATTTGGTAATCCATTACTCCCTGAAGCAAAGTCTGAACAAAGGAAGAGATAGGATTAGCCCTCACTCAAGAATCAAACCAGGACAAAGCAATAAACCACAATAGGAATTGCCCAACACCCTTTCAGAACACAATTCATTGCATTATATCAGCAGCCGAAACTTCAACCAAACCTGGAAGCTCAACCTATAAAGTGAGCTATGACCCCTATATAACCCCTATGTGGCCTCGTGGGAGTCTGACAACAGCCAGTACAATACATGTTCTTGCACAGGAACAGGAAGCTCAAATACAAAGCCCAGAGAGGGTGTAAAAGCCACCCACTCTCCACTCCATGTGGTAGCTGCCCAGAATCCCATGTGCATGGTGGCTCTGTTTCATCAATAATGGACCCTCTTTCCAATCAGCCTCCAGCCTCCATTTTGTCTCCAGTGCTTTTATCCCGGCTTGGAACTGAACCTGGATATTTCTTCCAATAGAAGAAACAAGATTTTCACTATGCTTGCAGTTGCGAAGATGCTGTAACCAGTCAGAGATACTAGATGTTTGCTTGAATAATTATATTACCACTTTGCTTTAACATTTTAGACTTTTCAGTGTATTTATTAAAGATTTTATGGATACATTACAATGTAATGTGCAGTAGGATATAGTCATTCCTGCACAAAAGCAATTATAAAAGATACAGGTCACACTAGTTAAATGGTTTTTTTTAATATTATGGAGTACATAATGAAGTAAAGCAAACAAACTGAAAACTATATTCCTCCATACAAAAACATAATAAAAATCTGTGATTGGCAATATTTGGCCACAAATGTAAATTAAATTTAAGGATATTCTATTCTAAATTAAATTCCACAAAGTAAATTTAGTTCTATTTTCCCTTCGTAGGTGGTGTTGAGATGATGAAAAAAAGTAAAAAAATGCATGTTAACAGGGAAGTTCTGACAATAATGGAGAACTCCATTTATCTTCTCATAGATTGGGTTCAAAGAGATACTCTAAATAATTGTGCCCTTGAACAGTTAGCTTTTGAATCAATGAGACAGAATTCCTTAGATTAAATCCTAAATAATAATCATGGTCTGATGTATGATAGGCCTTTTGATGAACCAGTAAGAAAGAGTAACTATATTACCATTATATTTAGGATATTTATAAATAGGAAACTGCCAGCAGGGACCAATACAATGACATTTAACTATACCCACACGCTTTTATCTTTCTTGGTGACTTCAATCTACTTCATATTAACTGGACCCTTAACAAATGTACAACTGAACCTACACATGCAACATTCTGCAATGCAATAACAAATCTAGGACTAGAACAACTACTAACCAACAACACTAGACTTAACAACTGCCTCGATCTCATCTTCTGCAATAGTTTGAATTCAATTTACAGAATACAAATTAAAGAACCCTTTTCCAACAGTGACCACAACATGATTGACTTTTGTCTCAACATACGCCCACACAAAAATCATCACAACGATGGAATCCCCAATTATAACTTCAAAAAGGCAACTATGATCTTATAAACAATGATCTCACATCCCTTGATTGGCAATTTCTATTCTCTGGATACAATATTGTAGATATTGTAGACCATTACAACATATTTTTAGTTGAAGTCAAAAGAGTCATCAAACTATATGTACCATTAACAACTCCCAAAACCAGAAAAAACAAATTACCCATAACAATAAGGAAGCTGCAATCCAAAAAGAAATCACTTTGGCGGAAAAACAAATCTGGTCACGTTGCCAGCTTCAAAAGCCAATACAAAAATTTATGCCACCAGATAAAAACTGAATGCACCAATTATCACATTAAACAAGAAGAAAACCTTCTATGCACCAATTCTACCCGTGCTTTCTACAATTTTGTAAACAACAAACTAAAAGACTCAAGGTCCATCCCACCCCTGAAAGGACCTAATGGCAAAGACTACAACGACAACACTATTAAAGTCAACCTCTTTAACACATTCTTTGGCTCAGTATTTGTAAACAGCAATGGATCATGCCCAGTATTCCCTAGTCGAACCACAGACAACTACAATGATCTAATACATATTGATTTTACAGAAGACAATGTTGAAAAAGCACTACGCAATCTAAAACCATCTCTATCTATTGGACCGGATGGAATATGTGCCTACTTCTTAAAAAAGCTATCCACTGCCATAGCCAAACCTCTAAGCATCATCTTTGAAAAATCTTTCAGGACCGGCTCCTTGCCAAAATAGTGGCCTTCTGCAGCTGACCAATGGTGATCTTGTCAGCACCAATTGTTTTCAAGTGCTTGCCTAGGTCTTTAGGCACAGCACCCAGTGTGCCGAGTTCCACTGGAACCACCTGCACTGGTTTATGTCAGAGTATCTTTATGCAGTTTGATTCTCAAGTCCTGATATCTGGTGACTTTTTCAAGTTGTTTCTTGTCGATTCTACTGTCACCAGGTATGGCAATGTCAATGATCCACACTTTTTTCTTCTCTACAATCGTGATATCCAGGGTATTGTGTTCCAGAACTTTGTCAGTCTGTATTTGGAAGTCCCATAGTAGTTTTGCATGCTCATTTTCGACCACTTTTTCAGACTTATGATCCCACCAGTTCTTTGCTACAGGCAGATGGTAGTTGTGACACAAGTTCCAGTGGACCATCTGAGCGACTGTGTTGTGATGTTGTTTATGGTTAGTCTGAGCTATTGTCTTGCAGCAGCTCAGTATGTGATCAATGGTTTCATCCGCTTCTTTGCAGAGTCTGCATTTGGGGTCATCAGCAGATTTTTCTAGTCTGGCTTTGATTACATTCATTCTGATGGCTTGTTCTGGGGCTGCAAGAATCAGGCCTTCTGTCTCTTTCTTCAGTGTTCCGTTGGTCAGCCATAACCAGGTCTTTTCCTTATCTACTTTTCCTTGGATCTTTCCAAGGAACTGTCCATGCAGTGCTTTGTTACACCAGCTGTCAGCCCGAGTTTGCATCACTGTTTTCCTATATTGATTCTTGGTTTGCTGCACTTTCAGCAGCTTCCTCTTGTTGACCTCCATCAAAGCTGGTTCAACACTGTCTTTCATATAATCTGCCAGAGCATGCTTCTCTTCTTCGACTGTCTGCTTCACTTGCAAAAGTCCTCTGCTGCCTGTTGTTGTTGTTGTTGTTATACACAAAAATGACAGTATACACAGCAAATGAGATAACCATGCTGGGTTTTGTATCACAAATCACTAGTCGAACACTTCCCAAGTGTTTAGGACTGCGTGATGTATCGGCGGATTATGCGAACAGATCCCAGTAAGGTGGCCTTCTGCAGCTGACCAATGGTGATCTTGTCAGCACCAATTGTTTTTAAGTGCTTGCCTAGGTCTTTAGGCACAGCACCCAGTGTGCCAATTACCACTGGAACCACCTGCACTGGTTGTTTTTTATTATTATTATTATTATTATTATTATTATTATTATTATTATTATTATTATTATTATTATTTACACGATTGTAAATATTCATTCCTATGTATAATTAGAGGTACCTGCTCAAACATCTTCCACCAACTGCTGACTAGAAGTACTGTAACAGGCAGGGAGCTGACCTGCCTCTTAGGAAAGACATGCAACTCTGGATTGTGCAGTGTATTGATTGAAATGGACTATCTTGTTTGCTGACACTATACAAAATCATCCACCAGTTCTGTAGATTATTTTTCCATGATGTTGTTAGGGACAGAAAAATGTTTAATTATTCTATGAATGTGTTCCCCTCACCCCCAATTTTTCATTTATGGACACACACCCTTTAACTTAGTTATGAATTGAAATTCAATCTTATTCCAAATTGTTTTATGCAATTTGCCAACATTCACAAATCGATAAATAAACAGTTAGACAAGACAGATAGATCATAAGAACTGTGTACAAAAAGTATTACATGGGGACTAAGCCTGATGCTTTTTCCATGTGTATCTATGTTGCACGCATGAATGAAGGATCGATCATTGACTACAAGATGGGGAAATGGTATATCAAGCTATAATGCTATCTCCCCATCTTGTTTTAACTACCTGACCCTGCAGTTAACATTAGCAGGGATATCCAGATAGTAATGGCAAAGGTGAATGCTTCAGAACATCTTGCTGTATTCAATGAATCTGGTTACAAAGGCATTGGTTAAATAGGACTAGAGGTGGGAAAAAATAGTGTAGAAAAAATGAGGAAGGAAGCAAAAATCAAGCTATTGTCACTGTTGCTACTATGGACTGGCTATAAGTATATAAGAAGAAGGGCCGGACTATGCAGTTCAATGCCAATCATGCTTGTCCTTTTCTCCTGGGTTCCTAATGAGGCTCAGCTATGCCCAAGTAACAATGGGGAAGAAGCTGCCAGGTGAGCTTCCTCCTCACTTTCTCCCCTCTACTCAGTTTCTGTAGCCTGAGGAAGATATATGATCCCTGGGGAAACATATAGATAAGATTTTGAAAGGATGTGGCCTTATGGCCTGGGAAGCTTTTCTTATAACTTTTGAGTACATTAGGAAAAATGGGCATCAAAATATCAAGCTGAAAGCGTTAAAAAACCCCTCAACTTCAGCAAGCTTTTGCTGATAGATCAATAAAATGAGACCTGGATAACTTGAAATATTTGCTCCTTTCTGAATGGCTGTGATATTATTACTTTCAGAACACAATTCATTGCATTATATCAGCAGCGAAACTTCAACCAAACCTGGAAGCTCAACCTATAAAGTGAGCTATGACCCCTATATAACCCCTACGTGGCCTCGTGGGAGTCTGACAACAGCCAGTAGAATACATGTTCTTGCACAGGAACAGGAAGCTCAAATACAAAGCCCAGAGAGGGTGTAAAGCCACCCACTCTCCACTCCATGTGGTAGCTGCCCAGAATCCCATGTGCATGGTGGCTCTGTTTCATCAATAATGGACCCACTTTCCAATCAGCCTCCAGCCTCCATTTTGTCTCCAGTGCTTTTATCCCGGCTTGGAACTGAACCTGGATATTTTTTCCAATAGAAGAAACAAGATTTTCACTATGCTTGCAGTTGCGAAGATGCTGTAACCAGTCAGAGATACTAGATGTTTGCTTGAATAATTATATTACCACTTTGCTTTAACATTTTAGAGTTTTCAGTGTATTTATTAAAGATTTTATGGATACATTACAATGTAATGTGCAGTAGGATATAGTCATTCCTGCACAAAAGCAATTATAAAAGATACAGGTCACACTAGTTAAATGGTTTTTTTTAATATTATGGAGTACATAATGAAGTAAAGCAAACAAACTGAAAACTATATTCCTCCATACAAAAACATAATAAAAATCTGTGATTGGCAATATTTGGCCACAAATGTAAATTAAATTTAAGGATATTCTATTCTAAATTAAATTCCACAAAGTAAATTTAGTTCTATTTCCCCTTCGTAGGTGGTGTTGAGATGATGAAAAAAGTAAAAAATGCATGTTAACAGGGAAGTTCTGACAATAATGGAGAACTCCATTTATCTTCTCATAGATTGGGTTCAAAGAGATACTCTAAATAATTGTGCACTTGAACAGTTAGGTTTTGAATCAATGAGACATAATTCCTTAGATTAAATCCTAAATAATAATCATGGTCTGATGTATGATAGGCCTTTTGATGAACCAGTAAGAAAGAGTAACTATATTACCATTATATTTAGGATACTTATAAATAGGAAACTGCCAGCAGGGACCAATACAATGACATTTAACTATACCCACACGCTTTTATCTTTCTTGGTGACTTCAATCTACTTCATATTAACTGGACCCTTAACAAATGTACAGCTGAACCTACACATGCAACATTCTGCAATGCAATAACAAATCTAGGACTAGAATAACTACTAACCAACAACACTAGACTTAACAACTGCCTCGATCTCATCTTCTGCAATAGTTTGAATTCAATTTACAGAATACAAATTAAAGAACCCTTTTCCAACAGTGACCACAACATGATTGACTTTTGTCTCAACATACGCCCACACAAAAATCATCACAACGATGGAATCCCCAATTATAACTTCAAAAAAGGCAACTATGATCTTATAAACAATGATCTCACATCCCTTGATTGGCAATTTCTATTCTCTGGATACAATATTGTAGATATTGTAGACCATTACAACATATTTTTAGTTGAAGTCAAAAGAGTCATCAAACTATATGTACCATTAACAACTCCCAAAACCAGAAAAACAAATTACCCATAACAATAAGGAAGCTGCAATCCAAAAAGAAATCACTTTGGCGGAAAAACAAATCTGGTCACATTGCCAACTTCAAAAGCCAATACAAAAATTTATGCCACCAGATAAAAACTGAATGCACCAATTATCACATTAAACAAGAAGAAAACCTTCTATGCACCAATTCCACCCGTGCTTTCTACAATTTTGTAAACAACAAACTAAAAGACTCAAGGTCCATCCCACCCCTGAAAGGACCTAATGGCAAAGACTACAACGACAACACTATTAAAGTCAACCTCTTTAACACATTCTTTGGCTCAGTATTTGTAAACAGCAATGGATCATGCCCAGTATTCCCTAGTCGAACCACAGACAACTACAATGATCTAATACATATTGATTTTACAGAAGGCAATGTTGAAAAAGCACTACGCAATCTAAAACCATCTCTATCTATTGGACCGGATGGAATATGTGTTTACTTCTTAAAAAAGCTATCCGCTGCCATAGCTAAACCTCTAAGCATAATCTTTGAAAAATCTTTCAGGACCGGCTCCTTGCCAAAATAGTGGCCTTCTGCAGCTGACCAATGGTGATCTTGTCAGCACCAATTGTTTTCAAGTGCTTGCCTAGGTCTTTAGGCACAGCACCCAGTGTGCCGAGTTCCACTGGAACCACCTGCACTGGTTTATGTCAGAGTCTCTTTATGCAGTTTGATTCTCAAGTCCTGATATCTGGTGACTTTTTCAAGTTGTTTCTTGTCGATTCTACTGTCACCAGGTATGGCAATGTCAATGATCCACACTTTTTTCTTCTCTACAATCGTGATATCCAGGGTATTGTGTTCCAGAACTTTGTCAGTCTGTATTTGGAAGTCCCTAGTAGTTTTGCATGCTCATTTTCGACCACTTTTTCAGACTTATGATCCCACCAGTTCTTTGCTACAGGCAGATGGTAGTTGTGACACAAGTTCCAGTGGACCATCTGAGCGACTGTGTTGTGATGTTGTTTATGGTTAGTCTGAGCTATTGTCTTGCAGCAGCTCAGTATGTGATCAATGGTTTCATCCGCTTCTTTGCAGAGTCTGCATTTGGGGTCATCAGCAGATTTTTCTAGTCTGGCTTTGATTACATTCATTCTGATGGCTTGTTCTGGGGCTGCAAGAATCAGGCCTTCTGTCTCTTTCTTCAGTGTTCCGTTGGTCAGCCATAACCAGGTCTTTTCCTTATCTACTTTTCCTTGGATCTTTTCAAGGAACTGTCCATGCAGTGCTTTGTTACACCAGCTGTCAGCCCGAGTTTGCATCACTGTTTTCCTATATTGATTCTTGGTTTGCTGCACTTTCAGCAGCTTCCTCTTGTTGACCTCCATCAAAGCTGGTTCAACACTGTCTTTCATATAATCTGCCAGAGCATGCTTCTCTTCTTCGACTGTCTGCTTCACTTGCAAAAGTCCTCTGCTGCCTGTTGTTGTTGTTGTTGTTGTTGTTGTTGTTGTTGTTGTTGTTGTTATACACAAAAATGACAGTATACACAGCAAATGAGATAACCATGCTGGGTTTTGTATCACAAATCACTAGTCGAACACTTCCCAAGTGTTTAGGACTGCATGATGTATCGGCGGATTATGCGAACAGATCCCAGTAAGGTGGCCTTCTGCAGCTGACCAATGGTGATCTTGTCAGCACCAATTGTTTTTAAGTGCTTGCCTAGGTCTTTAGGCACAGCACCCAGTGTGCCAATTACCACTGCACTGGTTGTTGTTATTATTATTATTATTATTATTATTATTATTATTATTATTATTATTATTATTATTATTATTATTATTATTATTTACACGATTGTAAATATTCATTCCTATGTATAATTAGAGGTACCTGCTCAAACATCTTCCACCAACTGCTGACTAGAAGTACTGTAACAGGCAGGGAGCTGACCTGCCTCTTAGGAAAGACATGCAACTCTGGATTGTGCAGTGTATTGATTGAAATGGACTATCTTGTTTGCTGACACTATACAAAATCATCCACCAGTTCTGTAGATTATTTTTCCATGATGTTGTTAGGGACAGAAAAAATGTTTAATTATTCTATGAATGTGTTCCCCTCACCCCCAATTTTTCATTTATGGACACACACCCTTTAACTTAGTTATGAATTGAAATTCAATCTTATTCCAAATTGTTTTATGCAATTTGCCAACATTCACAAATCGATAAATAAACAGTTAGACAAGACAGATAGATCATAAGAACTGTGTACAAAAAGTATTACATGGGGACTAAGCCTGATGCTTTTTCCATGTGTATCTATGTTGCACGCATGAATGAAGGATCGATCATTGACTACAAGATGGGGAAATGGTATATCAAGCTATAATGCTATCTCCCCATCTTGTTTTAACTACCTGACCCTGCAGTTAACATTAGCAGGGATATCCAGATAGTAATGGCAAAGGTGAATGCTTCAGAACATCTTGCTGTATTCAATGAATCTGGTTACAAAGGCATTGGTTAAATAGGACTAGAGGTGGGAAAAAATAGTGTAGAAAAAATGAGGAAGGAAGCAAAAATCAAGCTATTGTCACTGTTGCTACTATGGACTGGCTATAAGTATATAAGAAGAAGGGCCGGACTATGCAGTTCAATGCCAATCATGCTTGTCCTTTTCTCCTGGGTTCCTAATGAGGCTCAGCTATGCCCAAGTAACAATGGGGAAGAAGCTGCCAGGTGAGCTTCCTCCTCACTTTCTCCCTCTACTCAGTTTCTGTAGCCTGAGGAAGATATATGATCCCTGGGGAAACATATAGATAAGATTTTGAAAGGATGTGGCCTTATGGCCTGGGAAGCTTTTCTTATAACTTTTGAGTACATTAGGAAAAATGGGCATCAAAATATCAAGCTGAAAG
Source organism: Notechis scutatus (assembly GCF_049901735.1). NCBI lineage: Eukaryota > Metazoa > Chordata > Lepidosauria > Squamata > Elapidae > Notechis > Notechis scutatus. Next base: position 129,349,441 of record NC_142011.1, on the reverse strand, counting down.
CGTTAAAAAACCCCTCAACTTCAGCAAGCTTTTGCTGATAGATCAGCCAAAATGAGACCTGGATAACTTGAAATATTTGCTCCTTTCTGAATGGCTGTGATATTATTACTTTCAGAACACAATTCATTGCATTATATCAGCAGCCGAAACTTCAACCAAACCTGGAAGCTCAACCTATAAAGTGAGCTATGACCCCTATATAACCCCTACGTGGCCTCGTGGGAGTCTGACAACAGCCAGTAGAATACATGTTCTTGCACAGGAACAGGAAGCTCAAATACAAAGCCCAGAGAGGGTGTAAAAGCCACCCACTCTCCACTCCATGTGGTAGCTGCCCAGAATCCCATGTGCATGGTGGCTCTGTTTCATCAATAATGGACCCACTTTCCAATCAGCCTCCAGCCTCCATTTTGTCTCCAGTGCTTTTATCCCGGCTTGGAACTGAACCTGGATATTTTTTCCAATAGAAGAAACAAGATTTTCACTATGCTTGCAGTTGCGAAGATGCTGTAACCAGTCAGAGATACTAGATGTTTGCTTGAATAATTATATTACCACTTTGCTTTAACATTTTAGAGTTTTCAGTGTATTTATTAAAGATTTTATGGATACATTACAATGTAATGTGCAGTAGGATATAGTCATTCCTGCACAAAAGCAATTATAAAAGATACAGGTCACACTAGTTAAATGGTTTTTTTAATATTATGGAGTACATAATGAAGTAAAGCAAACAAACTGAAAACTATATTCCTCCATACAAAAACATAATAAAAATCTGTGATTGGCAATATTTGGCCACAAATGTAAATTAAATTTAAGGATATTCTATTCTAAATTAAATTCCACAAAGTAAATTTAGTTCTATTTCCCCTTCGTAGGTGGTGTTGAGATGATGAAAAAAGTAAAAAATGCATGTTAACAGGGAAGTTCTGACAATAATGGAGAACTCCATTTATCTTCTCATAGATTGGGTTCAAAGAGATACTCTAAATAATTGTGCACTTGAACAGTTAGGTTTTGAATCAATGAGACATAATTCCTTAGATTAAATCCTAAATAATAATCATGGTCTGATGTATGATAGGCCTTTTGATGAACCAGTAAGAAAGAGTAACTATATTACCATTATATTTAGGATACTTATAAATAGGAAACTGCCAGCAGGGACCAATACAATGACATTTAACTATACCCACACGCTTTTATCTTTCTTGGTGACTTCAATCTACTTCATATTAACTGGACCCTTAACAAATGTACAGCTGAACCTACACATGCAACATTCTGCAATGCAATAACAAATCTAGGACTAGAATAACTACTAACCAACAACACTAGACTTAACAACTGCCTCGATCTCATCTTCTGCAATAGTTTGAATTCAATTTACAGAATACAAATTAAAGAACCCTTTTCCAACAGTGACCACAACATGATTGACTTTTGTCTCAACATACGCCCACACAAAAATCATCACAACGATGGAATCCCCAATTATAACTTCAAAAAAGGCAACTATGATCTTATAAACAATGATCTCACATCCCTTGATTGGCAATTTCTATTCTCTGGATACAATATTGTAGATATTGTAGACCATTACAACATATTTTTAGTTGAAGTCAAAAGAGTCATCAAACTATATGTACCATTAACAACTCCCAAAACCAGAAAAAACAAATTACCCATAACAATAAGGAAGCTGCAATCCAAAAAGAAATCACTTTGGCGGAAAAACAAATCTGGTCACATTGCCAACTTCAAAAGCCAATACAAAAATTTATGCCACCAGATAAAAACTGAATGCACCAATTATCACATTAAACAAGAAGAAAACCTTCTATGCACCAATTCCACCCGTGCTTTCTACAATTTTGTAAACAACAAACTAAAAGACTCAAGGTCCATCCCACCCCTGAAAGGACCTAATGGCAAAGACTACAACGACAACACTATTAAAGTCAACCTCTTTAACACATTCTTTGGCTCAGTATTTGTAAACAGCAATGGATCATGCCCAGTATTCCCTAGTCGAACCACAGACAACTACAATGATCTAATACATATTGATTTTACAGAAGGCAATGTTGAAAAAGCACTACGCAATCTAAAACCATCTCTATCTATTGGACCGGATGGAATATGTGCTTACTTCTTAAAAAAGCTATCCGCTGCCATAGCCAAACCTCTAAGCATAATCTTTGAAAAATCTTTCAGGACCGGCTCCTTGCCAAAATAGTGGCCTTCTGCAGCTGACCAATGGTGATCTTGTCAGCACCAATTGTTTTCAAGTGCTTGCCTAGGTCTTTAGGCACAGCACCCAGTGTGCCGAGTTCCACTGGAACCACCTGCACTGGTTTATGTCAGAGTCTCTTTATGCAGTTTGATTCTCAAGTCCTGATATCTGGTGACTTTTTCAAGTTGTTTCTTGTCGATTCTACTGTCACCAGGTATGGCAATGTCAATGATCCACACTTTTTTCTTCTCTACAATCGTGATATCCAGGGTATTGTGTTCCAGAACTTTGTCAGTCTGTATTTGGAAGTCCCATAGTAGTTTTGCATGCTCATTTTCGACCACTTTTTCAGACTTATGATCCCACCAGTTCTTTGCTACAGGCAGATGGTAGTTGTGACACAAGTTCCAGTGGACTATCTGAGCGACTGTGTTGTGATGTTGTTTATGGTTAGTCTGAGCAATTGTCTTGCAACAGCTCAGTATGTGATCGATGTTTCGTCCACTTCTTTGCAAAGTCTGCATTTGGGGTCATCAGATTTTTCTATTCTGGCTTTGATTACATTCATTCTGATGGATTGTTCCTGGGCTGCAAGAATCAGGCCTTCCGTCTCTTTCTTCAGTGTTCCGTTGGTCAGCCATAACCAGGTCTTTTCCTTATCTACTTTTCCTTGGATCTTTTCAAGGAACTGTCCATGCAGTGCTTTGTTACACCAGCTGTCAGCCCGAGTTTGCATCACTGTTTTCCTATATTGATTCTTGGTTTGCTGCACTTTCAGCAGCTTCCTCTTGTTGACCTCCATCAAAGCTGGTTCAACACTGTCTTTCATATAATCTGCCAGAGCATGCTTCTCTTCTTCGACTGTCTGCTTCACTTGCAAAAGTCCTCTGCTGCCTGTTGTTGTTGTTGTTGTTATACACAAAAATGACAGTATACACAGCAAATGAGATAACCATGCTGGGTTTTGTATCACAAATCACTAGTCGAACACTTCCCAAGTGTTTAGGACTGCGTGATGTATCGGCGGATTATGCGAACAGATCCCAGTAAGGTGGCCTTCTGCAGCTGACCAATGGTGATCTTGTCAGCACCAATTGTTTTTAAGTGCTTGCCTAGGTCTTTAGGCACAGCACCCAGTGTGCCAATTACCACTGGAACCATCTGCACTGGTTGTTTTTTTATTTATTATTATTATTATTATTATTATTATTATTATTATTATTATTATTATTATTATTGTTGTTATTATTATTATTATTATTGTTGTTGTTATTATTATTATTATTATTATTAGTATTATTATTATTATTATTAGTATTATTATTATTATTATTATTATTATTATTATTATTTACACGATTGTAAATATTCATTCCTATGTATAATTAGAGGTACCTGCTCAAACATCTTCCACCAACTGCTGACTAGAAGTACTGTAACAGGCAGGGAGCTGACCTGCCTCTTAGGAAAGACATGCAACTCTGGATTGTGCAGTGTATTGATTGAAATGGACTATCTTGTTTGCTGACACTATACAAAATCATCCACCAGTTCTGTAGATTATTTTTCCATGATGTTGTTAGGGACAGAAAAATGTTTAATTATTCTATGAATGTGTTCCCTCACCCCCAATTTTTCATTTATGGACACACACCCTTTAACTTAGTTATGAATTGAAATTCAATCTTATTCCAAATTGTTTTATGCAATTTGCCAACATTCACAAATCGATAAATAAACAGTTAGACAAGACAGATAGATCATAAGAACTGTGTACAAAAAGTATTACATGGGGACTAAGCCTGATGCTTTTTCCATGTGTATCTATGTTGCACGCATGAATGAAGGATCGATCATTGACTACAAGATGGGGAAATGGTATATCAAGCTATAATGCTATCTCCCCATCTTGTTTTAACTACCTGACCCTGCAGTTAACATTAGCAGGGATATCCAGATAGTAATGGCAAAGGTGAATGCTTCAGAACATCTTGCTGTATTCAATGAATCTGGTTACAAAGGCATTGGTTAAATAGGACTAGAGGTGGGAAAAATAGTGTAGAAAAAATGAGGAAGGAAGCAAAAATCAAGCTATTGTCACTGTTGCTACTATGGACTGGCTATAAGTATATAAGAAGAAGGGCCGGACTATGCAGTTCAATGCCAATCATGCTTGTCCTTTTCTCCTGGGTTCCTAATGAGGCTCAGCTATGCCCAAGTAACAATGGGGAAGAAGCTGCCAGGTGAGCTTCCTCCTCACTTTCTCCCCTCTACTCAGTTTCTGTAGCCTGAGGAAGATATATGATCCCTGGGGAAACATATAGATAAGATTTTGAAAGGATGTGGCCTTATGGCCTGGGAAGCTTTTCTTATAACTTTTGAGTACATTAGGAAAAATGGGCATCAAAATATCAAGCTGAAAGCGTTAAAAAACCCCTCAACTTCAGCAAGCTTTTGCTGATAGATCAGCCAAAATGAGACCTGGATAACTTGAAATATTTGCTCCTTTCTGAATGGCTGTGATATTATTACTTTCACCCAAATGGTTTTCTGCTTAGATTCTGGATTTTAGGGAGATGTCGGATGATTAAAATATGAAAACAATGATTGAGAATGAATACTTTAAAAAAAAAATCTCCTTACTCTTTACGGCTGCCTTTCCAGGATGAGAAGCAGTTAGAACAAATAGAAGCAGACAGCAAAGTAGACATGTACAGGCAGCCAATTACCTTTAATAGCAAGATACACTGCAATCATTTACCATGTTGTGAGGCCAAAAAACAAACAAACAAAAAAGCATTAGAAGTGGCTTCTGATATGTAGATGTGCAATATAGTGGAAAGGGGGGAGGGGAAACAGCTGAAAAGAGACTGAATCAATACAGCCACTTAATTCTACCAGGGAAGCCTCGAGCCAAATGCTAGAACTTTCCTGCTGAGAAAAGACAAAACTCTAGCAAACACAGTTTTTTGCGGATCGAAGTTGTGCTACTTAAAAACATTTTTAAGAAGAAAAAAGAAAAGAAAAGAGTTTTCATTTTCTTCCATGCCCCAAACTTTCAGAGTGACTTTGAAAAATGAGTCACTTCTCCTTTTTCTGAACATAATGGTGTGGATGCTCTGTTAGGAAAAAAAGCATTTGTATGAGGTTTCCCTCCCCCTCCCTGACCTATTTTTTTGACATTTTCAGTTCTTCAAGTGTGGACACTCTATTTCAGCAAAGACACAAAGAATTCAGCGACGTATACTTTAAAGATAGCAGAAACAGTAAGTGTAGCTAGAAGCCCTCTGCATTTATTGGGGGGAAAGTATTAACTGTTCCCTCTTGGCAACTTGGAATAGTCTTTTATTTTAAGAGACTTAAGTAAAATAAACGTATAGATCAAAGTACCCTTAAGGCTTGATGCTGACAGAGAGAAATCTTATTTTTACAGTGTCTGGAAATATCTAAAGATAAATATTTTGTAGTGTTGGAAGAAATATCCTTCTGGGTTCAATTCCAAGTGGAGAAAAAGACACTGGATTCGTGGAAGTTGCTTGGAAAGAAGGTTTAATGGTGGACAGGACCACATGTCTTGGAGATCCTGGGCGAAAAAGGGAAGAGATGCTGAGAATCCCTTGGTTTCATATCCTCTGTTGGGTCCCACCTTAGTGTTTCCTGTTCCTGTGTAAGAAATGTATCCCATTGGCTGTCAGACTCCCAAGAGCAGGGGTCTTAGCTAACTTGTAGACTTTGTCTGAACCACATGGCTTCACCTGAGTGCTGGCTGATGCAATGTGGTGAGATGGGTAACCTTATCATTTCCTGAAGGCCATGTCTTAATCCCATCACCCTGGAGCTGAAGGGGGACAGGGAGCTGCAGGGAGCTGTTTTAAAGACATTGTTTCTCCTTTTCTCATCCAGGGAAATATAATATTCTGCCTTTTTAATATTCCCTAGAATTTTCATTCTTCTAGGAAAGGGTGGGTGCTAACTTTCTACAGTAGTGTTAATGGTGTTGGATGAAGCTAGATAACATAGTGCTACCCAGATGTTTGGAGCAGCGTCCACATTTCTTGTTATTGGGAATGTTGATTAGAGCTGATGGAAATAGAATTCCAGAACATCTGGAGGGTGCTATGTTGCCTATGATTTATTATCACAAAAAAACACCCACCCTTGGTTTTCTGTAATTATATACAGAAAAGGGGAATACGAAAAAGGGAATTAGAAGAGGAGGGTAAGGCAGAAAGTTTCAGAAAAGGAGAGAGAAGCTATAGGAAATAGGAATATTTAACTGCTAAAAATCCACATCACAGCAAGGACACTATGAGCAGCCTTGATCATTTAACACTTTCTTCTACCCACCATCCACCATTTTTTCCTTTTTTCCTTTTTTCCTTCCTTCCTTCCTTCCTTCCTTCCTTCCTTCCTTCCTTCCTTCCTTCCTTCCTTCCTTCCTTCCTTCCTTCCTTCCTTCCTTCCTTCCTTCCTTCCTTCCCAAATATGTGTTTGCTAGTGCCTTGTCTTTTCTCAGCAGGAAAGTTCTAGCATTCAATTTCAAAAAGACTATGTACAGACAGTGTTAGAGATTGTAATCTGGGAAAAAGCATTTCTAAGAGACTCATGCAATACTATACCTCAGATTGGTCAGCAGCAACATAGTTATTTACCTTGAATCCGCCCCACAATGGTACAAACTGGAGGGGGAGGTAGGGAGGGAGAGAGAGAGGGAGGTAGGGAGGGAAGGAGAGAGAGAGAGAGAGAGAGAGAGAGAGAGAGAGAGAGAGAGAGAGAGAGAGAGAGAGAGAGAGAGAGAGAGAGAGAGAGAGAGAGAATAAATATATGGAATAATAATGACAGAGCTATTAAGAACCTGACTCACTTATGGAAAATGGCCCACTAATGACAGTTTTCAACACTTAGTACTAGTACTTTTTTATTCATTCGTTTGTTTGTTTGTTTAAAATGAGCTGTCCAAACATGTAAAGAAAGCCACATGTTTAAAAATAGTGATATTGTAAGAGCAAGATTTTGGAAGACATCAGAGTTATACTTAGCCAAATGATCAGGACAGTCTCCATAATGCAACAAGGCTGACTTGTCACATTTGAGGTCACTTATGTGTGAAAGGAGCAAAGGCTCAAACTGAAATAGCATCTTTCCTTCCCAATCCCCTCTTAGCACTCTCCTTATGCCATCATTGTAAAAACAAACAAAAAAAGGCTTTTATTTATAGTCCAGTACTTTCCTTTTATGAAACAATTTGAATAATGGAATAATGGGATCATCAATACTGACTCAGCTTTATATTGTAGCCATAAATAATGCTTTTATGTCCACCTTCTGCATTCATTCCTATGAAGGCTTAATGGCTTCTAGGAATTATTCTCTGCTTGTAATAGTAACGTGTGTGCATGTAAGGGAAGGTGATTTTTTTTTAACTGCAAGTCTGGGTCATTTATGACTTTAAGGAAAAATGCCAGTTTATTGATTTGAACTACATGAATTATAGGAAGCTATGCTACAGGTTTTTAAGAAGAGATTGGACAACCATTTGTCTGAAATGCTATAGGGTTTCCTGATTAAGCAGAGGGTTGGGCTAGAAGACCTCTAAGGTCCCTTCCAACTCTCTTATTTTGTTACTCTGTTACCTCTGTGGCATCTGAGGCAGCCTTCTCCATTATGCATCTGCCTCTTAATAATTCTCCAGGGTGGACCTCATATAAAATACAATCAAATTTCAAGGTTATGGAGGTTTGGATGACTAAATTGGAAAGAGACAATCCTTGAGGGACTGCTCAATAAAGTGATAGTTTCAAAATTAGTGCAAGGATCATCAATTGCTTTGAAGCCACTGAAGGATTAAGAATGTCCCTTTCAAGGCACTTTGCATTTTCCATTTCTCAAGCACATGGGAAAAGGTTTTCTCTTAAGTTTCTACAAAACAATGGACAAAATCCCATCCAGTAATGTTTCCTCCTCCTTTCTGAAGGGCCATTACAGTGTACTTTTTCCTCTCAATTAACATTTTACTTTCATACATTTTCATTATGCTAATTGCTTACATGATTAAACCCTATGTTTTCTTATTTTAAAAAATCTCTCTATATAAAATTGAAATACCACTCATGCATCATCACAAAATTTCCAGAATCGTAAAGCCTACAAACTTGAAATTTGGCACATATGTTCCTCTTGGCTTCTAGGTGCTCACTAAGAAAGGATTTTTTGAAATGACCATCAGAGCATAAGTATTTCATATATTATTGTTAACACACTCTGATGCTAAGGAGTTCTATTTCCCCTCCCCACCTGAAAAGAAATCTGTTCCAAATGCAAAACACAAGCAGAGGAGAGGAGTTTCCGTTTTAGGTTTAGTTTCACATCAGCAACCAGCTTTAGTACAGAACACTTGAGGTAAGCCACGCCCAGGCTCTTTGCTGTCTCCTTGCTCACACAGCAAATATTGATTCAGTTTCCAAACAGCCCTCAACTCTCTCACACATTGACAGGACGCTAGCCAGATGAATACCAATGGATGCTGGTAGGCAGTGGCAGATTTTTTTCCCCTTATTTTCCTCCTCAAAACTAAGCCTGACCACATAGTTTTGTAGTGAAACACGGGCATCGAGCTAGTATGTTATACACTGCTACAATTGGCTACCAGAAAAATGGTATAAAATTTGAAATAAATATCCTTGTAGATCTAAACTTTTTGACCTCACACCTCCCTTTCATGTAGTCCTAATGTATACACCTCCCCTAAAAATTCAAATATCAGAACAAACACAAAGGAATAAGAAAAACAACATAATGAAACATTGTAAAAAAAGGCTTTATTGTAACAATGTAACCAAAACATTTTTCATACTTACCCTATACCAGGGGTAGTCAACCTTTTTATGCCTACCGCCCACTTTTGTATCTGTTAGTAGTAAAATTTTCTCTAACCGCCCACCAGATCCACAGTAATGGTGATTTATAAAGTAGGGGACAAAACCCCTACCGCCCACCATGAAAGCTGGAACGCCCACTAGTGGGTGGTAGGGACCAGGTTGACTACCACTGCTCTATACTTTGTCTGTACTTCCCCAAGGGAGGTAGATTGCACAGTTTGGGGAACTCTGTTGTAACATGCCACTGTTCCTTTCTCTTAATAGTTTGGATGGATGGATGGATGGATGGGGAAAAGGAGAAGGAAGGAAGGAAGGAAGGAAGGAAGGAAGGAAGGAAGGAAGGAAGGAAGGAAGGAAGGAAGGAAGGGGAGAAGGAGTGACATAACACAGCCCCCAAAATGATTTACTGGGATACTATTATCAAATACCAGTAATGAAATATTACTGAGGGAGATGGGTGGTTAAGAATAAACAAACAAACAAACAAATAAATGTTGGTGGCTACTGCATATAAACAGGGAGTAAACCCCACAATCACTTGCATTATGATATTATCTACTTGGTTAATGAAACATGTGCAAACAAACAACCAAATTCAGGCAATACCAAGAACTCCACAATTTGGTTTGTTTTTGCACTGAACAGGGATTGGGCTGGATGACTGATCATTACTAATTCACATGTTTTGTGATTCCAGGACATATTTGTTGGAGACTGATGAGCTCTTTTCAGTATGAAGTCCTCGCTGTTTTTAATCTGATTGAGCTGAAGTAGATCTGGTTGGCAGCCATCTGAAAAATGTTTTGCATTGCTGAGAAAATCAGGAGTGTAATGTGATGCATTAAACAGATGTAACATGGTTTCTTCCAATACTATGTGAGTGTAGCTTGAGTTCTTGAGCATTGCAGAGATCTTTCTAAAAGCTTTCCTGGGGCTTTTGAGGAAAACTGAGGCTTTCAGATTGTGACATGGAGTGCGGCAGCAAAAGGACATTTAATTTTGGCATGAATATTACCCACATTTTTATATACTCTGGGGCTAACATATTGCAAAAAATTTAATCACTTGAATCCTGATGATCTGATTTAACAGAAATTCAGAGTCAGAATTGCTTTTCAAGACATCCTGTGGATTCAGCATATCTTCCCCAGTATGTTGTCATAAGTAACAATTTCACTGATGTCCCTTTTAAGTTTTTAAACCACACTTTGCCTAGACTATATAAGCCAGCTTTCTTGCAAACTTGCTGCTGGTTTGACAGCTTTATTTGAAAAGCCACTTATTTTTCACTGATATTTTGACTGTTATCTTTTATTCTCTAAAATCACTTAATTATAGTGACAAGTCAAAATGTAATTGTCTTATTTATCCATACTTTTTTCTGTCTTGAGAGACCTGGGTCCATTTAATTGCATGGAATGCCAAGTACCTAATTTTCCAGCAATTCTGCTGGTGCAAATTCTGTTGAAATAAGTGGGCACAGTTATTTTAGAATAATGTTCCATTATTCCAGACTGCTCGGTCTCACTGCTTCACTCAAAACATAGTGATATGCATTCCGCTACACTATTTCAATTGATTCTAAAAGTCTACTGCAATTCCAAAGGATTCAGCAGGTATATGAAGAACTTTTCATTTTGCTGCTAGCTAGCCTCTGGCATTTGCTGGATTCGGATCTATTTAATAGCCTGAATCACTGTGCAGCTTCAAATCACTATCTTATGTTCATGTTTTGAGTTTAATTGTAAACCAAAACAAAGCACAGTATTGGTATAGAAAGTAAGCTAAGGCTTCGTCAAACCAAACCTGATTCCAATGGACAAATTTATTATATTTTCTGGCAAAAGTATGGAAGTACACAATTGATTTGCATAACTTCTTCTGGAGTGATGCTCAACTTCTCAATCTGGTTTAAGTCAGATTCTCTGATATCTAATCCTGACATTCCTTTCTAAGTACAAGCCAGGTAATATCACATTTAAATATCACATATTTAAAAATTATAAATACTACAAGCAAAGCAATCTCTTCCATATATATTGGTAGTCAACTCCCTAAATTCCCACTTGGCCTGACCAAAGAGCCTACTGGATACATATTCTAAGTACTGAAAGTGCTTAGATGGCATGAGTTGGGTCAATTGTTTTAAGATCTTTTTGTAATCCCTATTATAAAGCAGGGTTCTTAACAATAAGAATTTCATTATGGGACATGGATTTATAGTATGCTTGAAATAGCAATAGGTCTGTAGAGATTTATTTATTTATTTGATTTGATTTGTCAATCGCTTACAAGATAACATACATAGTTATGAATACATGAAATGGGTACATATAAGAAAAATAAAAGAAACAATAGACACTGATGCACACCCCCTACAGACCTCTTAGGAAAGGGGTGAGGTCAATAGTAGACAGTCTAAGGTTAAAGTTTTTGGGGTTTGGGGAAGAAACCACAGAGTCAGGTAGAGTATTCCAGACATTGACCACTCTGTTGCTGAAGTCGTATTTCCTGCAATCAAATTTGGTGCGGTTAACCCTGAGTTTGTATCTATTGTGTGCTCTTGTGTTGTTATGGTTGAAGCTGAAGTATTCATTGACAGGTAAGTCATTGCAATGTATGATTTTATATACCACACTTAGATCAGATCGAAGACGGCATAATTCAAGGTTTTCTAGGTTCTAGAATTTCAAGTCTGGTGGCATAAGGTATTCTACAACGAGTAGAGGAGTGGATAACTCTTCTTGTGAAATATTTCTGGACTTTCTGAACTGTGCTAATATCAGATACGTAATGTGGGTTCCAGACTGATGAGCTGTATTCGAGTATTGGTCTAGCAAATGTTTTGTATGCTCTAGTTAGTAGTGTAATATTACCAGAGAAAAAGCTACGTAGGATTAGGTTAACAACTCTTAATGCTTTTTTGGCTATGTAGTTACAGTGGGCTCTAGCACTTAGATCATTAGAGATGAGTATTCCAAGGTCCTTTACAGAGCTTGGATCATCAACAAGATCTTGACTATTCAGCTTGTATTTTATTTTCTGATTTTTTTTGCCAATATGTAAGACAGAGCATTTATTTGTTGAGATTTGAAGTTGCCATTTGTTTGACCATTCTGATATATAGTCAAGATCTTTTTGAAGGGTAGCAGTATTGTCTGTGGTATTGAACAGCTTTACATCATCAGCGAAAAGAACACAGTTGCTCTTAATATGATCACAGAGGTCATTTATGTAGAGTATGAAGAGAGTTGGTCCTAGAACACTGCCTTGGGGGACACCACTATTGACAGGTACAGAATTTGATAGGACACTCCCAATTTTGACCATTTGTTGTCTGTTTGACAGGAATGCTTCTATCCAGTTATGCAGTTGTCCAGAGATACCATAAGATTTTAGTTTTAGGAGTAGTTTGTCGTGTACCACTGAATCAAAGGCTTTACAGAAGTCTATGTAGATTGCGTCTATTGCTTTGCCCTGATTGAGTAGTGTAGTCCATATGTTTTTGCAGTGTAAGAGTTGCAGATTGTAGGATAGTTTTTTTCTGAAACCAAAATGTTTATTAGAGACTAGGTTGTTTGTCTCTAAGTGGAGGATAATAGATTGGTTAATAATTGATTTCATGATTTTACAGGTGATGCAGCATAAAGAGATTGGTCTGTAACTTTCAACTAGGCTGGGGTCTCCCTTTTTGAAGATGGGGATGACCGTGGCTTGTGACCATAGTTTTGGCAAGGAGCTGGTCCTGAAAGATTTTTCAAAGATGATGCTTAGAGGTTCTGCTATGGCAGTGGGTAGCTTTTTTAAGAAATAGGCACATATTCCATCCGGTCCAATAGATAGAGATGGTTTTAGATTGCATAGTGCTTTTTCAACATTGTCTTCTGTAGAATTGATATGTATTAGATCATTGTAGTTTTCTGTGGTTCGGCTAGGAAATACTGGGCATGATCCATTGCTGTTTGCAAATACTGAGCCAAAGAATGTGTTAAAGAGGTTGGTTTTAATAGTGTCGTCATTGCAGTCTTTACCATTAGGTCCTTTCAGGGGTGGGATGGACCTTGAGACTTTTAGTTTGTTGTTTACAAAATTGTAGAAAGCGTGGGTGGAATTGGTGTGTAGAAGGTTTTCCTCTTGTTTAATGTGATAATTGGTGCATTCAGTCTTTATCTGGTGGCATAAATTTTTGTATCGGCTTTTGAAATTGGCAACATGACCAGATTTGTTATTCCACCAAAGTGATCTCTTTTTGGATTGAAGTTTCCTTATTGTTATGGGTAATCTGTTTTTTTGTTTTGTTTTGGGAGTTGTTGTTGGTATATATAGTTTGATGACTCTTTTGACTTCAAGTAAAAATATGTTGTAATGGTCTTCAACAGTATTGCATCCAGTGAATAGAGATTGCCAATCAAGGGATGAGAGATCGTTGTCTATAAGATCATAGTTGCCTTTTTTAAGTTATAATTGGGGATTCCATCATTGTGATGATTTTTGTGTGTGCGTATGTTGAGACAAAAGTCAAGCATATTGTGGTCACTGTTGGAAAAGGGTTCTTTAATTTGTATTCCGTAAATTAAATTCAAACTATTGCAGAAGATGAGATTGAGGCAGTTGTTTAGTCTAGTGTTGTTGGTTACTAGTTGTTCCAGTCCCAGATTTGTAACAGCATTGTAGAAGGTTGCATGTCTGGGTTCAGTTGTACATTCATTTAGGGTCCAGTCAATATGAGGTAGATTGAAGTCACCAAGAAAGACAAAAGCGTGTGGGCAGGATGTTGCCCATGTTAGTAGTGTATTTAGCTTGGTTACATGTTCGATGTCAGAATCAGGGGCTCTGTAACATAGTAAGAACCAAAATATGATATTTAAGGTCAGTTCACAGATAATGGTCTCAGGAAGAACAAGCTCTTGGGTAACTTGGATGTTTTTTAGATGTAAGGACTTTTTATAGAAGATAGCAACACCACCTCCTCTACGAATTTCACAATCTGATCGGTAAACATGATAGTCTCTTACTGTGGTAATGGAGTCAAGGAGAGATGCATTGAGCCATGTTTCACAGACAAATATGATGTCGAATTTAGCCATATTTAGTAAGTGGAGAAATTCAGGTATTTTATTCACAAGGCTTCTTGCATTGAGTAGCTTGCATTTAAGGCCAGCAGTAGTTGGAATTGAGGTAGTTAGGGGCGTACGTGCCTAGTCTTGGGTGATGGTGGATTGGTTGAGGTAGGGTTGTGGTTGAAGGTTAAAGCTGAGTTGCGGGTTGTGTGACTTACTTTGATACAGTCAGCATGGTAGTCAATGTACAGGTCCTTCTCTCCTTTGTCTAGACATTTTTTGAGTTCAGTGCGGAGTACATGGGAGCGGGCACGTTGCTGTATGGTTAGGTCAGGGTGAGAACGGAGGTTCTTATGGTTGGTGTTGCTTTTGGAAAGTGAATATATAGTATAAATGAATTTACGTTTGCTTGATTCATTTTTGCAAATGACCCTCTGTGGGGCCACAGAGCCGTCTCTGTTTTTGAGCTCTCGGCCAATGCGGGAAATGTCAAATATTTCATCAGGGGAGATGGTTGATGCTTGATAATCACTGATGATGTTTCAGACAGTTGTGATTCTCAGTGATCTAGGTCATGGTTGTTCCAAAGGTGCTTTTTCAGGAGGCAACTGGACTTTCTTGGTTTTTTTCTTTTCTTTTGAAGACATTTTGCTTCTCATCCAAGAAGCTTCTTTAGCTCTGACAGGATAGTGGGGAATGGAAGGATTTATATTGTTTGCAGACAGTTGGTCATTTGCATCCTTGTAGAGGGTGGTTGAAGCACTTGGAGATTTATCTTGTGCCCTCAGGATCACCTGTGTAGTAATCCTGGTTCCTGTAGTCTGCAATTTTTTCCTCTGGAAATCCATTCCTACTCCCACACCATTCAAAGGGTGTTCATCCCAAATGGTATAGCTAAAAGTCCGTAGAGATTCTCAGTCATCCAGGTCATGGTTGTCCCAAAGGTGTTTTTTCAGGAGGCAACTGGAGGGGAGAAAGAGGGGAGCTTGCCCCACTTGCCCCATGCACCTCACCTGGCCACCGGGCTGCTTCTTTCCGCTTTTTTCTTCTTCTGCTTTTGGCTGCACACAAGGAAAGCAGCAAAAGTCACTCTTTCTTTCCCCCAAACTCCACCAAAAATGACTCTTTGGGACCCTGCAAGGCATCCTGCTCCAAGAGGCTGTGCCAGTGCCACAAGTCTCACAAAGACTCATTTCTGGCAGAATTTGGGGAAGAGAAAGCTGCTTCTGCTGCTTTCCTTGCATGAAGCCAAAAGTCTCTCTCCCCCTGAGAACGGAGCTGGAGATGTTATCCTGCAATCCCAAATAAAGAATGATCGATCAGTAGGAAAATGGGATGCGAATTTTCCTGCAGACTTTTTGGGGGATTTTCCCAGGGTCTCCTGTCTGCGGGATTTAAAATTATGAATTTGGTGGTCCCTGAGGTCCAAAAGGTTGGCGACCCCTGGTATAGGGTCTCTTGCTTGAGCAGGAAGTTGGACTAGAAGACCTCCAAGGTCTCTTCCGACTTTGATGATGTTCTATTTACTGTCTCTTGAATCCACTTTGCTGGGAGTCAAAATATTGCAATGTGTTTTATTTGCCTGGTTATGTTACTCTAATATTTGTTTTAAATGCATAGGCACATGGTATCTTTATGGCATATGTTTTGGTGAAGAAGAGGCCACCTAATGAAATTCTAACCACAGTAAATATTTAAAATACTTAATGCTTCATTAAAACATGAATACCACAAGCAACACACATTTTAAGAAATTATTACAAACAAAATTGAGATTGCTGTTTATCAATTATATCTCTGGTTCTTCATACTTTGGGGGTGAATTGATTTAGTCCTGCTCATGTTTAATCAATATACTATCTATGAATGTGAGGATCTAGGAACATAAATGGTACCATTCACACATTCTACAGGAAAACCCTGCACAAATTGGTGACTCGGTATTTCCAGTGCAGATATACCTCAACATGCAACACATTTGGGACTGGAGTCACTTAATTGTGTGATGGGCAGCATATAAATCTAATAATAATAATAATAATAATAATAATAATAATAATAATAATAATAATAATAATAATAATAATAATAATAATAATAATAATAATAATAATAATAATAAACTTTTGTAAGTCAACTTGGTCATAAAGCAAGTCATCATATGACTGGATCTGGTTTTATCATCATTTTTATCAGTGTTGTTAAGTAAATCACCATAGGTGTTAATTGAATCACATGGCTGGTAAATGGATCTACTTTCCCCAGTTGACCTTCTTTGTCAAAAATTGGCTGGGAAGAATCATGATTATGTGATTGCATAAGCCTACAAATGAACCACTTGCCAAGTACCTGATGTGTGATCACATGACTACAGAGGTGGTGTGATGGTCATAAGTGTGAGGAGCTGTCCACTGGATCTGAACATTTTCCTGGTCAGTCTTTCCAGTCTAGTTTATAGTTTATAGTAACATAAAACTTAGCATCAAGTATGTGCATCATGTTACTTTTGCTTCTATTAAAGTATTATTTTCAAAATATATCAACTCAGCTTGCATAGAATTTTGCAGTCTTTATATAATTTTGATGGATTTTACCATTCTATTGCTTATCACCTAATTTAGGCAATTTATAAAGGTTCCAATACAGATACTAGTCTTGTTATTCACTGTGAAAACGGTAAATCCTCTTTCTGTAATTGCTGTTATCTTTCCTTTAATTCTTTAATTGGCCTCTTATCCTATGTGATTAAATTTTTTTACAAGTCTTTGATAGGAGACAGTACAAAAAGAAATATAAGAAATTTCAGTAGTATATTGCTAACATTGTTGGAAAAATTCATTTTAAATAATATTTAAAATTATTGTACGCAATTATATACATTGTAAGATTGTAAGTATAACACTAGCTCTTAAACAAAGGAAAGTTGGTACCGTGTTTCTCATATAATAAGGCTGGGTCTTATTTTTTTTTTTTTTTTGAGCCCCGAAAAAATGGCTAGGCCGTCTTTTCGGGGGTGACTTAATTCCTCCACCTTGCATCTTCGGGCGGGTGGGTGGCGATGGCTTGGATGTTGACCTCAGCGTTGGTGGGGCACTTCATATCGGGGTCAATGCAGGCAGCACCATATCCGGGTGTGCAACAAAAGTACTTCCTAACGGCAAGCCCCCCCACCATTCCCCCCCATTTCACATGTTTTAATATAGGCCTTAATTTGGAGGGAGGGGCTTAATTTCATTTCATGCCTATAAAACATGCTGGGACTTCCTATTGGGGGAGGCCGTATTGTTGGAGAAACAGGGTAGCTGTCCCTAAAAGTGAATATATGATAGAGTGGAGTATGTAGCATTTCATTTGGACTTTCTTCTGGCCCTCCTGGTTGTAACTTTTTTTGATGGAGGACAGATTCTCTCTGTGTGACAGAGGCTGCTCTATGAGTAGGCTAATCTACTTCTATCAAGTATCTTGATGGATGTTGTTCTATCTTTAAGCTTTTGAATTATATATGTTACAACATAGGTGCAATGGTTCAATGATTCAGGAGATAGTTTCTGCAAAGAACCAGCTGCAAGCTTCTCTATTATATAGATTATAAAAAATGTCTTTTCACTGGTTCCTAGGAAAGCTTTCAGAAAGAAACCGTGACATCTCTACCTTAACATATTAGTGTATGAATTGGTTAAAAGTGGGAAATAGTTCATAAATCTTGTTAAAGAAGATACATAAATTTTGTTAAAGAAAACTCCGTAAGAAATATTTGTTGATTAAAAATATGTCTCCCATCTTACTGTCCAAAGCAACTCTGGATGGCTCATTTTGCTTGGTCTGATGTATGGTAGCTATCAAAGAGCCTGGTAATATGACTGTTACTTTTTGTCGGTGCTAAGAAAATATCTAGCGTTATCCCTAATAAGCAGTTCTCCCTGTCCGTTCGTGCCTCGATTTTGCTGCTCTCTAAATCATATACAGGTAGTCCTTGACTTATGACCACAATTGAGTCCAGAATGTATGTTGCTAAATGAGAAATTTGTTAAGTGAGCTTTGCCCCATTGTATGACTTTTCTTGCCACATTTGTTAAGTGAATCACTGCAGTAGTTAAATTAGCAATATGGGTGTTAAGTGAATCTGATTCCCCATTGACTTTGCTTGGCAGAAGGACACAAGAGATGATCACATGACCCTGGGACACTGCAACCATCATATATATGAACCTGTTGTCAAGCATCCAAATGTAAATCGTGTGACCATGAGGATGCTGCAATGGTCATAAGTGTGAAAAATGGTCATAAGCCACTTTTTTCTGTGCCGTTGAAATTTTGAATGGTCACTAAATGAACTGTTGTAAGTTGAGGACTACCTGTATAATGATCACAATTACATGACTCATTAGAAGAAGTGATGTAGAAATAAGTATAAAGGGCGAAACAAAGAAAGTAAATAACTAAACAAGAGTAATTAATTTTCCATGGAAGAAAAACATAGACCAGTACTAAAAATAATAATGGATACAGAAATAATATATCTGAGTTGAGCAAAGTATGGTCAGTTTTGGGTGAAGATTAAAACACCATATGACATGTCATCACAGTATAAAGTTCTTACAGATAATCCAAATCCATATTTGTTGCTCTGTTGATGTCAGTCATAACTAAGGAGCATTTTCCCTAACTTTTGGAACATGTGCAAACAAACCTTTGATTTCGAGGTTTTCTTGCATTTATTTCTTTCATGCTTCTTTTTCCCCCCCACTCACATAGAAAGAATTGACTGCCAATTCTAATCACAACAAAGCAATGCAAAGTCCATCTTTAATGCTTTCCTCTTCAGTATATAGTTTTATTCACACAGCTTAGATCAATTCTGTTTTCACTTACAATGGGGGTGGGTGGGGGGGAATTAAGACAAAATTAATTAGAACTTCTTGTTTAAGGAGACTTTATCTCTAATGAGAAGTATCAACATTCTTGTATCATAAAAACACCAATTCAGTTTAAAGAAGGGAAGGTATAATTGTTTTCCACAGTAATTTGATAGCCCTAACCTGAGAGAAAATGAGGCCTCTGAGAGATGATTTATTGGCCAAGTGCAAAATAGACTAATTTCAGAAATGCTTTAATATTGACACTGTTTGCTTGGAGCAACAGGACAGAAGCAGAACTTCTGCCAAAGTGCACAATTAGGTCTGCTGCTAGTCTTAATTATACAATTTGATCTGCTGCTTGGAATGATTTCACTAGATTTGGCACAGAGAACTAGAAAATGAAAAAAAAACCACTTTAATGTATTAGCCTTTTATGAAATCACATTCAAGATGAGAGACCTGCTGAATCAGTACCTGATTATGCAAACAAAATGTCATACTATTGATTGAAATAGCCTTAAATATTGGTTAGATATATACATTTTTAAAAGCAAATTATTTTTGACAGTTTTATTAGGTTTCAAAACCAAAGAAACCCTGTGGGTGGTTATTATTATTTTTTTAATCTCAATACATTTTTGCTCCAAAGTTATTTGTAAAACATTTGATGTACACAGATTTTAGTGAGGTTTTAAAATAAAGATTTTAGCTTTAAATGGATTTAAGAAAGGACTGAAACAAATGTGTGTTAGATTTCTTTCATAGAGGCTAATATCTGTGTAAACTAGCAGGGCTCTAATATTTTCAGAAAGATTATTTCAAATACAAATGTTAACTTCATTATATTTTCCTCCCATTCGAAATACTAAGTATTTGTGACAGACAGCTAGTATAGCTGAAGGAAAGAGTGTTTTAATCATTTTGCTTAAACATTTTCCTAGCAGAATTTTTTCCCTTCTATTCTTGCAGACAGATGTCTTGATACTGTGGGAGAAAGAACTGGTAGAGAATGGTATTTCAGTTGGAATGCTAACAAATTGTGTGTGTGTGTGTGTGTGTGTGTGTGTGTGTGCGTGCATATGTTAGTTCTATTCTTAGTTTATCATTCCCAAATAAGTCAAAGATTATTTGTTCGATGCATCTTATTTTTTTATTAGCGTTGTATCTGAGTTCTGTCCAAAGAAGTTTACACACAAGACATTTTATAGAATTCTCCTTTTCCCTTTTAAACTAAAGCAGATTAAAAAGAGTAATCAAACCAAGGTGAACTAAAAAAAAAAGTTGAGTCTTCAGGATGCTTCATGGATGCATGTAGCTTTGAACGTCTCCATTTCTTTATTATTGTTTTCTCTACTCAATCACATGAGAAGCAGGGTAAGCAAAATGGCCCTCCAGTCATTTTCAATGACAAATCCCTAAAAACCTTAGATAGTTTGCCTCCAAACTACGGGTGACATCAGGTTGCTATTTCTGCAGTACACTTCATAAGGACAGTGGAATATTGACCAAACAGGAAATTTCAGCCTTGTTGATCATTAAGAGTAGCAGGACATTCCCCATTATTATATATGCAGATACAATTCAGCAGTATCACTTAAAGTAACTCAGTCCTTATGTGAAAAATCTGAGCTAGAAAATTATTTGCTGTACCATTCTGATGAGCTGGCACAACACTGAGGGGATGAAATTACTAATAACCAACTCAAATTTATACATAGATCCTGATGAAATAGTAGATTTCATTTATGGTGTGAAGTACTCTGGGATAGTTTTGAACCTGAGGATGAAGAAGTTGACAGGGCTTTTCTGTACTCATAACTCTTTGTGTTATGGAGTTTCTGAAAATTCAGAACACAACCAGGAGGTGAAAACCAAATCAAAGTGACAAAGTAAGCTAAACTGAATGAGAAATTCAAAAGTGGTAGAAATAATTTGAAACCAACAGATTTTTTACAGTTAATGAAGTTTCATTATATTCATTCGTTTCAATATTGAAACCCCATTGTGTATGTTTGTTGTTCCTTCCTCACAAGTATTAGTTAAAAACAACTAACCAAAATTAACCTAAAGATATAGACTTGTGTAAACTTTTATGATTGTACCTAGAGAAAGCTTACATTTGTGCAAATATTACCAATATGATATAAAATCCTCATATGCTATTAAGTGTGTTTATGTTTTTACACAGAAGACACATATTTTGCAATGCAGAAGTGTAATAAACAATTGTCCAGATTGTAAAGATTGCAGTTCTCTGCTTAAAACATACTGCAACCATCAGGACTTCTGCCTGAAAAGCTCAGGTAAAAAACAATTATTTAGTATTTACCCTTTGGTTGATCTGTGCTTTTCAACATAATAGAAAGTCTCTTCAGATATTCTATTTTTTCAAGCTTTCCTGAGTCAGCCTGTGAATGAGATTCTCCTAGATTTTTTGTTGTTGTGATGTAAGGTGTACATTAAGAAGGAACAAGAAAAGATATTATGAAGCTGAATTATGGAGTTGGAGATGATTACTAAATATAGCACACTGTATGGATGAATAACCATCTTAGACCAAATAGAGGCTAACTACACCTTTGAGGTAAAGATCAGCAAGCAGAAATTCATTTAATTTGGATATCTCATGTGAGCAAATGTTGGAGAAGTGGGGAAAAGTGCATACTAGGCAAGGTTAAAGGAAATGGAAGAAAGGAAAGATGACATATACGATATTTAGATGGGATCCAAGAGATTTCAAGACATTCTTTGTACAATCAAATTGCAAAATGATGTGCAGCTCTCCATGTTGTCATTAATACATGAGTCCAACTTGATGGAATCTAATTTCACATGCTCTAGATTCTGTGGATAAAACCCAACTTATAAAGAGTGCAAGCTCTATTCCATTTAGATTGCAGAACAAATAGAAAACAAGAATGTACCAGCAATAAAAGAAAGTTTAAGCTCAACTTGTTTAGTAGAATCCTGCTGCTTGAATGTTATGACTTATAATGTTTCCATGCTAACAATAGAGGAATGCTTCCTGTGTGCCTCTAATTTATATAGTTTAAATAAGATAGAGACAAATAGTGAATTTGGATTCCCAGCTAAGTGTTTACATTTTTGCCAATTGACTATGAATTATATTAGGATATTTTTCTAGTTGAAGGCAGCCTCAGAATCAAAGGGAGCACCAAAGTAGAATATCCATAACAGATGGGAAGTCTGCTTCTGCTTCAAGATCTCCAGAGCCAACCATCTACTTAGATAAGGGATTCCACAATTGGGCTTGTCTCACATCAAGAAGTTTATCTTATGATTCAGTTAAAACCTATCTCTTAACATGAGTTTTAATCATTTCATACACATAGGTAATATAGGAGTATGAGAAGGAGAGAGAAGTTAATGTATATGTTACAGGATAAGGACTGGCAATAGAATGACAATTGTCTCTAGATGGTAACTAGCAATAGCACTTAGACTGAGATACTGTTTACAGTGCTTTACAGCCCTCTCTAAGCGGTTTCCAGAGTCAGCATATTGCCCCTCATTTTACCCATCTTGGAAGGATGGAAGGCTGAGTCAACTTTGAGCCTGGTGAGATTTGAACTTATTATTGTTGTTATTATTATTTTATTTATTTATTGTATTTATTGGCTGCCCATCTTATCATAGGGTAACTCTTAGTGGCAATTAACGTTGCCACTTCTGCATGGTTTTTTTTTCTTAAATAGCTCTGAGGTGGGTGGAATGGTGTGGCTAAAAACACAATTCTTTCTATAAATCTTATAAATTGAGCTTTGCTAAACTGTAACAGAACTGAAAATCACAGAAAGACATTTGTCTGAGGGGCAGATGCCCCATATCTTTGGAAATAGATTTATGAAGAAGGTATCATTCTGCATTCTTTCTAGAGGTAAAGGTAAAGGTTCCCCTTGCACATATATGCTAGTCAGTTCCGGCTCTAGAGAGCAGTGGTCATTTCCATTACAAAACCGAAGATGTCCAAAGATGTCTTCGTGGTCATGTGGCTGGCATGACTAAATGCGAAGGCACATGGAATGCTATTAGCTTCCCACCAAAGTGGTCCCTATTTTTCTACTTGCATTTTTGAACTGCTACGTTGGCAGAAGCTGGGACAAGTAATGGGAGCTCACTGTGTTATGCAGTGCTAGGGATTCGAACCGCTGAACTGCCGACCTTTCTGATCGACAAGCTCAACGTCTTAGCTACTGAGCTACCGTGTCCCTATATTTTTTTCTATACAGAATACATTCTATATTCATTCTATACAGAAATGTAAATTCAATGCTACTGGTAACTTTTTTTGTGGAGCTTTTTAAACAGGCTGCTATTACTTCAGCAGTCCTACCTTTTATTAATCAATAGAAAACTGTTGAGGTATTTTATTTTTCCACAGAAATATGAGTAAAGATCTAAGATCTCTTCTTCTTTTTTGGATGCCTGGGATTAAAATGGGGCTTATTGCATTTTGGTAATATTAATAGAACTCAGTCTGACTTCCTACTAATAAAATCAGCAGCATGCCAACGTAAGTAATCTGTAGAATTAATAATGCAGTCCCAAAACCTAAGACAGATGGCAAACAGATTAGAAAGCTATCCCAGAAGCCCAGATGAATTTTGATGTCTCAAGACTTTAACCATAACTGACACAGGTTGAGATACCTCATAGTTTATGGGTTTTTATAAATATCTTGTTTCTGTTTTAAGTTTGTAAATTGTTTCTATATGTCTGATGGAGATTGGAAAAGATGGCATTATGGGTTACTAAACTTCTCCTTTTTTGTGATACTCTGGTTGTAATTTCTAAAGACTATATAAATACTAAAGCATCTACGTTGTTATCAACTACTTGATGAAAGAAGTCAGTATCAAGAATATTTTTGCCAGAAGTTAGAAGGTTTTTTTTTGTCTCAGCCTCATATACATTTTAAGCATGATATTATAGGTCAAAATTTATTATTTCTGGGTGTAATTTCTGTCCTCTTCTATCTAATAGAGATAGTAGATATGGACTGCAAAACTCTAGATCAGGGGTGTCAAACTCAAGGCCTGTGGGCTAGATCCAGTCCATGGGGTGCTTAGATCTGGCCCATGGGCCCACCCTGGAAACAGAAAAGGAACAGCTCATGGTTCCTCTTCCAGCAAAATTGGAACATGGGTGGGCCATGCATAGCCCTCCTAGCTCCATTTTCAGCTGTGATGGCCTCCTGCAGCCCCCAGACAGAGAAAACGGAGCTCAGGGTGCCATGCACACTGAACTGTTGTGGCTGAAAATGGAGCCAAGGGGACTGCATGCAGCCCCCTCAGCCTCCATTTTCACTGGCAGAAGGCTAGCAAAACAAACAAAAAACAAAAAAAAGGAGAAATATTTCCCCTTTTGCATTTGAGCATGCAAGAAGGGACAGGATAGGCGAAAAGGAAAGACAAAGAAAAAGAAGGAAAGGAAAGATGGGAAGAGAGCAAGGAAGGAAAAATAAGGAAAAAGGGGAAGGAAGAAGAAAGGAGAATGAATAGGGAAGGAAAAAGAAGGGAAGGGAAGAGAAGGAAGGAGATTATAATGAGAATGAGGGAGGGTCTGAGGGAAGTCCTACCTTAGCACTTGGCCACCACAGATGCCCCTGACATGAATGATGTTGAGCTGGCCATGGCCATCATGCTCCCTGAGGTCAAACACAACCCTGATGCACCCTAAATGAAATCAAGTTTGACACCTTTGCTCTAGATCAGGGGTGTCAAACTCAAGGCCCGCGGGCCAGATCTAGCCCAGGGGGTGCTTAAATCTGAGGGACTGGCCTGGAAATAACAAAGGACCAGCCTGCAGTGCCTCTGTTGGCCAAAATGGGCCACGGGCAGGTGTTGGTGAAAACAGCCCAAAACTGGCCCATTTTTGCCCCAATTACTTCCTACAGCAGTCTGGCAGCCAAAAATGGGTCATGGGAAGTGCACATTTTATATGTTTCTTTCTCAGCCCCATGCACTCTATCTTCCTATTAGCTGCTTTACACATGATTCCTGGTTTCATCCAGGTTCAAAATATGGAAAAGGCTAATCCAAAGAGTTTGTTCACTTCTTTGTTGCTTGTATCCTTACGATTTATATTGACTGTTTCCTAGTATGATTTGATTGTTGATTGTACCTGATGACTATCATTAAGTGTTGTACATTATGATTCTTGATTCTTAGCAAATGTACCTTTTCTTTATGTATACTGAGAGTATTTACACCAAGACAAATTCCTTGTGTGTCCAATCACACTTGGCCAATAAAGTATTCTATTCTATTCTATTATCTGTGACTGTAATGTAATTTGCTTCGTTTTGACTTACAACTGGATTGTGTTATCTTCCCCATAATCATTTGTAAACAATATAGTGAGCTTAAAAACTTAAAATACAGAACATGATTGGATGTAGGGTATGGTAGTATGCACAAGCTATAAGATTTTTTTAAATGTAGTATGTCATATGAAAATATCCAGTGGTTATTTCTAAATTGTGATTTATTGTTTACAGCACAGATGCCTGAATTTACAGAACACACAGAATCAAAATCAAATCATATTATGACTGGATAGTGTACAAATCTGGCACTTAGAAGGCAGCTTTTGTCAGGTATGCATAAAACTCAGTGAAGTCAGTGAGATTTAATTGTGTATCCAGTTGTAGTCCAAATGGACCTAGAAATGTTTCCACACAGCATGCACATTTTCTGAATCTTTCTAGAGATTTAGTAATATATGGTGATGATTTTGTTGTGTTGTACAGCGTTAAGATGGATATCTGGAATACAATTTTAATGTTTTCAAAGAACTCTATTAAAATGGGAAAAATGGAGGATCAGCTCCTTCTTGCTTAAAAGTCTGTGCTGACCAGTTGGCCCCCATTCACCCGAATCTTCAATAAATCACTAGAGATGTGCTATGTTCCTTCTTGCTTCAAACTTTCTATTATAATCCCAGTGCCAAAGAAGCCCTCCATCAGGGAACTGAATGACTACAGACCAGTTGCTCTAACATCTGTAGTTATGAAAGCCTTTGAAAGGCTAGTGCTGTCCCACCTGAAAACCATCATGGATCTGCTGTTAGATCCCATGTAGTTTGCATACTGAGCAAATAGATCAACAGATGATGCTGTTAATATGGCTGTGCATTACATCCTACAACACCTTGAATCTCCAAAGACCTATTGAAGGATCCTCTTTGTAGACTTCAGTTCAGCATTCAATACCATCATTCCAGACATTCTTCTAACTAAATTAAACCAGCTAGCGGTACCTGAACACTCTTGTAAGTGGATCATAAGCTTCCTAATAGACAAGAAGCAGCAGGTGAAGCTAGGCAGAATCACATCTGATACCTGTACAATTAGCACAGGCCCCTCCAGGGCTTTGTGCTTTCTCTACTTCTCTTCTCCCTATATACCAATGACTGAATCTCAAAAGATCCATCTGTTAAAATACTGAAGTTTGCAGTTGATACAACAGTGATTGGCCTCATTTGAGACAACGATGAATCTGCATACAGACAGGAGGTTGTACAACTTGCCTCGTGGTATAACCGGAACAATCTGGAACTGAACACACTCAAAACCATAGAAATGGTGGTAAACTTTAGAAGAAACCCTCCCATACTACCACCTCTTACAATACTAGACAACACAGTATCAACAGTAGAGACCTTCACATTTTTAGGTTCTACTATATCACATGACCTAAAATGGACACCTAACTTCAAAAACATCATCAAAAAAGCACAACAACGAATGTTCTTTCTGCACCAACTCAGAAACTCAACTGCCCAAGGAGCTGCTGATACAGTTCTACAGAGGAATTATTGAGTCTGTCATCTGCACCTCTATAACTGTCTGGTTTGGTTCTGCAACCCAACAAGACAGACACAGAATTTAGAGGATAATTAGGGCTGCATAAAAAGCTATTACTACCCACCTGCCTTCCATTGAGGACCTGTATACTGCACGAGTCAAAAAGAGGACTGTGAAAATATTTACACACCCTCACATCCTGGACATAAACTTGTTCTGTCTCACCTGTATCCACAGGTGAGAATCCAAAGTTCCAAAGTTATTATACTCAAACTAACGAACACAGACAACGCAGAGTTAAATGTTTCTCTTTACTCAGTCCTTGGCAGTCTTCCTAGAATCTGACTGGCAAGTCCGAGCTGACTATAATTCACGACGCTGCATCCAAGAAGTTCAAACGTATTCTTCCAATCCCAAAATGCACTTTGCTCCAAGCAAAGATTGAGAGCCAGCATGCCTCCTTAAATCCCCTGGAGGGGCGTGTCAGTCTCTCTAATTAATCCCTGGCTTGACATCTCCTTTCAGATTGTGATTGACATTTCAATCTTTTTCTAGTCCTAGCATCAAGCCAACATCTGTCAGTCTCATCCTTACTCGAAGCCTCTGGCTCATTCTGTGGATCAGCTGCTGACATCCGAGGCATGAATGAAGTAGAAGGTTCTGGAGACGACCATCTCTCCGACACTCTCTCATCCTCTTGGCTCACATCTGTGTCCTCTGATACCTCAGACTCCACATTCACAGCAGGCTCAAACCTTCCGTCTTCAGATGCATCAGATTCAAAAGTCCTAGCAGGGTCAATCCTTCCAATCACAACATAAACTGTTTCAATTCCTACCCTCAAAATGACACTATAGAGTATTGCACACCAGAACAACTAGACACAAGGACTGTTTCTTCCCGAATGCCATCACTCTGCTAAATAAATAATTCCCTCAACACTGTCCAACTATTTACAAAGTGTGCACTACTATTAATATTAATCTCATCACTCTTTATCACCCATCCCCTCCCAGTTGTGACTGTATGACTGTAATTTTGTCACTTGTATCCTTACTATTTGTATTGACAGTTTCCTAGTATGACATGATTGCTTATTGTACCCTATGATTATTATTAAGTGTTGTACATCTTGATGAATGTATCTTTTATGTATACCGAGAACATTTTCACCAAGACAAATTCCTTGTGTGTCCAATCACATTTTGCCAATAAAAATTCTATTCTATTCTAAAGTATTCTACATAGAGTTAGTTAATATTTCAAAGGACAGTTTCAACAGGGAAAAGGGAAACCTGAGTTGATATTGCTGAAGCAATAACAAAGAGTATACAATTTTGTTATTTGGGGATGAATAAATGCCATAAATAAGGCAGATGGATTAATACATGAAGAAGACAAAAAAGGAGATATGAATTAGTTAAAAAGAAATGAACTGTTATGTTTAAAAGTATTTTAAGGTTCTAAATGTTACTTTATCATTCAACCCAGTAAGTATAAATATAATACCCTAGATGTTGTTTAGGTTGTCTTAATCTCTGTTCTGACAATATTATGCACATATTCTGATCTGCTCCTATACAAAAGAGTCAAGCCCCATAGCAGCTGGGGCTCTACATGTCTTTAATCTCTACATTATGGAATTGAGACTATTTGTGCTAGGAAGTAAATATCCCTTTGTCTGGAATGGCTGTTTTCAATGCAAACTCTGTGGCCAAAACACTAATTGCCAGAACCAAACGCCTGGCAGACAAGACACACATAAAGACTGAACTATGCACCCTGACTAAAGTACTGACAGCCAACGGCTTCCACAAAAGCAAATCACAGACCTGATCCACAAAAACACACTGAGACACAATAGAGACCAAGAAGATGAACAGACCTATGGAACAGCTGTCCTGCCCTACATAAGAGGTACAACAGACAAAATCAGTAAGATACTACACAGGCATCACATCAAGACTGCTTTCAAAACAGACAGAAAAATAGCAGCTATCATAAGAAACCTCAATGATAAAATTGACCTGGAAAACCAAGGCATATATGAAGTCCCTGTGCATCGTGCCTGCCACATACATCGGACAGACCAATAGAAGAATAAGTACCCGCCTGGATGAACACAAAAATGCAGTAAAAAAGCTGGAACACACTTCCTCACTAGTCCAACATATGAAAGCCACAGGTCATCACATCGACTTCAACGGCACCAAAACCCTAGCCACTATAGAAAACCCCAGCTACAGAATTATCAGAGAAGCCATAGAGATTGAAAAACGATCTAAAAGCATGAATAAAAGAGATGACTCCACCAGACTGTCAATTATCTGGAAGCCTGCACTCACAAACAAAAAAATCTCCACATCACAAACCAAGCAAACACCTGGGCACACACAGACCCCCACCAATACCTCCAGCCCAAACACACCCATATGAAACCTAGCTTCCTAATAAACGATAGCTGGCCATTCACCCAAAGCCAAGCCGCACTGAAACCTCCCAATACACGAAACACAATGCTGCCAGCTAATCAAGACAAAAAAAACACTACAAAACAGACAGAATATATTAGAAACACCAATCAAGCAGAACACAGCAAACTCCAAGACCAATAAACACAGACCAAGACTCCCAACCAATTAGGATGAAGAAAAAACCATTCTAACAAAGTACAAGGCTAGCACCAAATTTAAAACAGAAACAGCTGCGAAAGCCTGACACACACGACGAAGACGAACCCAATACACGGGCCTGATGATGGCAGATGAGATTCTGCCAAAACGTCGCTACAACTTTAAAAGCACAACTATAAAGACATGGGAAAATACCCGAACAAAGCTGAATACCATACATATAAATACCCATGAAAATACTGTATAAGAAAACGTGTGTGTGTGTGTGTGTGTGTGTGTATAAAATAAAATTGAAAGTGATTATATCTTTTTTAAGTGCCTCTTTTGTCATCTTTTTAAAATATTAACAATTAAGAAAGCTCATCCTGCTTTGTAAGCCTTTCTTATATGTTTATTCAATATTAATTTATACACTGCCCTTTCCAATTTTTTCCTGATTTGTACTATGTTGTAAAAAAAGGGCCCTTGGCAACCTAATACTGAATATAGCCTTCAGCCTATATTATATAGCCATAAAAGGTTATTCTTCTCTTAATTAATTAAGAAGTTAAAACAATTTTCATCCATTTTTTTTTTTAATGTGGATGGTTAAATATAAAAAAACGCACTCTGATCTAAGGCACAGAAACTATGTACGGTATAGCTAATCCATATTAGCACCTAGGAGACCCAAGGACCAAGATACTTAAATTGGTTCTTGAAACTAATGCACATAACTCTAATCACCGTATGTTTGAAAGACATGTCCTACAATAATGTCATGAAAAAAAATCTTAATATTCTAATAAGTGAGATTCTGTAAGAAAATGCCAATATGGTAGACAAGAAATGGTCATTAAAAAAGCAATTTTGCCTCATTATCCAAAAGTTAGTCATGCTTCTTTATCTATGGCTCTCATTGTTTATTGGTCTTTCTGTAGCTAAAAATTGTGTTGTGACTCATTATTTTTTAATATTGCGTTTGACAGATCCAAAATGGAATTCAAATTGCATTCATTATGAAGAGAGTTCCTGGCATATGCATTAAAATTTCACCATTCTTAGAACAAACAGTTGGTTCTGAAATTTACAGAATTTTTTTCTGTATCCTGCTGGATAAAAGTTCTATTTTCTTTGGAAAACAAATCTTTTTAACACTGACTGTTATAGCCCTTCATTTGTTTATAGTATTTTTTTCTAATATACCCATAAACAATCCAGAGGTTAAGTTATTAAAATGCCAAATAAATGTTTTTACAAATATTTACAATGTTTTTTTTTTTTTAAAAAACCCTTTCTTTCAGAACACACTATCATTTTCTTTTTAACCATGTCTGTGTGGAGAATCAAGTACAGGTGTGGCTTCACTACCAAGACTGTGTATTTTTCACAGTCCTAGGTGACATAAACCTTTGCAGGTATATCTACAATGGAAATGGGGAGAGATGTCATAAAGGTCAAAACAGCAAGCACATTTGCAGATTGAAGCCCTATGCCAGTGATGGCTAACTTTTTCAACATTGAGTGCCCAAAATGCAATGCGTGCATGTCCCCCCCACATGCATCCTGCCCCTATGCATGCACCCCACCCCCTGCACATGTGCCCCACCTCTGCATACACCCCTCCTCCCATGCATGCACGGCAGAGACCAGCTGGCCAGCAGGAGGCGCGTGTACATGCACGGCGGAGCGGAGCTGGGGTGATGGCTTGCGTGCCCACAGAAAGGGCTCTGAGTGTCACAGGTTCACTATCACGACCTTATGCCTTTGTACATGGACATAATGTTGATTTTGGCCCCCTTCTTCTTCCCTAATGCCTCCCCACAATTGGGAACAGAGATTTGTAAATTCCTAAACTTTCAAAGGAAATAGATTTCTAAGTACCTAAACTTTCAAAGGATCGGGATGTAGAGTATAGTTTAGGTTCCCACCATATGAATTTAACAGTTGAAGATGCCTCAGAGATTTGTCTGAAATCTATGTTGCTATTTTTTGCAAGTCATCTGAAAAATGCCTATTCCTAAAAATATGTTAAAAGATTGGGAGAAAAAAAATCTAGCATAGCTTTCTCTGAAGTGCAAAAGAAGAAAGGAGAAAAGTTTTTAAATAAGTAAAATAACAGATCCATAATAGAGAACAATTTCTCAGATGAGTAAAACATCCAGAGAATCTTTAACTGGTAAGTGCTCCTGAAGCAATTATTACTATTACCACTGAGATTTATTTTTTTTAGCTTTTATTTCCTCATTCATTTCTTAGGTTTTTTTTTTCCTATTTATCATTACAACTTAAACACCAAATTATTTTTAGCAGGTAATATTATATACATATTTGACCTATTATTTGTTAATTATTTTACTTAAAATACCCATTAGAATTCATTGCTATGGATGACCCAATATTGTAGTGGGTATTAGCCAACATAGCAGTAGTCCATTAACATCATACATTAAATCAATGCTATTTTTTCCATACAAATGCAGCTTATTTCTGCAAATTTAATTGCTGTTTAGTGATTTCCTAATGTTAGCATTTCTAAAAGGCAATCCTGCACCTCAGTACTGAAGTGCTTTTCTCCATTATGGAAATGGGCTGAGAAGTTAACTGGTATAAAAATTAGCTTCCCACTTTCTGATCATGATTTTTCAATAAAACAGAATTGACATTCTAGTCCACATGAGAGAGGGAGAGAGGCACGAAGTATGGCAAGGGGTATATCACTTTCTTACTGCCTGTAACAAAGGATCACCCCATGGATTATGGACCTGGCACCAAAAGGGGCATCACTTCCAATATTCAGCCATTCTTGATAGGAAAAGCCCATGAGAAAGAGGAGAAACAAGTCTTATGCTATCAGATCATAGAATTGAACCTAAAGGACTTAAATGACAGAGGAAGTATATGTTTCCTAAAATAATTCTGAACATGTTTTAAAAA
This sequence comes from Notechis scutatus, assembly GCF_049901735.1. Lineage (NCBI taxonomy): Eukaryota > Metazoa > Chordata > Lepidosauria > Squamata > Elapidae > Notechis > Notechis scutatus. The sequence continues at coordinate 129,317,028 of NC_142011.1, read as the reverse complement.
ATGCACCAATTCACACCTGCTGCTTGGCCAGGGTTGTCTGGAGAGATTTACCCAGCAAGTAGTTGGTATGAGCTAAAGTATTCTTCCCAATACTTCTCATGCTACTAGGTCTCATAACTTTGTAGAGGTGGGATCCATGTTTCTTTAGTCCAATTGGAAAATCCTGCCAAATACAATCAGCCTGGAAATCAGTGGCCAAGAGCCTGTGGTCCACAGCAGCCTCAGCTCCCCAGTGGGAGCAAGGCAAATCCCTACTTCTAATCTTACCTTGAGCTCAAAGTAATGTTATTCTTGTATGCTCCCTAAATACAGTTGTCAAGGCATCCCCAATTGGCAACTACTGAGTTGAAAAATCCAAAGAGTTTGATATTAAGTACATAGTATTTCCATGCAAGTTGCACCACAATGAGTACATTCAGGTAGGTTGTGGGTTATCTTTCCCTATTCCCTACTGAGAATCAGTGTGTGGTGACTCAGCCATGATGTTCCTTCTCCAAGTATGGCCCACACCCAGTCAGAAGAATTTTCAGTTTTTTCTTTTTCAAGTCTTATTAAATAAATTAAATAAATTGATATTTTATTCCAGAATATGTTTGCTTCTTTCAATGGCCTTTTAAAATTGTTTCAACTGTTTTCCCCTTTTGGTTCTAAATATTTGTTTTAATATCATAATGGGTTATTAACTACTTTATTGATGAGTTCCTTACTACTTTAGTATTTAGAACCAATGAGACTGTTCGTCTTTAAGATCAACTAGTTTTATACAGCCAAAAAAATGGATTTTTTTTTATCAACTTGACATTGGAAACCTTTTTTTGCTGACATTTGCAAACTTTTTTGGTGTGTGACATTCACAACTAGAATGCTGCAATTAGATGAGATAGATGGGTATGATGGCAAGTAAGGCAGAAAAATATCAAATTAAATAAAAAATAAATTTGAATAGCTAGTGGCATCTTTTGATAAATATGGAACTCTGAAAGGTTGTTTCTGTAAGGAATACTTTATTCTAATGTACTTAAGGGCAACGTTCCTCCAAATCTCATGGTGTTAGTTTCATGAGATCAAGACAGCTTTCAATTTTAAATCACCTTGCAAACATTTAGGTAATAAGGGGTATTTAAAAGACAGTGTGTGTGTGTGTGTGTGTGTGTGTGTATGAAGGCTTGAGCCATATTTGCTCTGATGAATTGAGTTCACGTGCTCAGTGTAACATGATAAAAAAACACCCATCATGGTTTTTAAATGTTAGTTAAAATGTCAGGAAGATGAGAAAATATTACTTTAATTAACTTGTTAATCAACCTAGCTTGGTGTATACAGTATTTGGGGTTTCCAAACATATGCTGAGTTTCCCATTGCATTTATCTACTCTCAGCATTTTTGGCATACACTTGTGTCTTGAAAATTGGCAAAATTAAGGGCAAAACTAAGGGAAGTTGTATGAATATGGTTAGTCATCAACCATATTCTCTTTCCTCTTTTTTGCATGTTTTCTCTCCCAGAGATAAGAAAGTGGAAAGGAAATGGGGTTTGGGGATCTGGATGAAGCAAAATTGGAGAGGAAGTGAGTCACTAAGGAGTAGAAAGTGGGCTGAGAGAGTATTAACTATAAATTAACATTGAGCCAAGGCAAACAGTATGCTTGTAACCTGCTCATGAGTAACATTGTTTTTCCCTTTGGGTTATCTTACATATGTTCTTATTTTGCAATCCAGTGTAGCATTCAAGAAATTGCAGAAATAATACATTGTATTTGTATTTAACATATATGATTACCAAAAGTTCAGGCAAGTGGAAAATTAAGAACATGAACTTGTTATGTTATACATGTCAAAATACTCACCCAAACCTGTATGGGTTTCTTTGGAAGCAGAAGGCATTTCAAAATCTTAGAATAATCCCATGCTGTTCATTGAAAGGAACAGCAACTGCCAAAACAAAAACTCCCAGGTATGAATCTGGAAATGTGTCCACATATTGTGTGCAATAACAAAGTAGAGATTGTTGGCAGCATTTATTTATTGTTTGCTCATTAGTTTGCAGATGTGGCTTCTCCAACTTCTTCCAGTTGAAGCAGACAGAATGAAAATGTGTGAGAGGTTCCAAGGATAGAGGAGAGAATCCAGAGCTGAGAGCCATCACATCAGGGTAAATGGATCTTGGAAGGAAAAAAGTGCTAACTGGGATATGGGGATAAACGTAATTTGAGAGTTCTTTATTTCTAAAGGGGTTTGGATGGTCAGGCAAAACTGCATCTATGCGGGCAAATGTCTTGGAGAGAAGGGGAATGATAGATATTGGCATACCATTGCTTTTGCTGAAAAGTGTGAAAGGGGTCAAAGAGATGACTATAAATTCTCAGTTTATGTTAACTGGTGTCAGAAATGGAAGGTGAATTAGAGTCAACTATCAAAATATAGAATTAATAAGAAACAGAAGTCCCAGATAATAAGGCCATCTTCCCTTCACCCTCCCATTACTTGACATAGGATTCCCAATCTAGAGACTGTATAATGCTTCACATTATTTTTCTAATTCATTATGAAAGGGTATATATCATCTGTATTTTATAATCCTATGGGCTCATCAGTGAGACCTGTCCAGGAGCCTGGTGATCATTATAGGTTTGTACATACTAATAAGATTTACTTTGTGGCATTTATCTCAAGTGTTTTGGTTATTTATTTACATGGGGATTTTTCATACAACTGTGACAACTGAAGACTATAGTTTCAATTGCTTGTTGAACACATGATCTTTATTATGTGGTACTTAAGCCATTTATCTGTATCTCCCCTCCCTCATCACAGTTTCTTAAGCTCCAAGCTATAGAAAATATTCACATTGGCTGAACTTGAAACCCATACATTCAGGAATGATTCAATTCTACATGGCGGGATTAAATTTAAAAGGTTGTGTTCGTTAATTGTGATGTTGGTAGTAAGACTGAGCTCAGAATTGATTCAAAAACTACCAATGTCATAAAGAAGAAAATGGGACACTTTGCCATGTTTTGGGGTCTAGACAACCAAACACATTGCCCACTCATAAATGGACAGTGGGAAAGACTTAGCAAATTTGAATGCATAATTAATTATTTGATCTTAATTTTATATCACCTATGTTTCATCTATGAAAATGCTAGCAGCAACACCTTCTCTGAGAAATATAAGGGAGTAAAGACGGTTTTAAGCATCTTTTTGAAAAATTGATTGTTGTTATGTCCTTAAAAATAGAAAGTCAAGTTATAGAATCACTGCTACATTCTACCTAAACATTCTTGCTTCAAAAAATAAATTTTGAGAAAAAGGCCAACAAGAGCTTCAATACTTCTCCAAGTTCCCATGAGTTTTCTCACAAGCTGTGGGAAAGGTTTTAAAGACAATTAACTGAGTAATTAAGAATGGTGAAAATTTGTGCAGTTTCCAAGATTTGCTGTATAATGGACCATGATGAGTTTTAGCCTGCTGTTAGGTCTCTAGTGTCCTAAAACCTGTTTATAACTCTCTAACCTTATGAGTTTGACTTTGTGCTGCTAGACAAGCTTATTTTCTGTTGAGTAGCACTATAAATGCTTGAATGTATCATGTTAACTGAACCATTACTTCAATTTCTTTTGGGCAGCAATCCACCATTCCCCTAAGCAGTACAGCTGAAATATTCAATATAATTACATTAGCCAGGAAATTACAAACCTGCTGAAAAACATACATACTTATCAGTGCAACTAACCTCTTGGTAATCCACCCACTGTCTTCCCTCTTCATCAATCTGCCATGAAATGAAACTATGCTGTAATAAAAAAGGCCTTCTCAGCTTAGTAACTCCAAAGTGGCACTTCTAAATGATGAGATGAAGAAAATTTTATAAACAATGGGGTTTTTCATCAGCAGATACAGTCCCAGCCAGAGACAACATGAATATCAGGGTGTCATAGCCAAGGATTTTCAATTGCAGGTAAAGTTGACACATTGCTGTGTAGTAATGTGATATCATTGATAGGGAAATGCCCTTTCAAGACAGCAAATTGCTTCAGCAACTGAACTGTATTGTACTGGATAGGTTAAAAATACACTGTGAATGGACATGGTTTTTGGCCCATTTTGCTTCCTATAAAAAGTAGTCCAAATATTACTGGCTGATAAGCATTTTAACTTTGAAAGGTTACAAAGGCTTGCTACTCTAGAGACTGGGCAGTCTTTGAAGAGTTTTAATTGATTTAGCTATAAGTAGAAAACTGGTTGGATCATCTTTTCAGACAGAAACAGAGAAACAAAAGGACCTACAGAAGAACTGCAATTGTTTTGGTTTGGAAATTAAAGAAGAAAATATTAGTTTATTAAAGAAAAAATATGTACAGCGAGAGAAATATGATTTTCATTAAAAAAAAAAAAAGGACAGTTTTGTGGATAACATTTCTGGTTGTTCTGTCATCCCTTAAGAATACTGATACTCTAATGTTTTCCCATCTTTTCCCATCTGAAAGCTATCTACAGGCGACCATGCTGGAATAACAGTTCCTCCAGATAAATCAGCATATTCTCAATGGCTTGTCCTTGTGCTTTATGTATAAATGAGCGCAAAATAATGACTCTATTGGGAACTATGTCCACTAAAGATGGACTTTACTTTTTGATAAGTTGAACATAGCTTTAAGAATCACAATATGATATTTTGGAATCAGGATATTTTTATTTTGTTTGAATTTATTTTAGCACAATGGCATATGGTGCTGTCATCAACTCCAGGAGGAAAAGTACCATAATCAAGGAACTGCTAATAAAAAAGCAACAATTCTAAAGACACTGGCAGGGCAAGACACTGTAAACTGGGAGCAAACCCCACAATCACAAGCACTTATGATGTTATCTGGTAATGAGCAATTTTGTTTCAATCTGCTTCACAAGCTCTTGTTCTCTTAAATTTCAAATATTTGAGTTAATCTCTCAGCACTAGCTATCTTTAGGTGATATGGCTGGCTCAGTCACCTGGTGCCCTGGAGAAAATAGTCATCAGCATCAGCTTAGAACTGCAAAACTTTAAAATAAAATTATCAGTTAACTTAAAAAAGTTCAACAGTTAACACTTTCCAAAAATCAGACCCAAAATATCCAGACAGAAGATGTAGACATCTTATCACCATCAATTGACTGCAGTAGGTTATACTCATCTGTTAATGATTAGTCCTTCTTTCAAAGTTCTGCAGAAGAATTATAATTTTAAAAAGATTTAATATATGTGCACTAAAAAAATTGGGGTTTTTTTTGTTTGTTTCCTTGGGAAAAGGTGGTGATCAGACCAGAGGTGGTATTCACCAGGTTCTGACCAGTTATGGAGAACCGGTAGTGGAAATTTTGAGTAGGTCGGAGAACTGGCAAATACTACCTCTGACTGGAGATTTTACAGTATCCTTCCCCTGCCACACTCACCAAGCCACACCCACAGAACCGGTAGTAAAAAGTTTTGAATCCCACCACTGGATCAAACCAAGATGAAAGAGAATCCTTTCCCCACCTTCTAAGCAACTAACCTTACTATTCTAATTTAACTTTATATTACATGATAATAGAAACCAAGTTGAGTTTAGCGTAAAACCCTTTTAGTTTAGGAAATGGTTACACTGACACATCACATACACAGTAAACCTGAGGATGTGGCCCAACTCTCCAAGCACTGTTACTTATCAGTCTGGGAAATGGCATTGGCAAAGATTTAATGGGAAAAAAGTTATTTCTTATATCACACTGAAGCAAGGTGTGATTTTGAGTTGAAGTAGGAGGTAATGTAACAAACAGGAACAGAAAGGACTTCAAATAGATGCTTATCCCCAAGTCAATTTAGATCCAAAGTCCCTTCCAATTCTATAATACTGTTACTAGATCTCCTTCATTGTCCTCAGATTTAAACCAAGGAAGATGGGCAGTAGATTTCAATTCATATTGAAACTTCGTATTAGATCGAATGTCTTTGCATACACTCCAGTCAGTTCTCACATGCCCTGTGGATTTGCTGCTTGTGTTTGGTACCTTTTACATGTATAGATTGAATTTGTTCCTGGAGTTTTAGGTTCACACATGGCATGCTTCAGAAATCTGTAGCAAATTTGCATGACCTGAAAGAAACAATCTGCTACAGTATATCTGTAGCAGGGAGTACTTTTGGAAACTGCAGATTTTCCTTAACTGTTCTAAAGGGATTTCTTTCTCTAGCACAATCTGATAGCTTATGCTGAGCTGAAAGACTGCAAAGTAAGACTTCATGTAGTCTAATTTAAAAGTTAACAGAAAATGACAGCTTGCATAAAGTTTTTACTGCTTCCATGACTCAGAAATGAGGATATTTGCCTTCAATTACAAGATACTCTCTGGAGTATAAGTAAAAAAATTATAAGTGCCTTAACTCTTATCTTACATTGAAGAGGGTGAAATATATCATAAAGATGAAACCTCTCAGAGGATGCATAACCAACAAGGATGTTAAGAGCAAAAAGGCTTATAGAGAAAGATGCCATGAGGCAGACTGCTTACAATACAACATTGGGAACTCAAAGCACAGTGCCTGGTTGCTGATTCAGCACTTGATATGGCAAAGTAGAACAGCCAATATATTCTCCCCTCTCTCTGCTTCCATGATATCAAGGGTGAGCTGTAGGGCAGTCAGTTGATGTGCACCAAAAAGGATATGTTGCCACCCTTACTTTGGAATATAGGTAAGAATATACTTTAATAACAATCTAAGATCATCTACGTATAAGGAAATGCTCTTCACTGAAGCTTATTACAGAACAGAGTATTACATTGATTACTAATCAATGTTAGATTATTGGGTGGGGGATCAATATCCTTGTAAAGCAGTCAGAATATTCTTATCAATTATATTAGCAATTTCTACCAGGGCTACAGATAACAAAGAGATATGCTTTAGCAATCTTAGATTGTATTAAATAAAGCATAAATGCCATACATGCTCAACACACAGAAGTATTGGCCCCAATGTGCAAAACTGACTTGAGGTGCTCTTTTAGTAAATTGTAAATATTAATACATCATCTTCAGCTTTGTTATTTTTCTCCCCGACAAAGGAATTCTCTGTGTGCTTTTGGAGAATCTCTTCCTCCTTGACAATAAAATGCATGATGAAGAGAGGCCACATAGGAAATGCATAAATAGCACACAGTTAAACAACATAGGAAAAAGATGGAGAAACAAAACTAAGAAAAAGAAATTCAGAGACATGACAGTGACTGAAAGTAAATTCAAACACTTCTTGGTATGGCAAGTTAGGAAAACAAACTCACCAAACAAGAAGAGATTAAATATGTGTGAGTAAATAACACAATAAAGATACAAACTTCCTTACTTCTAAAAAAAAAATCACTGAAATTAAATGAGACCTTCATAGGACGAAAGCCTAATTTTGAGGAGAAAAACTAATATGCTGCCATTATTTTGCAATTTTTGACTAAAGCAAAAAACCTAGAATGTTTATTTTCTTCATGCACAGCTAGAGGTACAAGATAATGTTTTGTCACTTCATTTGGGGGTTGGTGAATCAATTTCAACCCAGCAGTGACAAAAAAGTATAATACGATATTGGGGAAGATTATACTTCTATTTAATAAAACCACCATCAATATTGCTTGACAATGTGCCCATAAAGAAGCTATTAAGAGCTAATGTTAGAGTTCAGTTAGACTATTTCTCTTATGATTTTCCTTATTGCTCTGAATGATATGAATGTGTTTTTTTTTTCTGTAATACTGCCATTTTCTTCCAGTGCATCTAAAAATTTGCTATGTCAGTCAAAGTTCATAGCTGCTCTACACCACCCAGCCACTCTTAGCCTACACTGAAATAGCAAAGGAAGTATCTCAGCATATTTAGGAGGCAAAACTGGATTTGTATTTTGAAGGTATCAGTGATGTGAAAAAATATAATGTGAGATGTTTATTAAAAAGCAACAAAGACATAATCATTGTGATAAAATCTCTGAAACAGCTTGAAATAGGATGGCATGATTTCCCCGTGACATTGTGATACTCACATTTCACACATATCACTGCTTGCAGTTTTGTTTCTTCCAAAGACACTAAAAGCTATGTTCTGCTTGTCATGTGCTGTCATTTCTGACAAATGGGCTATTTCATATCCTGAGAAAGCAAATAAAACATGTGGTTCAGACACCAAGCGGTTCAGACACATCATGCACACAGATGAATATCAGACGTGTATAATTTCCTTGTAAACATTCATGGTTCTTTGTTGTTCCTAAAATCAACAAACTATATTACTAAATATGCAAATAGTGTATGATTCAATTTTGTGAAGATCTTGATCTTTTTCTCCATTATAAAGGAGAACCATGGTTTGCTTTTAGCACTATGTGTACATAGTTAAGGGGTTATATCATACCTTTTAATTATACATTCTTCAGAATGAAAAAATGGAAGTTATGAATGTGTGAAAAAGAAATGTTTAAAACATAAGTAAACAATATGTTTATTGTTGATCTATTGCTATTTCATATTTTGTTATCTATTTCTCAAATCACAACCCTTTGCCAGTGATATAATTCCTGGAAAATCTTTATTTAGATTTTTCCCACAGCAAGTCACAACTTGGAAAAAAATACATATAATTAATCACTACATGATAAGAAATTATAACATGTCAACAGCATAATATGTGCATGACTCTGTTACAAAATTTATGACATAATTGGACATTTTGCATTGAAAGCAGAATTAGCAGAAAAAGTATGTTTTTTCCTCCCAAATGTGAATAGTGACCATATTATGCTATCATAAGGACAAGAAGAGGGAAATAGGACTCGCTTCTTCAAACCTTCTGTGAGATAAAGTTTTGATTTTCAGTATGAGCTTGTTCTATGGTATGCATGCAGACACTCTTTTCTTATTGTCTTTCTGTGTTTGTCAGAGCACACATGCCTTTGAATTAGTACTGATACCTGGCAATAGATCTTGCTGATTGGACAAGATCAGCCTGCAGTTTGCTCCAGAGATTTGTCAGGTGATCCCTGACCTTGAAATATGAAAGGCCTTGAAGAGTTGACTTTCCCCACAAACTGGAGGATGAAGCTGGAATCCAGTAATATGGTGTTTGGATATGTGGGAGAATGCTGCCAGGGTACAATGAATTTTATCTTGATGGTTTAGGATTTTTAGTTGGGTTTACTGTTTATGTGCCACCCAGGAGTGTTATTGCAATATGGACAGTTATATAAGTCTTTTGAAATAAATTAAATAGAAGTGTTTTCCAATCACTTTCTTCCTAAAGCTATGACAAAATAATTAGCCTTAACATTACCCCAAACTGACTTTTTTCCTTTTTAAATACATGCAGGTAATATCTGAAAGTCAACTAACATAGTTTAGATATTCACCAAGCAGAAGTAATATTTTCCCCCAAAAGTCATCTTTGAATGAGATAACAAGCAAAGAAATACTGACCTTAAAGCTTTGAAGAAAACATTGAGAGCTACATTGAAGCTCTAATTGACAGAACAAGCTCTGACAAGTGACAAAAGTATAATTCTCTGAAAAATTTGTGAAGACTGAATATATCACAGCCATCTATACATGGAGTACCTTAGGTCTAACATATTTAACTCACAAAGTAATCTACATAGGCCAGGGCTGTTAAACTCCCAGCCTGCAGGCTGGATGTGTCACATGATACTGCTATGACTATGTGAGTTCGACACCCCGACATAGGCCTTCCAAACTGTTCTTGGTTTCAGTCTTCAATTTACTAGAAAAAAAGGGATACGGATGTGAGAAGAGGTTTGATCACCTTTTTTGTCTTCTTTAAATCATGTTCCATCCTTGGAGACTGCCTGGATAAGTTCCTGAAGTTTTTCTGGCAAGGTTTTTCTGATGAGCTTTGTCTCCTTCCGAGACTTCCTGGAAAGTTATTGGTCCAAGGTGTTCCAGCTACTTCAAGCTCAACATGGGGCTAAAACTCAGATTCCTGGTTTCTGACCTGATGCATAATCACTTCACCAAACTGGATCTTGATAACCTAAAATCCTTTAAATGGCCAGGTAATAAGTAGAAATAAGTTTGTTGATAACTAAAAGGATCATTTATTATAACTTTAGAATCTATGGTCAAGAAAGAATGCTTAGGAGTATGCCACATTTCTCCAATCTGATCTTCCAGAAAATATATAATTGGGATAAAGCTTGAAGTCTATTTTATTCATGTACTTTTTGTCATTGTGCATATCACAAAATCACCAAATTTTGCAATGAAGGCAATAAAACAATGAAGTACAAATGGAGCTATAATTACTATATGACAATAAAAAAAAAACACCAAGTGAACTCTGGAATCAGGTTAGTCATCCAGCAACACTAATTCTCAAATAACCTGCAGAACAGCTCTGTCTTGGCAGCTTTAGAAAAGATTCCAGGGTTGGCATCAACCAAGTACAGTATTAGTACATCTCAGCAGAAAGACTGAACAAAACACTAGCTGACCCATTGATCCAACAAAAAGCAAAATAACTCTTTGATTGTGTAATATTATTTAAAAATGAATTGGCCATTGTAATTAGCCTCTTCAGTCTGAATTTAATCTTAGAATTCCTTTAATTTTTATGATTGTCTGATCTGTGATTGTAAGGAAATGCTTCCTATCTTATGAAGAGCCATTGATTAGGTAGGATATATGTTCTAATATTTCATTAACTTACAATATTAAGCTGCATTGTAAAGTATTTTGCTTCCAATAGCCAAATTCCTAAGTATAAAACAGCAATTTATGTTAAGGTCAACATAGCTTTATTTTATTCACTTACAACAGTCTTTGTACATCCATATTTTACTTTGTCTTTGAACCTCAATCTTTCCTCTATCAACTGTAAGATAAACTGTAAAATAATTGCAACTTGACTCTCGACAATGTAGGGGCAATCTCCAGTTTGTCACTACTATATACACTTTTATTTGGGTTATAAACAATGCAATATAGCCTTCCAGTTTTTCACATATTTTTTCATTTGGGTTAGAAAGAATGCCAATATACCAGTGATCGTAGACTGCAAAAGGGTAGGGAAAAGGTTAATGAAAATTAAAAGGCAACTACACCATTGGAGACAGTATTTTTAAAGTTATGAAGAAACATGGAGAACCCATGATTTTCCAGATTTAGTTCTACTACAACTTCTAGCATCCTTTACCATTAGCCATGCTGGCTGGTGTGCTAGTTTCACTATAGCTCTATATCAATCAGAGAGAGATTTTCTCAACCCTTTTTGCAAACAGATTTCTGATCAGTCTGAAAAGATTGTAGTGCCTGCCTTTTGATGTACTTGTTGAGGACTTATCAGAGTTTTATCAACATTAATACAAGCCTCAGTGTTCCTCCAATTTACAGAAAGAAGTTGAAAGGAAGGCCTCTTTAGCAGACCCTTCCCCTCATGTCAAAATTTTTAATTGACCAAGCTTGTTTTCATTATCTAATGCTCGTTTTCTTCCTTCTCCTTACTGTCACTTGTTCCTTGGCCAAACTGAAACCCACTGAAAAAAAGCAGAAGATGCTGCTTTTGATTTCAGAGTCGGTGCCCTTGAAGGTCAGAATAATTAGGTATATGAGGTGGATGAAGGAGCATATCCAGAAAACTCTGGACTGCTGGCCCTAAGTAGATGAAAAAATTTCAGCAATGGCCAACTTTGCTAAGTTGATCTTTTGTCAGTTCTGCAAAAGGGATTCATGAGGCCCAGTTCACACAGAATTCTGCAAAGACTGCAAAAGGAATCAAATCTAGCAAACTAAAGAAATTGATTGAATCTGGGACAAGAAATAAAAAATAATAGGTGATAAAAACAAGTTTCCATTGCAATGGTACAAGTCCAGTGACTCTTCAGTCTTTTCAGTTCATTAGATTTTTCAGTTCATTACAAAATTCAGACTTTTCTGTTCATTACAAAATGGAAAACTGGGGCTGTGTATACAAATGTTTCTCAAGCTTGACAACTTTAAGTCAGTGGGTAATTCTGGCTGAGAATTTGCCAAGTCTGAAAAACACTGGTATATACAACCCTCAGTTTTATATTATTTATATTTATATAACCTAATGCCTCCAGTTTTTTTGAAAAAAATTCCCAAGCAATATTTATAGATGGTTGGTTAAATTGCTCTTGTTTCTGAATCCTGAGCCTGACTTTAAAAACTATTTTTCAAAGTACGATACAGAGACCAATGAACTCATGTAAGTTTATATGATTATTGCTTTTTGTAATAATTAGTTTGCTTTTCTAAAGTTTCATTTCCTCTGATCTATAAACCACACTGGTAATGTTAATACCAGTTTTAGAAGTGCTTGTGGACAAAGGAGAGTAATATTATATTGTGTTCTGTTCTTCTATTAAGCAAGAAATTGCTTTTTAAACATTGAGCTGAACATGAGTCAAAACAAATATAAAGCAGAAATAATTAATGCAGCAGAAGATGTTTATGTGCTAATTGCACCATCTTTTGATACATTATCTTGTACTGCTAGACTACAGCATTATGAAAACATCTTCAAGAAGAAAATTAGTATATTAAAGGAAACAATTGCTTTTGTTTCTTTTGGGGATGTAGCAATCTATGTTGTAACAGAAAGTTAATCATATACTATCAAATACAAATAACAGTGGGGAAATATAGTTTCCTGATATGGGTACTGGGAAGAAGAAGGTGATACAAAGCTTCTTTTGAAACAAATATTCAAAGATAATCTCTCATTTGGTTGATTACAGTCCAGCTCTTTATTTCTTTATCAACTCCTTCATGACTCAGGGTGGCTTACAAATCACACAAAGAGAATACATATACAAAAGATTGCACTAACTATAAACCATCCATGATCAAAGGTGACTCCACAGTCACCGTATCCTAAAGGTCTGGGAGAACTGCCAGGTCTTTAACAACTTCCTAAACATCATAAGGGTGGGAGTTACATGAACCCTAAATGATGATGTTATCCCAGGGTTAAGTACTGCAACAGGATATGTGTACTTCCTGGATTATAGAAGGTGAGATTGTTCAATTGATGGGTTAGGGTGCACACCCACTTTATTTGATTGCACTAGACATGCAGAAATGACTGAAGATAAGAAGATCCTCAGAGAGCCAAATCTTCTGCTATGAATGACTTTAAAGGAGATAACTAGAATATTGAATTGCACCTTGAAGTCAGTTGGCAGCAATCAAAGCAGTGAACTCATATGCATGAAACACACTGCTTCTCAGGGTGCCACATTGTCAACTAGATGTACATGGTCTAGACTGTTTTCAAGGGCAATTCCATATAGAGTGCATTACAGTAATCCAACTGTGAGGTCACCAATGTATGTGTAACTGGCTGAATGACATCCCAATCCAGGAAAGGGCAGAATTGGCAAATTAAATGCACTTGTGCAAAGGTCTTTTGGCTACAGTAGCCACCTGTACTTTAAGCAGGAACTGAGAGTGCCCAATGAACCTTAGACTATACACAAGTCTTGAATGAGGAATTGAGTCCACAATAGAATATCCCTGTATCTGGGTTTCCACCATAGGTTATTTCCAAGTGTGACCAATGGCATTTCCATATTAAACTTTGGCCAGAACCCAATGGAAATGGGTCCTTCTTAATGGAATTTAAGTGATGTTACAATAAATAAAACTAAAGATCTAGGATCTTTCTCTAACATAGGTGAATCAAGTACATGTAGAAAATACTAAATTCTGATTACTTAGATCTACAGATCAAAGCAATGCATAATGAAATTTTATTTTTACATAGTTAGCCTAAGATTGAAGATATAACTTGATTGTGAAATCTTCTATATTCTAAAACATTAAGTTTCAGTGAATATTTTATAACTACCTGAACCTTTTTCAAGGGAAGAATGACACATGTATGCATCCTTTTGTACAAGCCAGAATGCTGTTAGGTCTTCTGTGTTTTCATCAGAATTATATTTCCAGGTTTACAATGTCCCTCATGAACATGTTGATCACAGTCACATTTGATGCTTATTGCTTCTTTTTAAGGCATTTAAAGGAATTATCTTTATTGCAACTATTGATAACCTTCAAGCTGTTCATCCATCAGATCAACTTATAGTAGGTTGACTTCCATTCCAACCACAAAGTAAGAATATTGATTTATATACTGATTAAAAATATGGACAAAGAGTAATAATGGCCTGCTAAATTGCTCCAGCTGATAATCACTAGAGGGATAATAATAGTTGATTGTGGTTTGTTTACCCCATAAACTATAACTTTCTTTTAATTAATTTACTTATTTTAAAAAGTGGACCTTGATCTGAGTTAATCTTACTATAAAAACTACAGTGCATAAAACACTTCCTTCATATATCTATACTGATATAATGATTTTTAAAATCTTTTTAAATATTTAGGTAATTATTGATTATGTTGCCTTTGCAACATAATCAGTGATTACCTAAATATTTTCTAATGTTTTTCTATCAGGGTCCAAAGACAGCTAATATGGGGCCCTGGGGCCCAAATATCATGTCTATATAGAAATTTCTTCTACAATAATTCTTTTAACATTTATTAAATTCCCTAATATACTTATTTTTATTAATTAATTAATTAATTAATTATTGGGGAAGCTGTTCTTGCTTAAAAGCTAAGCATTTCTATACAGATATGTACAAGCAATTTCCAAGGATGTCTCTGAGCTTTCCCTGTATTTTACAGATATTCTTGGGAAATGAAATATTGGATGCATCAAAGTACTTTGTTTGGAAATATAATCAGTTGCCCAGGAAAAACAAAAAACAGAGAAGAACTCGGGTTATAGAGAATATTCTAGAAATTAAGGAAGATAAATTTCCTCATTAGTTATTGGAAAATGAATGGTAATTTGACCAGGCAATCCGTTTTATAAATGCCAATGAGATGCTTTCAATTTCCAAATGTGACCACCAACTCAAATAAAAAAATGTTGACATTAAACCTAAAGAGGCTTTGTTAGGGATATACACCCTAGCAGAATCTGCACGGCAGTCAGGCAGGCAGGCAAATATGTGAGACAAACGTGTTTGTAGCTTACACTCAGTAAAAACAGATACAATGTGCTATTTAAATAGTTTATTCCAGCAAGATTTTTAGCATAGTGAAACAGTCCATATATCATACACTAGTTCAGTCCGTCCGGGGATTAATCAGTTGCAAAGTCCAGTGTCGAGAAAGAGGTCAGTAAACTTACAATATCAGTCCAGTAATATATCTCTCAACAGTAGAGATATGAAGAAGTCAAAACCTCCTTTCTTCCTTCAGCAACAGCAAAGAACACGCAGTTAACAATCCATCATCGTCAGCAAGCAATCCAGTAAGCCAGCAATCAATCAAGTTCTCTTGCTCCCTCTTATGGCGATTTACAGCCGCACCCAAAATTACATGCTTTGCAGTTAAAGTGACACACACTTAAACTCACTATCATAGTCTATATATATTATTTTACCCAAACTACGTTAGGTAACCTATGTTATTCCTAACAGGCTTTGCTAGAAATATTAATAAGTAATGCTACTCTCTGCAATAGAATCTTATGCTGTTTAAATTTCCCATGATTCCCTTAAACTTTCCAGAAGTTTAGTGATTTTTTCAAAAGGTAAGTGAAAAAAGGGCAATGAAACACAGTAACAATCCTTTCACTAAAATCCCATAAAGTAATGAGAGCCAGATTGGTATAGTGGTTAAGGCTACCAGATTAGAAACTGCAAGACCATGAGATTATTCCTGATTTAAGAACAAAGTCACCTGGGTGATCTTGGGCCAGTCACACTCTTTCAGCCCTAACAAACAGGCAAGGGCAAATCATTTCCAAAACCTTATAAGGAAAACTCCAAAGACATAACCAGGCAGTCTCTAGGAATCAAGACTGACTGAAGATACTATTTATATAAAATTATTTTTTAAATAATGGTATTCAATTATTTTAAAAGTGATTTACATCAGAATATTTTAATGTTATGACTCTATGCAAAAATAGATTTATGATCCCATCAAGAACTGTTTCTTAATTCAAGAAAGGTACTCAACTATAATATAAATACATAAACTGAAAAAAAATCTATTTAAAAGTTCCTGATACACTATAAATTCATTTGGTATTTTTATATTCACATGCTTCTAAATGGGATAATTCCATTGGTAAAGAATGCATTTTTCTTACCTCTGCTGTAAATTTGCCATGACAAGATACCAACATATATCTTATCTTGGCCTGATTGATATAGATGAAACTCATAAATGGACTAAGCAATCCATATGTTGGATCTTGTTTTGTACTAATTAAGATGTAGGGAGTAAATTATTATTGTTATTAGCTAGGCCAGTAAAATTTGGCTTGTAGAGAAAATCATGAACTTATCTACCACAACTCGCTTCAATACTGAAATGAAAAGGTTATTTCGGTTCAGATTCACATCACCTCCTTATTATAAAGATAAGAGACCATAATGTTTCATGATATATTTGATATAAAATAAAATAACATTGAAGCCATCTAAACCACTAGCATTATGTAAAATGGATGGCTGCTTATATTGCCAAAGTAAGAACTGGAAGAGGTGATAAGCATTGTTATGGGGTTATAAATAAAATAAATGATTGGAAAACTTAGGTAAGAAAGTGTGAATACTATGAAAATTTTGGAAAAATATGTAGGTTGGTGTTCTTGATTTAAAGGGAAATAAATCTGAGATTAGTCAAAGACACATTTTTGCACTTAAATAGATTTTAATAAACTCAGTGTAGTGATAAAAAGGATCCCATGGCAGGAGATTTTTAGCTTTGGATGAAAAGTGAAATAATATTTTACAAAATGTCAATTAATACAGACAGATTTTTTTTACTTCTCAATACTTTTAAGTTTTTTTTAAATAAATTGAATATTAATAATACTGTATAAACATTATTGCTTGAAATCTGCACCTACAATGTATCATGATTTACAACCATATAATAAAAATGGGAAAAGATGGGAAAACAATTTGAAACAATTAAATGTAGCAAACAATGGATGAGGCAGCAGAAAGAGAAAGGAAGTAAAAGCAGTAAATGTGCTACACAGGAAACTTAATGATCTTATGGCTAGGTGAAAGGGGGACACACCATAGAGAAAACTGAAAGAGAGTCAATGATAAAGGAAGAATAGACCCTGGAATTTGAGCTTAGACATGACAGGAAAGTGAACAATGAGAATGAAGTGAGGTGAATTTAGGGAAGGATAATAATCAGTTAAAGCAACACCTGGTTGATATTGATGAATCATATCTTAAGAGGAAGGAAGGAAGGTTCAGGAGATCTCATAATTTTAGTGTGGCTTCAGGTTACTCGGTTTTCTTTCTAAACATAGTTAATGCACAATATTTTATCTCTAAATCAATCTCTGAATGAAAAGGATTATTTCCCCCTCTTTTTACTGAAATAAAAATTATTACAGTTTCAACAAGAAAAATTACTTCAAAAATTATAGTGACTCTAGCATGGCACATTCATAGAATTAACTCACTAATTACTACAATAAGACTGGTAATGTAATTGTGTAATAGGCAATTACACAGCAATGATCTGAACTTTGCATTTCAGATGAGTTCTTTTTTTATATTCTTCCTAAACTAGTAATGATTTGGATGATATTTATGACAGATGATCAACACTATTTTCTTTCCCAGACTGCAAAATATCCTTGTATTAACTGTTATTATCAGCGTATATATTTCTGATTTACTTCAATAAATGTATACATTTAGATTTTAGGAATCTAGGAAGAAAGAAACTAATATGAACAAGAGACTGGAACAGTTTCTTATGAGGAAAGACTGAGATGTAAGGCTTTTTAGTCTAGAAAGGAAGCAGATGAGAAAGCACATGATTTAAGTGCATAAAATTATCCACATGGTGTGGATACAGTGGACAAGGTCAAGCTACTTCTAGAACCACTCAATGAAATTGGAGCCCGGAAGAACCAAAATATAATTATGCATTGTGTAAAAAATCATTTTGTGCCGATTCTTCCAGGATTCAATTTCACTGAGTCGGAAAGAAACAAAAGTAGTTTGTCACACAACACATAATTAAATTTTGGAAGTCCCCACTACAAGATAATGCTAACTATCACTTGTTGGCTTCATAAAAGCTAGGGACAACTCATGAAACTCATGGGATCAATTGCTATTATTCTTTAAGGCAGTGTGCCTGCTTCTGAAGTTTTTCTGGAGACTAGTGGCTTCCTTGTGCTGTTGATTGACCAATGTGAGAACAAACTACTAAACCTTTGTGGGACAGAGTCCAATCCAGCAGAGCACTGCTTATATTATAAACTCCCAATACTTGGAATATCTGTAAAGGGTCTTCTTTGACAATTGTCAATTCTTGTTGATCTGCTTTGCTAAGAATCATACACTTTTAAAACTTTAAGATCATATATTTTATGAACCTTTCTGGCTTTGAATTCCCTTCGTATATGATGTTATTAAATATCAGATTCAAGAGCACGAGATATAGGTTGATTTTGTCAAAATACAGTGGAACCTCGGGTCACAACTGTAATCCATTCCAGGACTATGATCGCAACCCAATTTGGTTGTGACTGGAAGCACAACTGTCTGCGCATGTGCGGCCAAAAATCCCCCAAAAAAATGACGCTGAAGGGGAAATCGCCATGGTGATTTTCGAGTTTGCTTGGTTGCCACATGAAGATCTGTTCATGACCAGAAGCAAAACAGAAGCAAAAATTCTGATCATCACCTGATTTGGTCATGAACAGAAGTGTTTGCAACCTGAAGTTCCACTGTACCTCTGGATTCTTACCACAATCATTTTAATTTCATTTGCATGTGGCCAAATGCTTTTTTCTTGAAGATTTAATATGTCTGATTGGCAAACATTCTCATCCAGATTAAACAGTGCATAAGTGGTTTTCTCTAACAAAGTTATGTTATTTCATTATTTAAAACATCATTTCCCCCCACAAACCTTTCTATCAAGATTTTCAGTAACTCAATGAAGTATTCGTTCCAATGGACAGAATCTTAAGAGATAAGTGCAGTTTTGTCTTCCTCAGCTTTGGCTTTAGGATTTGAGAATATTAATCTTCACAATCCAACACAGAACAGAATATAGTCACAAATTGTCCTGAGATTATTGATACAGTATTGATCTATTATTTCATACACATTGGCACGTTCTTTTTTTTGTGCATATATATGTTGGCTGCCAAGGGTCCCTTGGTTCTTAATACCTTCAAGGAGCCGTTCTTGTAGATATTTTCAAACATAGTTAAGTGCTAGTTGACAGAGTTTATCTCTAAATGGTTATGTAAGGAAATAGAGGTTTCTAAACCTTTGGCACCATCAAAATTGCATCAGTTAAAGAGAAAACATCAGGTATATTCTCTCTTTTTCTGTTCCATAGAAATAAGGGGAATCCCTCAGTTGTAATCTAGTTGATCAGTTCTTAATTTGGGGGGGCATCAAGGAAGAAGACAGATTCTATATATCAGATTGAACCAGAGCTCTACAAAAGCTTATATTTCAAAATTAGTGTTATTGACATTGCAACCAGATGGTTCACAATACACTGGAAAAATACCATGGTAAAGAATTATAAACTCAGACAGTATCTGTTTCTGTAATAAGCATTTATTTTCATAGATATATCACTCTTGACTGTTGGGTCAATATTTTCAAACATCAAGTCCATCTGATTAAATTCATCAGTTATCATGGACAAATAAACAAATATTAAAGAAATCTGGCCTATTACTACATAGCATTAGTATTATATTAAGGGTGAATTTAAACAAAGCATTGTGACATAACATACTTTTTCCTATTTACAAAAGGGCTCTGTAAATAGCTGTTTTGATGCAGAGGTTGTAAAGAAATTTCTAATAACTTTGGACAACCTACAAACAAACTTTCACGCCTCTCTAACTAGTGTAAAATATCATTTTCAAGTACAAATTTAGAGTTTTTTTTAAAAAAGAGTACAAAAGCGAGAAAGCTTTTTAGCTTTTTTTCTTACTATTTCATTTGTAGAGAATGATGTCTGTTTATTTATTTATTTATCATATTTATATAGCTGCAAATCTCCTCCAAAGGGGAGTCTGTGGCACATAACAATAAATAAAACAGCCAGTATGAAACAGAATAGAAATCTAAAAGTCACAGTAATAATAACAAAAACTAAAATATTAACCCTGGCTGAAAGGAGAATAAAAATGGTTCCATCAGCATACCCCATAAGGGTAAATCTCCAGTTCCCTGGGAGCCTCAGGCCTGACTGCATAACCAGATTTTGAAGGCTTTACAAGAGGTCAAAATGGATGAGGGCAATCTAATTTCAAGGGAAAGGATATTCCATATAGTAGACAATGTTAATGTTAACCCCCTGCAACTTTTTAATTTGCCAGGTTTCCAAGGTGATTTGTGCATGTGTGTGTGTGTGTGTGTGTGTGTGTGTGTATGAACATACACTTACATCTTGAAAGTATAATGAATAACGCATCAGTGATAGTGCTCTGATAAGTTGCATACACACAAGGATTAAACAATGGGTGAGGGGAAAATAAGATCCAAATGATATCAATAAAAAATTAATTCAAAAATTAAATCTAGATCACACATGGTAATTGTCTGATATCAAAAATAGATAAAAATACATGAGCTAGAACACATAACTGCAATCCTGTCTTTAATGTTTATTTTCATTTTCATAAAATAATTCTCGATGCCAAGGTTTCAGCTTGGTAAAACTAGAATTCTTCATAAAATGCCAAATTTTGAAATAAATACAGGTTATTAATAAAATAATATAAAGTTTTAGAAGTGCTAAACAGGAACTTAATTTTTTTGTATAAAAATATACTAAGGATGAGGTAAAAATCTAAAATAACTTTATTTTTAATGTTACTTCTGATCATATAATATGGGTTAAATATAACTTAGCGGAAATATATATACATATCTCATAACTATTTCTAAGCATACACATGAACTAGTGGCCTATTTATCTTTATCATCTGTCTAAGAAAAACAATACAATTAAATCTACAAAAACAGCAGAAGTTCCTGGTGCAGAGGGTTACCTGTTGAGAGGTATATTGAGTTCTTTCTCTTAATAATATTGGAAGTTTATAATATTGTCTTTTTAATAAAATCTTTTCCAACATTCTTCAGTAAAGCCAATATAATATAAGTGTTATTGAAGGATGGTAAAACTCCTGCTGATAGTTCAAATTATCATCTGATTTCTTTGTTAAACGTTCCTGCAATAATATTGACAAATATTCTGACACAAAGATTAACAATATTATTATTGACCATTATCCTACAGAAGCTAGTTTTAAAGGTCACCAACCACTTGATAATTTTAATTTATTAATAACTATCCATATATTTAGTAATAGAGTGTTACAAGATCAACATTGTGTATTCTATCTCCAAAATTTCAAACTTACCACTATGTGAAGAATTAAAATTTTACAAAGCTCAGGGGAGACAGCAAAAGCAATTATTCTTCAATGTTTGAAGGAAAGAATATATATAATCTTGGATCACAACAGTGGTGGGATTCAATATTTTTTACTACCAGTTCTGTGGGTGTGGCTTGGTGGACATGGTGTGGCTTGGTGGGCAGGGCAGGGGAAGGTTACTGCAAAATCCCATTCCCTCCCCTACCCACTAACCTGCTTTCCAACTCTGTTCTCCTGTGCAGGACAACAAAAGAAGACCCAGCCAAACAGCTGGGACTTGGAAGGCAGATAATAGATGGGGGGAAGGTCTAGTCAGAGGTGGTATTTGCCGGTTCTCCAAACTACTCAAAATTTCTGCTACCGGTTCTCCAGAACTGGTCAGAACTTGCTGAATACCACCTCTGGATCACAAGTAAGTGACTGCTTTCTATTTACAGGTTGGCTTTCTAGTGATATAATAGATAGAAAGGAATGGACTAATTTTCCACCCAATGATCACTTGGCCTTGTCACAAACTTCTCATCAATCAATAAAAACACAACTTTGGAAGAAATTTCCCATATGTTTTTACACACTAAGCTAAAGTATTTGAAAATTTAAACAATACAGCCCAAAGTTGAACAGAGGTAGATGCAAGCATTTCGTATTGACTCGTCAATATTTACATTTACAATAACATGGATAAAATCACCCTCAAATATAAGATCTAGCAAGAGCATTAATTAAACCTATTGTCAATTCATGAAACTTTCCTGACCTGCTTCGGAGTTATCATAGGCAGGGGGATGGGAATCGCGCCTCACAGCTGCACCAAAGAATTCACAGCTCAGTCAAAACAAGACATGCCTAGCCAGCTGAAGTCAAGGCCATCTCCATGGAGACCTGCAATGGCTGGAGGGAGTGACTTCATGACCCGTGAAATTACTTCATTGGGGAATGTGACTGGCGACACACTCTGGGGGGACGGGAAAACAGGATCAGAGGCAAGGCGCAAATTGGGTGAATCCAGAGCTGGCTTCACCTTGGTCGTGCTGACATGGCACTCCTAATAAACAACTGGATTTTTCTTGCTAAATGGCTTGAGACTCTTAATTTTATTAGGGCATTGGTTGGAACCTTGACACCTGTAATATTTGCAGGAAAGCAACCAATGGCAAGCCTTACACCCACGAAAGGTGTAGATTGACATAAAGCTGTTTCTGCACACACAAGAGGGGCTTCAAATGGTTAATGGCAACAGCCTCAGCAAAACCCAGGAAACAAGAGTCCCAGTGGCACAGTAGAACTTTAAATGCAGAGTTTTGATCTACCTGGTAAGCCTGAGATAGTAAATGTCTTCCAATGGCCGAATAAGGCATTTTATGGCCATGGTTTGCTTTTGTTGTTGAATTACTGTTTGGACCCATATTTGAACATTCCCTCTACATGTGTAGGATCTCACTTTGCAGTTCATCAAAGAACGTCTAAAGGTAACAGTATTCTATTCATGTTACAGTTAAACATTTTAAGCTATACAAATTTTCTTTTGAATCAGGCAGTTACAAAGTTCCAGTGAAATCACTGGACAAATGGATGTCATTCCCAGAAAGCAGGCAGCATACAGCATGACAATATGGCGTGCATAAGCGCACCAAAACGTGCCTACCGTCCCTGTCCTATTGTTTCTTTTTTTTTCTTATTCGTATCCATTTCATGTATTTATAACCATGTTTATACTTATACCTGTTATCTAATAATTGTTTGACAAAATAATAATAATAATAATAATAATAATAATAATAACAATAATAATAATAAAAATAATAATAGCAATTACACTGTATCATCAAACATCTGTAGAAAAGCATAAGATGTGAAAGACAGCATAAAATATATTGGGTGCTTAATGAAGAATTGATGCAAACATGTGTTCCAATGGTTAAAAAAATCTTAAGTAAAGAGATATTTTTGCATGAATTATATAGTAAAAATAAATTTTCTTTATGAACTGCAAGTCAGCTTATTACTTTTTCCACCATCTTTTTTTTAATGGCATACAATTATATATAGACTTGGGAGGGAAAATAAAATGAACAGAATGAACATAATAATAATAAATATTTAATTGTACTACATGGGTAAATATTGCAATCTATTTTGTATTAATTCATTGGCATATACAGTATCATAAATAATGTTTTAACCCTTTTTTATTTTTAAGAAAGCTCGTCAGGGAGAAAAGAAACCATTCGTAGAGATATAATGCTGATTTGAAATGCATGTGAACTGCACCCATTAAAGCAAACTTTTCTATGGCTTGAACTTAGTTAAATTACCATCTGCACTACCAATAAAGACTATTGGCTGTGAAAATAAAGAACCATCAGTACTTAATGTCTGTCAATGCATTTGGGAAGTAAATCCTGCAACGTGAATTGTTCCTTGTATGTAGGATACTGATTTCAATTAAGGGAAAGACATCATTAGAAAGATTTAAGGCATTGTTTAGCCTGTATTAGGATAAAGAAAATTATGCCTTACACTCTGACAGAGGACAGAGTTATTATACACAGTTCAAAATTAAATTATTAGCTATAATTTCAATAATGGTAGTATATGATTAGGAAATTAAAAACAATAATGCCAGGCTCTCAAGAGGAACAGATATATGTACCTACAACAATTATCCCCAAACTTTATTGAAAGAATGGAAAACATTTTAATCAATCTGTTTAATGTTCCACACTCCTAATAATTAATTTAATGTAACGGAACTATATTGCAATTTTTAAAACAAAAAACAAAATCAATTCTACAGCATCCTCATGGTTACATGACAGACTATAACAAAATGCTTATTAGAATTTTCATAACTTGAGTAAACAAGCTATAATTTGATGCATTTCTTATTTAATAAGAATTTCTCAGCTGAACATGTTTTTAAATAAGTTATTTTTTTCCTGAGATGGTTTCAGCAGAAGACTTATTTTAGTATTGTGTTGTCATAAAGAAATAAAAGGACAGAGCTTGTAATATAATAGGACAGCCCTGCTTTCATTTTGAGAGGGAAAAAAAATCAGATCCTGTTGAGTTTCTTAAATATATTACCTGGAACATCCTTAATAGTAGGAATACTACTATTTTGCTGGTACTGTATTGTTATAACTTAGAAGTCAATTTACTTATTGCCATTACTTATCTACAATAGTCTTTCCTGATACAGATCAAAGTCTGTCTCTTATCAATTGCATAAAGATGATAAAAGTCCCATTTTAGCAGACATGAGCATTGTACAATTACAATGAGGATATGTTTGCATAATTATCCAATGTTTTCCTGATCTTACTATATTGGGCAATTTTTCAGATTCCTATTTTTGGTCTGCTTTTTCCAAGGGGCAAAAGAAGTAATCCAATTACCATGTTTCTCATATAATAAGGCTGGGTCTTATTTTTTTTTTTTTTGGAGCCCTGAAAAAATGGCTAGGATGTCTTTTTGGGGGTGACTTAATTCCCCCCCTTGCATCCTCAGGTGGGCGGTGACGGCTTGGATGTTGACTTCAGCATTGGTGGGGCTCTTCGTATTGGGAGACCTTCTGCCACCGTTGCTTTCCCTTCTCCCCGTGCTGCCGCAGCGTTTGGAGCAATGCCACGGTGTTTGGCTCAGCCACGTGGCATTTGGCGCAGCCACGCACAGCCAGCCAGGGCTCCTCCCTGCAACCAGAGCCCGGCGGAGACACTCGGCTTCAGGCACTCCTGTCGCTGCCTTCCCAGGCATCATTCGAAGGCAAAGCCCATTCTTTTAAAAATGACGCCCTACTACCAGTACGACAAAGCCTCCCCTGCCCGAGAGGGCAGCCCAACCCCACATGGGGAGGTGAATCGCGCTCTGCCCTGTGCCAGGCAGGAATGGTGGCTGGGCGCTTCTCCCGGGGTGGGCCGATCCTGCGCTGCGGCCCCGGGAGATTCACCTCCCCACGTAGGGTTGGGCTGCCCTCTTGGGCAGGGGAGGCTTTGTTGTACCAGTAGTAGGGCGTCGTTTTTAAAAGAATGGGCTTTGCTTTCAAACAATGCCTGGGAAGGCAGTGACAGGAGCGCCTGAAGCTGAGTGTCTCCGCCAGGCTCTGGTTGCAGGGAGGAGCCCTGGCTGGCCACGTGTGGTTGCACCAAATGCCGCGTGGCTGAGCCAAACACCACGGCGTTGCTCCAAACGCTGTGGCAGCATGGGGAGAAGGGAAAGCAACGGTGGTGGAAGGTCTCCTGATATGAAGTGCCCCACCAACGCCGAGGTCAATGCAGGCAGCACCATATCCGGGTGTGCAACAAAAGTACTTCCTAACGGCAAGCCCCCCACCATTCCCCCCATTTTGCATATTTTAATATAGGCCTTAATTTGGGGGGAGGGGCTTAATTTCATTTCATGCCTATAAAACATGCTGGACTTCCTATTGGGGGAGGCTGTATTGTTGGAGAAACATGGTATGAATAAATGTCCCAACTGAGTTTTTTTTTCAAAAGGCAACTGGACTTTCTTTGTTTTTCCTTGAAAATGTTTAGCTTCTCATGCAAGAAGCTTCATGGCCTAGACGACTGAGAATCTCCATGAACATCTGAATAAATGCCTTAAAAGAATTTCAAACAATCCAACCCCTACATTTGCCAAATGTCTATTTGTATGTTTCTGTTGTGTAAAAAAAACAACCCCAAACCCTGAAACTCTTATTTTAACTGCTATGTATAAAGCAAAGCTTTATAAAAATGATGTGTTTAAAAACATGTTAAAGCAGTAGAGCAATTTTTCTTTCCCTTTAAAAAATGATGATGTAACTAGAGCATGGTTAGAAATTGCAACTGAACGGATATTGCAATTATCCACTTGAACAGTCAAGGATTGAGAAGTTAAAAAAACAACAGTCCAACTGAGAACAGGTCTTATGAAGCATAGAAGAAAACATATATTCATGTTGACATAGATTCAGAAATGAAATCGCCATATGTCCCTGAGGTTTTTTTTAATTCATCCAGCCCTCTAAATGTTGAATTAAAACATTGTGGGAAGAGATAATCCATAATTCCAGGAAACAATGGAGAAGAATAGTAAGAAACAGCAAAAAGGAAAAAATAATTGTTAATGTAACTGGATTCCCTTTATTGTTGCTAAACCAATAACATGAAGTATGGCTTCAGAATATATTCAATAATAAAACATGAGTTTTTCTTCTTATTAATATTCTTCATGGGCAATTACAGTTCTGCAGGAGTGGTTCTATTTTTAAGACAAATGTTTACATTTATTTTAAGCCTCACATTCTATTTCACCATTTAATCAAAGTGATTTGTCTTTTACCATGAAATGTGGATAGATAATCTATACTCTTCTGTTCTAATAGCTTCAACTTAAGGACCACATCTTAAATTGTTTATTGCTTTTCTGACTTGTTGGGGGGAAAAACACTGGGAAGAAAAGTTTCAAAATGGGCTATGACCTGAAAACACAGTATAGTGTCTTAAATGTCCATATTTATTTTTATCCCACTCTCAAGTCTTCAGGGAAATGGTGGCATTGCAATCTATTCTGCCTTTTCTGTTCTCCCAGTTTAAAAATTACTGTATATATGACACAATTGAAATGTGAAACATACAGCTTTATCCATAAATGTCGGTGCCAATTGTCATTCAATGATAGAGTTTACCATATAACAGACTATAACTTTCCCTTGAATTTAAGCATACTTACAATGGACCCACTAAAATCAATGGGTCTATTCTAATTATAACTAAGAAAGAACTAAGTATACAACCTCCTTAGGATGTTATGCAATATCTCCTCAGAAATACGATTATTAGAGATTTATTCAACTCATTCCTAAATAATTGTAATAAAATCACAGAATGGATGTTTGATTCAAAGTGGGCATCCCAATGGTATTTGCTATATATAAAAAGAGCTTCTGGTTGACTATTATGGGAACTGTGTTTTGGAAGAACCAGTCACATTATTTTAAATATTTTTCAAGGACAGTTCAATACAGACAATGTTGCTGAATTCAGACCTGAAGTGATTAGCTACATATTAAATATGCAACAAGCATTTAATACTTTGTTCCTTTAAAATGCTTCTCATAGGTTTAGTAACATAAAGGAAATATTTTCTAACTTTAAAAACATTTATCTTGGGAATAGCTGAAATACTGGAAATACCAATGTGTTGGCTTTTTTAAAGCCTACCACACAAGCCTACCAACCCTCTGGGCGATCACAATTCTCTCCTCAGTAGAAAACAGAACTTTAAATTAAGGCACAGCATCATGCTGTCAGCCTGACATCTTCAAAACGGAAGAGCTGGATTTTGAAAAGATGTAAACAAAATATTTTGTTAAGACTCTTAAGCTTTTACATAAAAAGCCCTCAGGGACCTCAGAGGTTTTTCTTTTAACATTGCATTGATGGATACATGCATTAAAATCAGTTTTCTCTCCAAATAAACTCCAGTATCTACACAGAAGATTGCATAGTGGTACAATAGAAGATTCTAAAAATTTGTCTTTGAAATAAAATAAGCTACAATAAAACTTCAGAACTTGGGAGAACAACATAGACCAACAGAGCAACAGAAAAACATTTCTATGTACCTATTGGCTGGTCCCAGTGTTGAATGCTATGGCATTTTAAATCCAATTCAGTGTTGGTAAAAATCCAAAGTCATTGCTTCCCTGCTATTCATTTGATGCTAAGATGCCACACAATACAGTTTCTTTCTGTGTTATGAACCTGGTTACTACATTGAGATTGAGTTTTGGAATAATCTATTATCCTGCTTTTTTTGTACTCCATAGTGAAAAGCACTTCACCACACAGAACTGACTGGAGGAGCTCAAAGCTATCAGATAATGAAACTCATTCTTCTCAACGTGTGGTTTGACAGTTATTGAACAAGTACAAAATGCTTGTCTTGAAATAAACACTAGAGCGTCTCAAATCAGAATAACATATTAAGAATAGCCTAGCCACCATATCAGATCCATAGGAGCATGAGAACTTTATTGGGGCCAGCAAATATAAGAAAATATGAGTTTTGGAAGAATATATCTTTTGAAAAGTTGTCCCTGCAAGCTCATAGCATAAGTGCTTTTCTGAAGCAAAGATAGATCCAATGAACATCTGGCTCTCTGTATCCATACCTTGTATCATTGGCCTACGTGTTATGGAGTAGTTATAGCAGTATTGTGAGAAAACTTGACAGATGTTCAGAAAATGACATAAAATGAAGAATTTTGCATTATTGTCAAATGTATTCTTAATATACCCCTATACTTTACTGATTGAACCTTGTAAAAACAGTTTTCTTTCTCAATGTATGAAGAAATATATTGAGAGAAATGTCAAAAAAAAATTTCTATAGAGGACTGAGATGTATATACACACCCAGCAATCGAGAACTCTAATTAAGCCAATAATGGTCAATAACAGTTAAAAGTAGAGTTAAAATATGGGAGGGGTGGATTTGCATGGGAAAATTAATTAATGCAAAACTGATGAGAATTGGAAAATATCTCTGTACAATATTCTTACATTTATTATTTAATCATCTGTATTTTACTTCACCATTCTCCCAAGTCCTGTTGTGCTGATTCATTGTGATAGGGTTTGGGATTGTTCCTGAGAGGGATAAGCAAAAATGTTGGAATTGTATACCAGATAACAGATAATAACAGATAATCAGAATTGGAAGGGACCTTGTAGGTCATCTACTCCAACCCTCCGCCCAAGCAGGAGACCCTACACCATTTCTGACAAATGGCAGTCCAATCTCTTTTTGAAAGTCTCAAGTGATGGTGCTCCCACAACTTCCGAGGGCAAGCTGTTCCATTGGTTGATTGTTCTCACTGTCAGAAAGTTTCTCCTTATTTCCAGGTTAAATCTCTCCTTGTTCAGTTTCCATCCATTATTCCTTGTCTGGCCTATAGGCGCTTTAGAAAATAGTTTGACCCCTTCCTCCCTGTGGCAGCCCCTCAAATATTGGAAGACCTCTATCATGTCTCCCCTGGTCCTTCTCTTTACTAGACTAGCCAAGCCCACCCGTTCATTGTATGTTTTAGCCTCCAGTCCCCTAATCATCCTGGTTGCTCTTCTCTGTACTTTTTCTAGAGTCTCAACATCTTTTTTTATAATGTGGTGATGAAAACTGGATGCAGTACTCCAGGTGTGGTCTTACTAAGGCTTTATAGAGTGGTATTAGTACCTCACTTGATCTCAATTGTATCCCTCTGTTAATGCAATTTAGGATTACATTAGCTTTTTTGGCTGCTGCTGCACACTGCTGGCTCATATTTAGCTGTTTGTCCACTAAGACTTCAAGATCCCTCTCGCAGTTAGTGCTATTGAGCCTGGTTTCACCCAGTCTATATGTGTACTTTTGGTTTTTCTTGCCTCAGTGTAGGACTTTACTTTTCTCTTCATTGAATTTCATTTTGTTAGATACGGCTCAGTGTTCTAGTCTGTCAAGATCCATCTGGATCTTGAGCCTATCTTCTTGGGTGTTAGCTATTCCTGTCAGCTTAGTATCATCTGCAAATTTGGTAAATTCCCTCATCTAAGTCGTTAATGAAGATATTGAAGAGTACTGGGCCTAAGACGGAACCTTGTGGCAGCCCACTGCTTACTTCCCTCCATGTAGACTTAGACCCATTAAGGACTGCTCATTGAGTACGGTTTGTCAGCCAGTTGTGAGTCCATCTGGTGGTGGTGCTATCTATTCCACTTTTTTCTAGCTTACCAAGAAATAGATTGTGGTCTACTTTGTTGAATGCCTTGCTGAAATCTAAATATATTATGTCCACAGTATGTTGCTGGTCTACTAATTTAGTCACTATGTTGAAGAATGAAATAAGATTGGTTTGACATGATCTATTTTTAACAAACCCGTGCTGACTGCTAGTTATTACTTTACTTGTTTCTAGAGTATAAGCCAAGAGAATAAGCTCCCACCAAGGTCATCTAAGGCAGTGGCCCCTAACCTTTTGGGCACCAGGGACAAGTTTCATGCAGAAAAAAAAATTTCCGTGGACCAAAGGCTTTGCATGGTACCTGCATCAGCATGGCTTCGCTTGTTTGAGTGACCTGGTGCAAGTCAATGGACGAGGGGGTTGGGGATCCTTGATCTAAGGCATGAAGATCTCCTAGCTGCCAACTAAAGGAAGCAGAAATCCAATTGGGGCAGCACTGATACAAGAAGATGCTGGTAATGAGCAATTGCTTTACTGACAATGGAAAAAGCATGAATTCATACTGTGTGGCAGAAGGCAATGATAAAAGCCACTCCTATACTTTTTACTAAGAAAACCACATGGATGCAAAACATAAAACAATTTGTGATATAGTGCCAGATGATAGGCCCCGGGGTCCAAACAGCACTCAGCATGCTAATGAAGAGGAGCCAGGAATCTTTCAGAGTGCTATATGGCTATATTAAAGCTTTTGGGGTATCTAGTTGCTGATGTTACCATTCAGGATAACAAAATCCAAAGCTGCAATTATAGAATTTACATTAAGAACATGAAAACTAAGAAGCATAAAGAGCATGATCAAAGATGAAATGAAACAATTACAAACTGATATTATAAGCAACAGTAAATTAAGATGGACTTGGATGGGATCCTTTCAAATAGACGATTACACCATTTATTATTTAGGACATAAAAAAATGGAATAGTATTGTTTTTATAGCGAGAAAGGGCATAGCAAAAACAGTATGTGGCTACAATGCAGTATTAATTGGATTTCATAGAACATCTTTTAATAGGATGATGACTCAAGTGTTACGCTCCAATCACAGATGTAGAGGAAGAGGTTGATGACTTCTGTGATCAAGTTTAAATTTTGCAGAACCTGCAAGCAAATGTGCTGCTTGCGATTGGAAACTGGAATGCCAAAGTTGGAAACATGAAAGAGGAAAATGTAGCCGGATTGCATGGCAATGGAAACCAAACAGAAGCAGGACACTGACTTATCTCTCTCAAAGAGATAAGAGTTCTTCGTAGCTAACACTGTCTTCAAACTATCCAAACAACATCTCTAAACTAGAGATTGAAGTTCCGTCAGGACTGATGAAATTTCTTGGATGAGAAGCGTAACATTTTATTCTTCTTCCTCAAGGAAAAAACAGTCCAGCTGCCTTTGGAAGGAAAAAAAAACCCACCTTTGAGACAACTATGACCTGGATGAATGAAAATCTCCATAGACATCATTAGATGGAGTATACAGAAATCAAACTGAGTGTACTGTTGTTAAAAGTAGGTGAATGAGTTCAATTATAGTAGCAAGGATATGGCCAGGTGCTGACTGTGTAATCATGAGCTGCTTCTGTACAAGCTCCAAATTAAACTAAAAAAGTAGAAGAAAGGCAATGAGTTTCTATAATATGATCTTAAATACATACCATTCATTTTCAAAAAGAACATCAGGAATTGCTTTGTAATCCTGAATATCATGTAGAGAACTAAAGGAATTATGGAATGAACCTAAAGAAGCTATTAAGCATAAATGTGAAAAGAAACTGCCAAAAGTGGGCGGGGGAGGGGATTAAGAAGGGAAACTGAATGTCAGAACTATGTTTGTAGTTCTGACATCCAGGATGTAGATTCTTCTACCTTTTAGAATCAACCATCTACAGCAGGGACTGGATTTCTTCGAGGGCTGGATCAGTGTTGTAGTTCTTTGTGGGCCAGCTGGGAGGGGAGAGAGATGGGATGGATGTCTCCTGCAGCACCCTGCCAGCCAAAACAGGGCATGGGGGCCACACACAGCCCCCACGCCCCCTTTTGGCTGGCCAGCAGAATGCTAAAGGAGGCTGTCCAGGCCAAAAATGGGCCACTGGTGTCCATGGGAGGCTACAGGCGGCCACCTAGTGCTCTGTTCTTGCTAGGAGAGGCACCACTGGCTGATCCTTTGCTATTTGCAGGCCAGCACTGTGGGCCAATTTTAAGCACCCTGCAGGCCAGATCTGCCCCGTGGGCCTTGAGTTTGACACCCCAGATCTACAGTAAAAGAACAAGCAGTCAAAAATACATTGCAGACTAGAATTTGGAAAACAGCCATGGAGGCCTTTCAAAAAGTATATGATGTGTATATACCTGTAAAGATCAGAAATGTGCAAGCCATGGTATTTCTTATGACACTCTATAAAAGCAAAAGTTGGACTATAAAGAAGCAGGATAGCAACAGTATTGACACCTTTGAACTTTGGTATTGAAGAAGACAGAGAATATTATGAACAACCAAAAAAAAAACAAAAAAAAACCAAAGTGATGAATTATTGAACAAACAACCCAAAGTTCTTACTCAAAGCACAAATGAGTGGGTGGGTGTGTAATAAAGACAAGATGTTGGTTCTGATCATGCAGTTGAAGAAAACACCTTTTTAATCTATGCTGTGTGTATCTTTGTTTTTTAAATACACACCCCGCAGATGCCTCTAACCAGCAAATACAATTGGTTCAAACAATTGTGTTTCAACTGCTGAGTATAAACTGGTGAAAACAGTCCAATCTAAAGTACTGGTTATATTAGACTTGTTTTCTAATTTTTTATACTTCAAATACATCAATTACTGAAAATAAAGATAGAGAGGCCTGCAGTATTCAATCTAGGTTTATTATTGGTCCTGGATCATAACTAAGTAAATTATGAAGGAATGTACTGGTGAAGAATAAAAGCTAGAAATAAAAGCCCACAAATTTCTTTCTTAAATCTTTACTGTACTATGAGTTCACTAGAAAGCTTTTTCAGACTAGGACATGTGAGAAGGCAGAGTGAGGGAAAGAGATAGAGAAGAAAGTAGCAATACCATCAGTTGACCCTCCATCATCATAAAATTCAAGAACACCAGCAAGATCTGGGGAATAAAATCAAGTATTCTGAGAATGCTTCACTTTCATCACTTGGTTTCCAGAGAAATTGTGCTTGGAAACAAATTTAGTCTATTTATGGTAACAAGTGAAAACTTTTCTTTCTCATTTATCAGTGTGTATGAATATAAGCATTTAAGGTTCACAAGCCATCTGCTATTTATAAGATTATCATCCCGGTTTGTGTTATTTTGTGACACTATTTCTTTATTGTTTTGTAGGTAAAGGTGGCCTAGAGTGGAGATTTCAACTCACACTTAGGAGGCTGTGAGTTCGATCTGAGGTAGTGGCAGATATTTCTCTCTCTGAGTGCACAAAGAAAATATCTGCTGAGAACTCCACATTAAGCTTCAGGAAGGGCATCAGACCAGTAAATTATCAGCTCCATTCAGTCATCCTGTCTCCAACCTGATGCAAGGGATTACAGGGTTATTAAAAGAAAAAAATGTTTTTCAGATAAAGCCAAGCCATATTAGATCATATTGGAAGTTGGCCACTGAAAGATGAGATATTGCTATTCATACCCACATACACAGTTGTTATTGTTCTGGTTATTATTGTTATTATTATTGGTTAATCTTTAGTGAGATTCACAGTCTTTGGGGCTGGTTAATAGCTCAACAACTCAAGTCCTAAACCAAGAACCTAGGAATTTTTCAGGTAGCATCAGAGGATAGAAGCTGTTCCAAGTAGGGTGGTTTTTTGCAGAATCATGGTATTCAAGTCTGATAAATTCAGAATTTCCAAATAGCGAGGTAGCCCTTTAGGTATTGCTCCAAGGGCTCCAATTACAATTGGGATAACACATGATTTCTTGTTGTTATTATTACTATTACTACTACTACTATT
Organism: Notechis scutatus; assembly: GCF_049901735.1. Taxonomy (NCBI): domain Eukaryota; kingdom Metazoa; phylum Chordata; class Lepidosauria; order Squamata; family Elapidae; genus Notechis; species Notechis scutatus. Next base: position 129,282,780 of record NC_142011.1, on the reverse strand, counting down.
ATTGTTATTATTATTATTATTATTATTATTATTATTATTATTATTATTATTATTATTATTATTATTATTATTGATTTAATCTTCAATTCGATTCACAGTCTGGGACTGGTGAAAACAGTTCAAGTCCTAACCAAGGACCTAAGAGCTGTTAAGGTAGTATCTGAGTATATAGGCAGTTTTCAATAATAATAATAATAATAATAATAATAATAATAATAATAATAATAATAATAATAATAATAATAATAATAATAATAATAATAATAATGGTTTTTATGCACTATTTGCTAAAGTCAGTTTAGCAAAATTCCAACACAATTTTTCAATCTGTATTCCAATTCTATGTCCTTTATGTAATAAAAGTTATTTTGCTTTTTCTCTCACTTGACATGTCTCTCCTATTAATCCCCAAACATTCAGGGACAATCATGTATTTTTTTTTCCATATACAGCTTTACCATCCATTTTTACTGACTTCTGTATCTGTTGCAATTAACCTGGATTCAGATCCAAGCTAATTATAGGTCCCATTAGGGCTCGTATATTTACAATTTTGCTCCAGAGAATTTCACTTCCCACCATCCACTGTGTTCAATTTGTGATGCATCTCCAAACAAGGTATGGAGGCAATGGAGAAGAACAGGATAAAAATACCCAAACAAAACTATCCCCAAAAGGAAAGAAGATGAACAATCATTTACTCAATATTTTCTTTCTGGTTGCTGGTATCATCTAGGGAAGAACAACTAGACAATCTTCCCTGGATCACAGATAATATTTATTTCTTTTATAATAATTGCTATATGCAGAGGAAATGAGAAAGTCATAATATAAGACAAAAGATTGGAAGACAAATACAAGGTATGCTAGAATTGTTGAAGGGAACAGTACAGAAGGAAAGTCTGTGATCATTGAAGAACTTATTGCAGATTATAAGCACAATGCAATTGAGAAACAATATTAGTATATACCAGCAAAAGCACATGTATCTATTTAAGCTGAAGGAGGGAGAGAAGAGTGATGTATGGGTGTTTTAAGACAGAAATTCAAAATATAGGAGTGATACCTTCAAGGGTATCATACTTCCTGTAAGTATTGTGTAAATATTAGTGGGAAGGAAAACCAAAACAACATAGAATCTATAGAAGGGAAGAATCAATATTGCATTAAAAAACACACACAAATGAAAATATATTTTAAATATCAGTGACTTTATTATTCAAGGAGTGTTATCAAGAAATGAGGATTTACCAATCATAGAAGTTAGAAGCTGTGTTAGTTTTTGCTCTCTACTGAGAGATTAAATCCAGATCCTGGACAATTTCTAAAGAGCATTTGTATTTTGGGAATAATTAATATGCCTGCGTGCTTTAGTGGTTTAAATACAAATCAGGCAATTAGAAATGAAACAAGCTGAAAAAGAGGAACAAATAAAGTTAAAAGACACTAATAAATCAATAAATTCATTGATTTTTTTTTAAATAGACAGGGCCTTGGAAGAAAGATAAAAAAGGAAGGACATGGAGTTTAAAGTTGGGAAAAGTTTATTATATTGGCCATAATCTGCATCATCTTTAAAAGGTCAACTCCAGATCACAAACAGCATCCAATAACCTTTCCACAGATTATGTGCAAATGTGAGTAATGGTAAAAAATTTCTGTAAAGCAATTTGTGCCACCATCTGTTTCTGCAACCATATGGTCTGATTTTTCTTTGGCAGTCAGCTTCTGTTACAAGTAAACGTTTCTGCTCTTGTACTTCATAAGGTTTTCTTTCCTTTTACTGCTTTTATTTTCTTTATTGCTGTCTCTTTGCCTTGCTGTACTTTCATTACAGAGTGAAAAGGATGTTTGAAGGCTTGCAACCAGTTGAATCATGACTTAGTTTCCCTAGTTCAACTTTTTTCCTCATAAAGTCTTAGATCTTAGATAAGGTCTTACATTTAGAAACAGCACTTAATCCCACTGTGAGGATTTTCAGGAATCAAACCCTTATAGAACTAAAAGCCTTAGAGGAAGGGCAAAGCTTTCTGCAATTTAGAATTTTATATCAGGCAAGATAATGAATAACATTCACATGGAAAGAGAAGAATAAACTATCCATTATTCAAACCAGAAGAATGTGTTTAGTTTTGATTTGACAGAATGGGAGAGAAAATGGTATGGAAATTGGTTTATAAAATGTTCCATTACAACCAATTCTCCCTTAAGAGCTGCTAAGTGCACTTAAAAGAATACACAGTGCCCAGAACAAATTATACTGGTTAGTTTTGCTATTCACAGTATTTTGGCTTTGCTTAGAAACCATATTTATCCGGGATAGAAAATAATGTCCAAAGGAACAGCAATATTCTTTAAATAGGGGATTAATAGAAACTGGATCAAAGATTACACTTGGTGAATCATCTGCTTTGTAGCAGAGCCATGTAGTGTAAATAAAAGTACACATCTGATCACAATTTACAATCACTTTTCTCGGATTAATAATAATATTATAAATCCCCTTCATTAAACAATCATGTCTTTCTTTTAAGATGTAATTTTTAATTCCCCCTGTAAATCAGTTTCAGTTTTATTCAGTGAGACTTGTGCAATAATACCACCCAATACCAGGAAAGAGTGAAATAGTTCAAAAACCTCCTGTTCCTTAGTAAATGTTTCTCCTTTAGGTAGCCATCTGGTGCCCTCTGGTGTCTCATCTTCAAAGTCTTGTTATTGGTTTCAGAGTATACCATAAACAAAGGGTTTTCCATGAGAGAGGAAGGGTCCTTTCAATCAACTTCAAAGTCTTAAGTCCATCTGAGCCCTTACTTCATTTAAAACTTTCTAAAGCCAACAAAATTCGTCCCTTTCTGTATACTCTGATTGACTGTTGTTGTGGGGAGGAGGTGTATCATTTTTCTTGTTTGTATATTGGGTTTTTAGTTTTGTTAGCTGTCCATAATCACTGAGAGTGAGTGGGTGGCCATAGACATTTTCTTAAATAAGTAAATTCCAAAAAGCACACATTTTTGGAATTATAGTTATACTGATGTTTTTAAAGAATTGAAAGAAAATCACCTAATAAGTTCAATTAAGCTCATTAGTCTGAAGGTTTTAAATCTTTAAAGAAGGTAAAATGAGAGAAAAATGACTAAACTGATGAAGAGGTATGAGCCCAATCAAATCTGAAATCCATGGAAATGACATTAACAGCTATAAACAAGATGGAATTTCACAATTCCCAACCTTATCAAAAGCCAAATGCAGAAACAATTCCTGCCCTCAGCTCTCTAAAAGAAAACCCAGAGAGCAACCATACAGATCAAGTAATGGATTTTCAAATGAAAGATAAAATCTGAAAAAGAAATACAAATAACAAGTGAGATGAGCAGTCTCAATCATTTCCTTTTACTGGATTTACAAATGAGATTTTTCTGGAGTTGATATTTTGGAACTACAAAGGGGATTTGACAAACATGAAAATAAGAACTTTGATAGAAGTTCAGGGCTTCAGGGCTAGAAATTTCTTTGAGGATTTCAAAGACTGTGTGCAAAAAGAAGAAAGAATACAACATTCTTGGTTTATTCAAGGTTAAAATAAAAGTAGTCCTCAGCTTATGACCACAAATGAGCCCAAAATTTATGTTGCTAAGTGAGAAATTTTTTAAGTGAGCCCCATTTTATGATTTTTCTTGCCACATTCATTAAGTGAACAATTACTGTTGTTAAATTTAAAACATGGTTGTTAAATAAATCTGGTTTCCCCATTGACTTGTCGGAAGGTTACAAAAGGTGATCACATGACCCCAGGACACTGCAACGGTCATAAATGTGAGTCAGTTGTCAAGCATCGAATGTAAATCATGTGACCATGTGGATGTTGCAATGGCCATAAATGTGAAAATGGGCATAAGTCACTTTTTGCAATGCCATTGTAACTTCAAACAGACACTAAGTGAACTGTTAAAAGTCAAGGACTACCTGTAAATATTTAATAGTTACTTGATTAGGATTGGATGATGATGGTTATTTCTAGTAATGTTTTATTGTACTTTGGAACTGAACTTTGATTATTTGAAGAGAGGAAAATTTGGGATTTGTTTAAAGGAATCATTGGATACAAGAGATACAGCTTGTAATATTTATGTTGTTATTTCTGATAATCCTTAACTGGACTTCTACCATTTAATAGGGATCTGAGGTTCTAGAGATGGATTTATAGAAATTGGGATGTTATATGGAATGAAGAGAAGTTTAATAGATATTAATGGATAAAGTATTGATTATACTTTCTGGGGATGAAGAGGGAGCTGTCTTTCTTTTTCTCCACTTTTTAATTTTATTTTTAATGCACTTGTTTTATAGCCATTTACATTTTACTGGTCTAATGTAATATTTAATGAAATTATTGGAAACAAGCAGCTAGCACGAACCTACAGTGCTATTAAATTGAAGGAAAGAGGAAAAAGATAATTCACATGAGGGTATAAGATATTTTCATGAGAACCTCTGAAGTATGGGGGTGATAGTGATATTGTTTCTGAAAAGTTTAAACATGGTGTTTTTTTAAAAAAGAAATGGTCACAAATTGGAAAATTTGACCAATGACATAAACAGAAGAATGAATTAAAGTAAATGATTTTCTATTTAAGCATTGTAAATATATTGAAATAAGGCATAGCATATCCAAAGTGCCAATTTATGGCAATGAAAACATACAGAAAAATCTGTTTGTTGTCATTTAAGGGTCTTCTAGACTTTTACAACCCAGATATGGACTGCGTCCTAGAATTCTCCAGTCATTTCTCCTCTTAAGTGTATATACTTGATCTAGAATTCTAGGCTCATCTCTTTAGATGCTACTGTGATTTTCATCAGATGATTTCTAATTCTAGTGAGGCAGTCCTGCTGTCTTTGAATTCACTGTTCCTCATTCTACTGAGAAGGTTGTAGATGTCTCCCCCAAGTCCTGTGATGATCTTATTCCTTCATGACCTCTTGAACTCTATCACATGATATTCTATGTCCTAATCTCAGGACTGGCAATAAGTGTAATCCAGATCTTTGGGAGAAACAATTGTGTCTAATACAGATACTTAAACATGGGCCATTCACATGTATACCTGTGTCTCCAGTACATACAGGAATTACTTTCCTACCACATATGTACGTAGCTCCAGATCTTTCTGCTAAAAATGGTGATACTTCAGTTTAGGAATAAGCCATTTTTATCTATTTATTTTTTGTTATAGTAGGTGGGAATGATCCCCTCAAGCAAAGATCATCATAGTTGCCATGGATTGAGAAAAAGCAACTGGAGGTGCAAAGACACAAGGCTTTTCCCATTCCCAGAAAAAAAAATGGGGCAAAATGTGTGAAACTGATTGGGTGATTCAGGACCAATCACTAATAGCCTGTCTCAATCCAACCAATTGTTGCACAATGCTTATTGGGAGAAGTAGAGAAAGCCTTAAATAAGCTGCAATGAGCTCTTGGGGGCAGTACCTAAATCTAACAAATAAAATTATTGAGCTTTTGCTGCTGATGGTCATGGTACACCCTGCAATGTTGAGTTTAATTTGTAATGGAGGAGAATAAGCACATTCGCTCCTTTTGCAAGGAGAAACACATATAATTTGATGACTGAATGGGCAGCAAATATTCTCAGGCAGGAAAAGGGGCCCTGAGAGTCACCCTAAAGATTTTAGGAGGGCATATGTGGCCTGAGATATTCCTCTGTTAAACATCCCAACCATCTATTTTAGCAGAAAGGCAAGGATATAAGATTCTTTCCAAAACAATTATGCACCTTGAAGAGCTGCTATTATTCTGTAGGTCATTGGGAATGCCATTGTCTCCTCTTTTAAATCATAAAACATTCTAACTAAGACTGGTTTCTCTCAAAATTAGAATATAAAGAGCAATTTCTCACATTTCTTTTTAGTTATGCTTATAAATATATAAAGACTGATTGCTGATCTTTTTTTTTCTGCAATTCTTAGCTTCCCTTAACATTAATCTATAATTACACTTAAAGAAGAATCTCCAAAGAAGCTCTTTGTTATCCCAAATTATGTGGCATTTTCATGCTGGCAAAAGTAACATATTACCACTTGTGGCAGCTGGTTCACCACTATAATGTATAAGCTGGTGTTAAGTAACCTCATTTCATGAAACAATGAATTGCCCTGAAATCTTTTTGTAGTGAAATGTTAACTGTAGGAACCACTCATCAGATTAGATGAGATCAGGGTAGTAGAAAATGAGACAGATCCTTCTATATAACCATCACATCACATCTAAATGCAAATAGCTACAGTACATTTGAAATAATCATTGTATTTCCTATTCTCTAAAACCACAGTGGAAAAGGCAACTTTGGATACCTATTAAAATGTATTAGATTGTGGTTTGTGTGACTGCTTAAGGTATTTGATGCATAAAATGACAGATAATGAAATATTATCGGGATATTGCTCTGCTCACAAATTTAGCAGGTTTTTAATCCAGATTTGTTAGACTGAATTATTAAAATTATTTTTAATCTAAGCATTTCCTAGAATATTTGACTAAAGTATAGAGTGGCAAGACCCATGCATATCTGACCACACCTTTTACTGGTTATACTAAATCATTAAGAACAAACGTTGCTTAACAATTTGGTGTGTGTGTGTGTATGTGTGTGTGTGTGTGTGTGTGTAAAGAAGATATTTATAGCAGTGGCTAATATCTTTAAAGACAAATAACAATTCAAAAAATATAACAAATTTGAATATTGGTCTACATCCAATAGAATTATTTCATTTGAGAAAACATGAAGTTCTGCATCTGGATGGGAAAAACTAAATATTTAAGTAGAAGACTGGGATGATCTGTCCTACAGTATTGCATGTAAGAAAAATGTAGGAGTACTAAATAAAAAACAGCTTCTGAATATTAGCAGGAGCTTTAAAAGGCAATGTATTCTTTGGCTTCATCTAGTATTTTGCCTAGATTATGGGATATAGTAAGTCAATTGTGTTATTTAAATCACACTTTCAGCTAACAGAGTTGGAAGAAACCTTGGAGGTCTTCTAGTCCAATCCCTTCCTCCAGCAGCAAACCCTATACAATTTCAGAGAAATAACTGCCAACTCTCTTCTTAAAAACGTCCAGTGATGGAGCACCCACAACTTACAAAGACCAGTCATTCCACTAACTGTCAGGATTTTTTTTTCTAGGCTGACTCTCTCCTTGATTAGTTTTCATCCATTGCTTCTTATCCTGCCTTCAGGTGCTTTGGACCCTACCCCCACCTTCTTTGTGGCAGTCCATTAGAAACTGGAACACTGTGATCATGTCACCACTAGTACTTATTTTCCTTAAATTAGACACACCCAATTCCTGCAACCATTCAGTTTATGTTTTAACCTCCAGTTTTGTGTCCAATTCTATGTACCACAATTCATAATGGGCCTAGAAATTTAGGGTGGATTGAGGAGGGCAAACAGAATGATACAGAATATAGAAGGGAAGCTCTATAGGTTGGGTATATATAACTTAGAAAACTATGCATTGATTTGATTTGCCATCCATTTCACTTAGATGACTCTAGCTGGCACACAACACTAAGGGAAGAAAGTAGGATTTTTTTTTTTTTTAAAAAAAATATCTGTTTCTCTATTTCCCTTCATTTTCTCTTTTTACTTGAACTTGTCTTGACCTTTTTTTTAATTTGACCATCATACCTATTAGCACTTCTACTACGGAAGGAGGAAGCCTCCTTAATGTCAAGAGCCTCTTGTTTGACTTGTTTCTTTTGTGATTGTGATTCAGTTATACATGCCTGTCCAAGAAATGTTTGTAGTTCACCTTTGGACTCTGCTGTTTTGAGTAAGAAAGAGAAAACAAATTGCTTTCATCTCCTCATTAGCAAATAGCTGCATGCTTGATGCTTTATATCTTTTCCCTTCCCTTTAGAGGAGCCACCATAACAGACTACTAATATAAAAGGGTTTACAAACTGGAGGGGGGGGGAGGTAAACTGATGCAGAGAAATGAACAAGCGGAGCTTTTCACAGCAAGAAGATAAGTATTATAGGCTGCTGATATTTGTAGATAAAACTTCTGTTACAGGTATATTTGCAGGAATTGGGTGAAAAGGTAATCATTGCACCATTGTGCTTTGCAAGCGAAGATGAGAAAATGAAACTGCTTATTCACAATTACAGTCTTTGCTCCAAAGAATTCCTGATAATCTCCTTCTGGTTTTCTAGAAAGCAATCCAAACAGCAGGTGTTAATTTCTGGGTATCTAGTGCTATCTCTAGACTTTGTCTTGCTCCATCTCATTCTTGTTAACAAAAGGATTATCTTCACAAACCTTGCAACTAGCAGCTTTCAAAAAAGAAGCCTATCGGGTTGAATTTTGAACTACACTACAGGTTTATAGAACAATACACTCAACTACTGCTTTCCTCAGCCAGGCACCCTCTAGATATATTGGTCTCCAACTTCTAGCCCCAGGCAGCATGGCTATTATGTTGTGGCTTTTATAGTCCAATGTACTGGTAGAATGTGAAGTTGAAGAAGGCAAGAATCATGAAGTCTCAGCAGCATTAGAGAGCAATGTGATTTCCATTCAGAGACAGCATAGCCTGTTGACTCAGCGGTAAGCAACAGTTGCTAGCACAGGACAGTTGCAACATAAATGTGTGATAGCCTCCTTTGGCAAAAGAGCCAAGTGGTAATTGCAGTCCAAAAATTGTCTTCATGTATGGTGGAGCTGATGAATACACTCCTAAGGAGCTTAATACCCTTAACCTTTCTCATCAAGTTTGCATGTGGGTGAGGAACTTTAAATCTTAATTCATGGTCTACTGTGTTTTATTGCTTAATTGAATCATAACCCCAGCAATTCTGTTTTGGGTTGTATTAACTTCAAGACAAAGGCAGAGTGGAGGACACTGTTTAATGACCCCTTTAATTCACAAAAAGCACAAATTACTCAGCAACCACAATAGTGTTATTTTCATAAAGTACTGCCCAATGGTTGTTTTCTACTCCACTCAGGATGATTCCTGTAGTTATGAGCAGTTATATTCTACCTTATACGTAATAATAGATGAGATGAAGCATGCCATTCAGATGGTTTGGATGGAGCTGAAGGGGTGCATGCATCCAGTTTTGATATACTGTACATAGTATGTACATAAAAGCCAGTTTTGCTTACATAGTCTTTTTGGTGATATCTGACAAAGTAGATAGGAAGCTGTCTAAGTTGTATTCTATCACCTATCACTTCGATCCTGCCCATCCTGACTTTCTAGGGAAGATGTGTTTGACTGCCCATCTCATGGCATGACTTTGTGTAAAAGGTTAGAAACATTTTAATGAATCCAAATCCTAATATCTAAGATCCCAAACAACAATCCCAATTTACAAGGAAAAAAAACATTAATTGGCAGAAGTCACCAAATCTTCTGGCGTAAATGCTCAAGAGAATATCCAACTGTTTATTTCCTAATGAATGGCTAACATGATTGATGCCATTGGATCTTCAGATAGATTCTGTTTCACAGGGAAAGTGCTACCATAAAGAAGGCAGGACAGTTGGGTCCAATGAAATAGAATTTTTAATAGAAGTGACATGAAGCATGCCCTACTTGCTAAATATGGTATGGTGAGCAGTAACAATGCTGTTCAACAATGTGGGAGATAAGCAGACCCACCAATAGCCAGTCCTTTTCCCACATTGGGCTTTATAGCTAATAATCCACACCTAGATTTGTACCCAGAACTACTCTGAAAGTCAGGGCAGCTTGTGGAGCAATTGCAACTTCAGAATGCACCTATCTCAAGCACATTATCGTAATCCAAATGGGAGTGACTAAGGCACAAGTCTCAAAGAGCAAGTGCTTCTGATCCAGGAACAGATGTTGATGAATAAGAGAAATCTGTGCCACAGATGCCACATAGTATTCAAGTAGGAGTCTTGCTAAATTGTGCATCAATTCTAACTAAGGAAATGCACCCTCAGAAAAGATTAAAGATGGAAAAATTTGAATCCAGGAGATCCTAAAGCCCACATACACTTGATCTTATCAGGTTGAGCCTAAAGCTGTTTATCCAACCCTTCACCAGTCATTGGGGATTGCTATTACCTGTCAGTTCAGGACAGACAATATCATCATTGTATACATGCTGATGGTTCACCTCATCCAATGGCTTGATGTTCAGAGAGCAAGTACATCTATAATTTCCCTTTCCCTTTATGGATTGGCCATTGCTGAGAGAGCAAGAAAGAAGAGAGTAGATGTACTACCCCCTTTGTAATCCTGTCAAAGGTCATAGAAAGTATGACCGGATCGGAATCTTGACTGGAAAAGGTCCAGATAACTTGCTGGTTATTTGGATATTGCCAGTTTGGGTTCAGGCCCAAACAAAGACAGCATTGCTGACTTTCTTTGATATCCTTGTGTTGGACTTAGATGAGGATAGTGTATTCCTACTTTCCCTTTTAGATTTTCAGCAACCATATCATGCTGATATCTTAAACTGTCCATGAAGACTGGAGATTGCAATGATTTTATTCCTTCTGCAGTAAGCAATTTCAGTGGGAGGGCACTCTTGGTGACTACTGATATGTGGTGTGCCACATGAGTTGGTCTTCTTTAAAAAAAAACATATATTTTAAGATGCTAGATAATACGGTATTCCAGTGTTTGGATGTTATAAGGGTCTAGATTAGAGAGAGTAGTGAAACTGAAGTGAAGATGGACTTACTTTTTTTACATGAGCAGACTTTATTGACATCTATGTTGCCTGTAAATGGGCAGGCACCAGCTGTGAAAAAGTAAATTCATGATTTTAGGGTCCTTCCAGACTTGTGCCTCCCACTACAATTGCAAATAGAGGCCATGGATATAGAGATGTGTGTCCAGCTGTGGTTGGAACATCAGTTGTGACTCTACTAGGTGCAGGAGTTCCTGACTATGGTAAGTCATGCCTTCATCACCACTGAGTTTGACTACTGTACTTTACTTGGCATTGTCTTAAAGACTAATAAAAAAAATGCAGCTGGTCTATAAAGTTTTTCTTATTTCCTTATTTCCAGGTTGCTTCTCTCCCTGATTAGTTTCCATCCATTGTTTCTTGTCTTGCCTTCTGGTGTTTTGGAATATAGGTTGACCCCTTCTTCAGGTTGACCCCTTCTTCTTTGTTGCAGCCCCTCAAATACTGAAACACTGCTATCATGTCACCCCGGCCCTTCTTTTCTCTAGATTAGCCATACCTAAATCCTGCAACCATTCTTCATTTGTTATCTATAAAGCTTGCACTTTTCTTTTTTTCCTTCACATTGTTTTATCAAAACACCTTGATCTTTCATTCCTTATGTTCTCTCCAGCTATTAAAGCTTTAAGGGGACATCCCACCAGACAGTGGAGTTGTATCAGGAAACAGAACCTCAAAATGTTCTTGAGGGCAGATGAACATATACAAGGATATTGCTTACTAAGAAGAGACATTCCAAAGCAGAGATATGATAAAGGGCCAACTTTAGGAGTCCTTTGCTGGTGATGAGCTTCCTAGAAAGGGCTTTGTGGCTTAACAACTATATATTTACAGGGCTGTCTGCTCCAGTGGTGGGATTCAACATTTTTTACTACTGGTTCTGTGGGTGTGGCTTGGTGGGTGTGGCCATGTGACTGGGTAGGTGTGGCTTTTTTATTTTTGCTTTTTTGCCACCCCCACCCATTTTTGGGAGCTTCCTAGCCTCAGAGCAGCCTCTGGGGGGGCGTTTTTGCTCCCCTAAGGCTCCTCTAAGGCTCAGGAAGAAAAAAAACAGAGCATGGGAGCAGCATGCAGCACCCCTCCAAGCTCTGTTTTGGGAGCTTCCTAGCCTCAGAGGAGCCTCTGGGGGGGGCTTTTTGCTCCCCTAAGGCTCCTCGGGGGCTCTGGAAGGCAAAAAATGGGGGGCTGAGCTCCTCCCTCCATTTTTTGCCTTCCTGGGCCTCAGCAAGGGGAATCCCGGCACAGCTAATCTGTGCACAGCTGATTGTCAGTAAGGGGAAAAAAAGAAATACTTTAGGCGAATGTCAGGTGGGAGGGTAACCGGGTTGGGGGAGTGGCCAGGTTCGGCGACCCACGCCAAATTCTTGCTACCGGTACACCCAATCCAATGCGAACTGGCTGAATACCACCACTGGTCTGCTCTAACCACAATCTGTCCTATTAGAAGGCATTAGTGTTGCTTTATTTTCTGGAGGGTAGGGTAGTTAAAGTTATGTCCCACTGCTGTCATGTGGTAGTGCTGTTACTTTGGAATGATCTCTCTCTCTCTCTCTCTCTCTCACACACACACACACACACACACACACACACACACATGCACACACACACACACACACACACACACACACATCCTTGCTGGCTTTCAGGAAGTTGTTGAATTATTTCAGAGGTTATTTCATAGATTCTTGATTTACTCCATTGCACCATTTTTGTTTTTTTTACTTACTTGTTTTGGAGGAGGGGTATTTATGTTGGTACTTATACCATGGATAGTTTAATGATTATAGTTTGTATATCTAGTAAGCCACTGAGATTGCAGCAGGGGATATAATTTCAGTATATAAATAAATAATGGTTCATAATGTTCAGATTTACCATAGTTTACAATAGAAGTTTACAGACAACCTTTCTCTCTCTCTCTCTCTCTCTCAATATATGAAGGGCCTGTACTGTACGTTGCTTTGATATTGAAGTGGCTCTTTTGCAAAGCTCTTCTGTACCTCTGCAGTATATTAAGCATCAATAAGAGAATTAAAATACAATTTTGAAGTCAATTAATCTGCTTGAATCCAACAGAAATTAAAAGGATTATGAAGCCTTGCTGCAAAACAGGTATGGCAGCCCATACCTAAGTCTTCATTATGAATGGGTCATCCACTTAATCTTCAGCAAATTCATCTTGGTAGGATATGTCAGCATTAATTCAGTGCTATGACAGTTAATACTTTAAAATAAGAAGCCCAAAATGTTTGAAACTTGTTAATATGACTTAGATTCAGTATTAATTTTAAAAAAATAGTGCCTTATTTAATGTTTTAGCAAGTAGTTAGTTTTATCATTCGTTGTTCCTGAGGGATGTACCTCTTAAGGAACAATTTGTACATCAATTTCATTGAGCCACCAAGAGTAGATATTTTGAGGTTAAGATTGCATGTATACAAATCCATAAGATTCCATGAAACCTGCAAGTGTTGTTCAATAAACCGAATCCTCTTATTAATAATTTATTGCTGAAAAATACAGACTCCTATATTAAATGTTAGTTATTATATTATGATGGAACTGGGGAACTATAGGTTTTTCTTCTTCCTAAAGAAAAATCAACAAAAGAGCCAAACTATGCTTAGTATATATATATAAAAAAAAAAAAAACATGTGGGCTGAAACATGAGTGACTACAGCTCTTTGGATATTAAAATTATAAAATACTCCAGAGTTGTTAAGACACTCAGTAAATATTGAATTGCCTGATTGGTTGAGTACAATTTCACAAACAATATTTTGCTATGGGTGTTAAAGGGCCTTTAACAACAAAGAGGTTTATCCATTGTTATGAGTACATAACTTCCATTTCCCCATTTCATCAGGATGCATCCTTTTTTCTGAAATCTATTTTAGGTAGCTATTTTCAAATGACTTATATTCCAACATTATGGAGTTAGTATATCTCAATATCAATAGAGATTAATGTACATTAAATACATAACCATTAATAACATGAATCTTGCCTTTGGAGGATATTGTGTATCTGTCAGATGGTGCTCCATTCAAAATCCAAGAAAGAAATACTTAGACTCCATTAATTAGAGAAAAGATATCTTTTACTGGAAGTCAAGTGGTAGCAACAAAAGAATTCTGAATCTGAGAAAATAAGCACGTAAATCACATATACAAAGTGATGGCAGCATTCCCACCCCCAATAGTTCAATTGGCTCATCCAATTAAAAGTTGTGTATAGCATCATGTGGGCATCTCCAGGTGGTGATCAGGCCTCTGCCCATCGACCTTGATATATTTTGATAAAGAGTTGTGTCTGTGCATACCATAGGATAGAAGCCTAAGCAAGAAACTCCCCCCCCAACTTATACAGTTCTGTTTTGTAACACCTCCAGTTCGCTTCCCATAACCATGTCCCCCCTCCTCCCCCCCCGTTACTTATGACAGCCGAAAGACACAAAGCAAAGGAAGAAAATCTTGAAGGCTGACAGTATCAATCTAGTCCATCACTTTGTTTTTGACAGTAGATAACATTCATGAGAAGGGCACATATTCTCTATGTTTTCCCCTATGATATATCTACTATATACCTTCCCCTAGCATTTAGTATTTGGCATGAAGAAGTATCTCAAGTGGAAATTTCATACACTTCCATGAATGCCTTAAGGTAGTCCTCAACTTACAATCACAATTGAGCCTGTAATTTTGATTGTAAGTCTTTGGGGTTTTAAGTCAAGTCACCCATAACCAGACTTGATTTCACAACCATTTTTACAATGGTTATTATGCGAGTCATCACAGGTATTCAATGAATCACCTGGTCATGAGTCCAAATCCAGCTTACCCATTTAAAAAAAACAAAAAAATGGAAAATGGGGGGAAAGTTGAAAAATGCAATTATGTAACTGTGGCATTGGCCCTAGAAAGGATTGATACTGGCATCCTATCATTTTCCCCTTCACTATAGTTCCACTTTAAAGATGACACTAAAAATCATACGAGACTGATGATTATGTGACTAGAATGTAAATTAGGCACAAATCGCTCAGGTTTTTGATTCTCCAAATGTTTATTGCTAAGTGTTAAGACAATTGCTAAAAAGGAGAAGATCATCAGTCAAAATGAATTCATAAGTCCTTCATATCATATATACTGGTATAGCATCATACAGAATACTACCAGTTATCCATACATTTATGAACTTCCAAATAGAATAGAATAGAATAGAATAGAATAGAATAGAATAGAATAGAATAGAATAGAATAGAATAGAATAGAATAGAATAGAATACCTTTATTGTCATTGCATTCTACAAATACAATGAAATTTGAAAGCTACTCCAGCACAGTGTCCCAAACACCACATCACAATCACACTACAGAGTATTTAAAAATTAAAATAATAATTAAAAACTTAGTCTAAAATATATCTAAAACATATAGTAAGTTAGATAGTTTAAAAATACCACTATATACATAGGGCTAACTCACATATGCATTGTTTGATTCAAGACAATTATTACCTTGGAAAATAAACTGTTTCTCAGTCTATTAGTCCTCGTTTTAAGACACCTATAATGCCTCCCTGATGGTAACAGTTCAAAATATGAATGTCCGGGATGGGAATGGTCTGTGGAGATTTTTAGTGCTCTACAGAGGAGTCTGGTCTTCGCAATCTCTTCCAAAGAAGAAAGAGAGCAACTGATGATTTTTTGTGCTGTGTTTACAACTCTCTGGAGTATCTTCTTATCCACTACAGAGCATCCAGCATACCACACCATTACACAGTATGCCAAAATGCTCTCGATGGTAGAACGGTAAAAAGTAACCAGCAACTTCTCACCCAGACCACTCTTTTTCAGCAGCCTCCGAAAGTGCAGGCACTGTTGGGCCTTCTTTGCAGTGGCCATAGTGTGGACTGACCAAGTAAGGTTGTCAGAAATATGAGTTCCGAGAAATTTAAAACTATGAACTCTTTCCACACAGTCTCCATTGATATATAGTGGGAGAGATTCTGCTTTGCATCTTCTGAAGTCTATAATCAATTCTTTGGTCTTTTTGATGTTCAGGGTGAGATTATGACTCTTGCACCACAAGACCAGTCTGAGAACCTCTAACCTATAGGCTGTCTCATCTTCTCCTGATATGAGTCCCACCAACGTGGTGTTGTCTGAAAATTTTATTATAGAATTAGTGGGACAAGAGGGAGTGCAGTCATAGGTGTAGAGTGAATACAAAAGGGGGCTCAGTACACAACCATGTGGAGAGCCAGTGCTGAGAGCAAGAGTGGAGGAAAAATAGCTGCCAATCCTAACAGTTTGGGGTCTGTTAGATTGCATGTTATCAAAAATACAGTTTTGTGAGAGCAGGGAAATGTTCTTTGAATAACAAGAACCCTTTAAATACAATTGGAAGCAGATGGATATTTTAAAAAAAAAAATCTTTGGTATTATTATCAGCATCTGGCACCAACAGCATGTGTAGTTTCTCTCTCAGCATCTCAGCATCGGAGATAAGCTGAGCTGTAAGTAGCTGAAGAGAAAGATTTACAAAGAGCATAGGCATAATTATATGTAAAAAGAATCTCTAAGGCAGGGGTGTTAAACTCATATCATCACAGCAGCATCACATGACATATCACAACTTTTCTCCGTTCACTAAACTGGACATGGGCATGGCCAGCACATGACACATCTGGCTCGCAGCCTTGCTCTAAGGAAACAGAGCAAAGAAGGATGAGGTGATGGGTGTATTAAGAAAAATGTTTGATGATGATGTGGTTCATTCTGGTCAAGCAAGGCTGCCAAAGAGATATGAGAAAGAAATGTGAGGAGCAACAGCAGAGGATGGACCCCAAAGAAGATCGTTCTCTCGTGCCAGCTATTATGATAGATCTTAATCCAATGCATCCAAAAAGACTAGGAAGGCACTATGCAAAAGTTGCTGCACCCAGACTTAATAGAAACTTTGTAGCATATGCTTTTTTAGCAAATTAATATTTGTCTAGGAATGAGAAGCAATAAACTTTGCTTCATTTCTGATGCTGATTGTTTCTGTCTATAGGAGCATAAGCTAAGGAGCTTTAGCATGCTTCTTCCCATGGAGGAGAAAAAGGCATATCTTTCTTCCATCACCTTAAACCAGTTCAATCCACTCTGGATGCTACCACAGTAAGGTACTGAAACCTATTTTACTATTCTTTCATCCATGTGCTTTGATTTAGCACATGTAATTTCTCTGCCAGATTCCCCTCTGGCCTGGACTGGAGCCCAGGATGGTAATTTGCATCTCTTCTCTCTGCTATGAATAGATGGACCAGTTAATTTTATAGGTGCTCCTTTCTTTCTCTTTGTTGTTCTTGATTTTCATCCAGCTTCAATTGCAACTGTTCTTTGGAAGGAAGGCATAAAATATTTAGCACACTTTCCTTCCAAAATATCTGAAACATGAAAATGATATTTATTGGGTACTAAAGGGATTACATCTGAAAATAATAGTACATTGGGAAAGATGGGTAGAACAGATAAAGCCAGTATGCCACATGGAAATATCTTGAATAAACCCAAGAACGTTGCATTTCTCATCCAAGAAGCTTCTTCAGTCAGAACTTGGATGAGAAGCGAAATGACTTCAAAAACCAAAAAGTCCAGTTGCTTCTTGAAAAAGCACCTTTGGGACAACCATGTCCTGGATGACTGAGAATCTCCATGTAAATCTTGAATAAACATTTCATTTTTTTCATTTTCTTTCAATTTATACCAGGTAGTTCCAACCTCTGGCCCACAGCTCAATGTGACCCTGGGCAGTAAGCAATGTAGTCCCACAAGACCATAAACTTTTC
Organism: Notechis scutatus; assembly: GCF_049901735.1. Classification (NCBI taxonomy): domain Eukaryota; kingdom Metazoa; phylum Chordata; class Lepidosauria; order Squamata; family Elapidae; genus Notechis; species Notechis scutatus. The sequence continues at coordinate 129,265,188 of NC_142011.1, read as the reverse complement.
ACATTACGTGTTTATATATTTTAACTATATAATATATTTTATATGCAACCTAAAATAATTCCTCTTCACTAAATGCAAGCCCAAACAAGTTCAATCTTGTTAAATTTCACCTTTTAAGCATTGTAAAAAGTTCACTTCCAATGTAAATCTTAAATGTTGCTTTGGGTGAAATGTTAGCAATGATTCAGGAAGCAACCACTTTACCAAGCCCAACATGTGTGGAAGCTGTAATGAAAGAAAAAAAAATTGCATTGTGCTTCTAGAATACTTGCTACTGCTTTCCTGATCAGCTAGAATAACCCAACAAGAAACAGTCTATCATTTGAGCTACTATAGGATGGCAGTTCTGCAACCTTTGATCAACTGCATATGATGGCTCAATTGCACATATATTGGTCATATTTATTGTCCCCTCATATTTGTTCATCGAAGCCATTATATCATCTAGTGACCTTTTGAAATGGTTGTTTTAATAGCTTTCCAAGTAACTTTAGCAAGTCTTTCATCTTTCACAATTTGAATTTCCCCTTTGCTTTTTGCTTTTTTGTATTAATAATTGCATATAAATCTCTGCAAGCTCCAGCAAACAGCAGCAATTACCAATATCTCTTTGTTAATGGCTAATGCATTCCCTTGCTTGAAGGACATATACAAATAATAACCTGAATTGTAAGAGTGTAAATATAATATTTGGTTGCATTTTATTGCAATATCAAGGCTTCACAGAATTTTCACACAATGAGAGAATCTGCTATAATTACAATAAATTCATGTCTTGTAATCAAAGTGAATACTAATCCTCTATTATTCTTCAAGTTTGTGGAATTGTGAAGCTGTCTCTTTAAATAGGGAAAATGCCAACTCAGATCTGGCATACCAAAATAAGCTCTTTGCAGCAGTCAATAGTTTAGTAAATACCTTACTTAGATTGCACATGCTGTAGCCCTATCATACAAGTTGGAAGAGATTAACACCAAGAGGTTAATAAATACTTCATTAGCTTAATGCCATTTCACTCTTCTTTGTGTTAATGAAATTCAAGATCTTAGAGGCCAAAGAAGAGGATCTGTGTCTTGGTTCTATAAGCTAACAAGGCAAAATAGACACTCTTTGCAAGGATATAACGGGATGTGATGCATAATTGTTAAAATGATGTGTAAATTTATCAGAGCAATTACAATAGGTCTCACTGAAAGTTAACATATCTGAGTCATGAAGGCAGCACTGGTAGTGTACACATTAAGGATATGTAAAATTCAGATTCCCATTAATAAAATATGTGTGAGAGAAAAGCCTCTTCTAATATGATAGAAATAATCCTATACAACTAATTAATCAACAAGTCACATAAAAATAAGGTTGCATCCAAACAATATTGTTAGATTTAATAAGATAGATCCATCCATCCATCCATCCATCATCCATCCATCCATTCTCTATTTTACTGTCTCTTTCCGATATTTTAACTAATTTTATGTTGGGATCAGTTGTGCTTTACAGAAATAGTCTCTCTCTCCCTCTCCCTCTTTTTTTCTCTCTCACAGGAAGGAAGCAGGTTGCTCTAAAAATATTTTAGAAATCATTTCCCAACTGTACTGCTGTATTGGCAAAGGATTATGGGATTCTAATGCAAAATTTTTAAAAGTCACCACACTGATTGCTCTGTTCTCATTTTTACCTGATCACAATTCTGCAGAATCTCATCACTTCTGACCTGATTATTTTGAACAAAGTTGCCAGGAACCATTTGCAAATAACATAAGGGATGTACTACTGTGCCATGCCCTGCTTAGAATTTAAGCATACTTTTTAATCTAAGGAGGAATAAACTGATGGATGTTTCTAGAAGACAGGTACAAAATGGATTGCTCAAACTGAATTCCTTGATTATGCCAGATAATATTCTAGAAGTCTAGTGAGTTAAGGCACCAAGCTAGAAAGTAAGAGATCATGAGTTCTAATCCCATCTTGGCCATGACAGCCATTGAGTCAGTCACTCTCAGCCCAACTCATTTCACAGGGTTATTGTGGAGAAAATAGGAGGAGGAAGGTATGTTGGACATATTCACTGCCTTGAGTTATTTGTAAAAATAATAAAGATTATATAAATAAAAAATAAAAAGAGGATGTTATTGGAAGTTTGAGAGTATTACATGTTGTTGTTGGATTGTAGAAAATATTTAGTGAAACATTCACTAAAGATTATGGGAAAGTGGAGGATCAGAAATTTGGTTTAGTTGAGAAGAAGCAAACCATATTGTTTTTGCTTCCTTAGTTTTTCTATCTGTGTGGGGATTAACAATTGGCCTGATAGAGACCATTTCCCAAAGAAGACTTGAATAGCTCTGACCATAATGATTCAGAGATGGTTGGGTTACAGCTTTCAACCATCAGTTTACTGCCCATGGCTGAGAAAATACAGAATTCAAAAACATCCTATGTGCACATTTCCTATCTTGTACTGAAAAAAAAAACATATTTCCATTAATCCTTTAATAATAATAAAAATTATTCAATGGTATTCTTTCCAAATATAAGAATATTATAATCCAAGATTTATGAATGATTCTGAGGATATAAGGTGTCTATATGAAACATTGTATTGCATAAAATACAGAAGGATGATAGAAACAATGTAATCTAGAATATCAACTCTAACCATTGTAACCAATTCTACATGGGACAATCAGTTAAAAACCAGGATCCACAAACATTGGCTGGCAGTCAAACACCACAATCCCAAATCCTTAATCTCTACCCACACTGTTACCAAACAGCACCAGTTTGATTGGAGCAATACAAAAACCATTGGCCATGCTATCACCCGCCATGCTTTTGAGAGCATTGAAGCCTGGCACATCACAAGCAATTCCATGAACAGAAACATTGACCTATAACTAGCCTACAAATCCCTCAGAATCCAAATCAACCACACAGCCAACCAGAGACAGCACTGACAACCCATGCAACCCCCACACCAGCAGTTTGCCTCCCAATGACCCTGACCTGATATAATCTCCTTATGACAAGACCCATCATAAGACTCACTGATGACTCACAGCTTACCCATCACAAAACCCTCACTTGACACCCACACCTGAAGCCCTTATAAATAGAAGAACATTGGCATTGATATTCCCTAAAACTCTGCTGAAGAGGTTACCTAGCCTGGTAACGAAATGTTTGAAAATCAACCCACAAGATTGGAGAAAAAACCCTCACCCTACACCTGAGCTAAAGATATTTGCCACTATTCCTTCCTTCTTCCTTCTTTCACACATGATTACTTTAAATTTTCATTTTTGCCAATAAACATTTTGTATACTGTTTCATGAAATGGAAACACCAATCAAGAACTAAAAATGGGTAACCTTAGAACTTTTGAAGAAGTCAGATATTCATTTGTATAACAATATCTATATACTCTAACATAGCATTAGGAGAAAATAAATGAGGAGGAGAGAGAGAGAGAGAAAGAGAGAGAGAGAGAGAGAAAGAGAGAGAGAGAAAGAAAGAAAGAAAGAAAGAAAGAAAGAAAGAAAGAAAGAAAGAAAGAAAGAAAGAAAGAAAGAAAGAAAGAAAGAAAGAAAGAAAGAAAGGTTTATTCCCAGCATGGATACAATTATATTACTTCACCTTGTCTTTTGGATGTTAATGAAGAAAAGTTAATCAAAAGAAAGATATACCCACAAACTTAGGTAAAGTAAAGGTTCCTCTAGTACAGGGGTCCCATCCGGTCCGCGGACCGGCACGGCCGCGGAACAAGCCTTACCGGGCTGGCTGGCGCGCCATCTTTTTTGAAAGCTCACCGAAGCGCTGTTTCGCATAAAAGATGGGGCGCAAGCGCTCGTGAGCTTTTCCGGAGAAAGCCATTTCTACCGAAAAGCTCACCAGAGGGCGCGCCATCTTTATGACGAACAGCGCCCGTGACGCCACCGAAGCGCTGTTTCATAAAAAGATGGCGGCGCCAGTTGACGCCAGGCCGGGCGCGGCGCCCAGCTGATGTCGGAACCGGGCCGCGCGCGAAAAGGTTGGGGATCCCTGCTCTAGTACATATGTGCTATTCATTTCCAGCTCTAGGGAAATCCTTCCCTTTTATGTAAAACTGCACATTTTAGTAAGAATCAAAATGAATAAAAAGAAACATTGTCAACTTTAGCAGTGTTGTGATTCATGAGTGTTTCCTTCATGTTCTGCATGGTTTCTATCATTAAGAAAAAGGACATTATAATTATATGCAAAATTTCCCTAAAAAGCACTATCTTTTACTATATTACATGAGTCATTTGACTCTCTCTCCCAAATTCAAATTATGATGCAAAATTGCCATTAATAAATGGAAAAAATGCATTTATAAATGCATTTATCTATTTGTCAAGCAACTCCTTGGTTGATCTAACAAAACCTGATTTTTTAAAAATAGAATTTACAGTCAGGAATCAGAACCAAACACAACCTGGAGGTGGTCAAAGATTAAACCTGAAGTTTTCATTAACATCCAGAGTTAAACCAAAGTCAACCATGAATGAAGAATGCAGGCTATAGATGATTCCAGAAATGTTAATGAGATAGCATAAAGGAAAGAATTATGCTTATTAATTCAAAAATCCCATTGAGTTGTGAAATATATTGATGCCAAAATTCTAGCTTATTTGAATTCACTATTTTTCTTTAGATTGGATAGGGACTCTCCTATCTGTAATAAGCATACATCTTCATTATCATGGACAGAAGGACCTTCTAGATTCTTGCTCCTCTGACTCAATCACCAGATGGCCAGATGTTACTCAGCTGTTCTTACATAGTGAAGGTTCTTGCCTCTCCTCCTCTGAGGAGAAATCAATCTGAACCTTGAAGCTGAATAGTGTTGCAACCAAAAGTCTTACTAATAGTCACAATTTGCTAAATACAGAGCTATTTTTTAGTTTTCCACATTAAGGGAAGGTGTGATCTGCACATGCGGATCTCAATACTGTATACTGGAGTTGTTTACATGTTCACAATTATTTTATGTGCTAGATACTATTAAGTTTCTATTCATGTATGCTGCATTGATAACCTGGCATATTAAACAAACCAGGAATGAAAAAATATTTACATCTTTAATTGCATTGTTTCATGCACAGTGATGAAATAAAGAAGCCCCAGATGAGAACCATGGCAATCAAATGAGCTGTTGAATTCTTAATGTTCACTGTCAAGTTTAACATGCCGCATCCAAAGTCCCCTAATGGAATATACTGGCTTCCTGCCACATTGCAATAAAGCTGCTGGGAAGCTAGAAATAACCAGGTGGGTTCTGATTAATTCCTGTGTTCTTAATTTATACTTGCTAGGTTGTATTCCCTTTCGTATCTCACCTTGGTGCTACTGCAGTTTCATATCTTTGTAAATGAACACTTAGTATGCTGAAGCTCAAACAGCTGGCATTTCATTGATGAAAATTAGCAATTCAGTTTGGCTAGGCAAGTAATTCTGTTTTACAATTGCAAAACTCCCTGGTCATTTGAGGTTTCTGCTGTTGAGTATAAGACAGTGACTAGAGACCAGAAATTTGATGAAAGAATAAAAATCAGAGACAACCCTGCATAATAAATCCTTTAAGGAAATATAAAAATTATACATGAATGAAAACGCTCCCCAGATCAGCCTTTTTCCAATGAAGCTAAAAAACTGACTTAGTTTCCATTTTGTTCAGCAGTAATCCAAAGAATAACCATGGGGATAGGACTGCACAAAATAACAGGCAGATATCTTGGTTTACAAATCATTTAGCAAGAACACTTTAGAACAAAACACACAGGGGTTTGAAAGCTGATTCTCAGCTCAACTTATTGGAAGGAAAGTGTTCCATGGTGCACAATACTGTGAAGAATGTATTGTTTACTGTTTATTTTTCTCTTGTTTTATAGGTAATATAAGGCAATACTTTGAAAAAAAAAACCTATGCCTTTTGAGAAAAAATACATTTGAAAATCACATTTAAATATATATTTTGGTGGCTTTTTTAATTACGTAAATATTTAAGGAAATTGGACATACTTGGATTTTCCTCAAATTCACCTAGACAGATTGAAAACATACAAACATGGCAAGATTCTGATATGTGATTTTATACATTGGTCAGTAGTAGCAACTTAAATTGGAGCCCGTAAAGGATTGTCTTCTCCAATCTGTCAGGAGTGTCATTTTCAGAATCCCTGACTGAAAATCTTTCCATAGATATGAAAGATAACAAATTGGAAAAGGCTGATGCTGGATATAGATGCACTCCATTTAAAATAATGGTGAAAAGAAACAAAATATAAAGATTTTTTTTTTTAAATCTTCAGCATTAAGTGCTCTTGGCCCTGATGAAATGACAGTTTACCACAAATGAAAGATTTGGGACCTAAACCTTCAAACACATTAGTACCAGAATTTCCCACTTGCATTGCAGTTCAGAAATAACCTTCCTCAGTTCATCCCCAGATACTTTTTAAAACATCTGACAAATCTCACACAGAAGACTTTTTACTTTGGCCCAAATTGTAGAGTTAACTACCAGGATGACAACTAACATTACATCAGCATCCCCTATGAAAACTGCTTCTGTATATGATCCAGTGTAGCAAGAAAGCCTGTATTTCATTTACTGTTAGAGTACTTACTAGATCCTAAATGGAAAACAGAACATGTAATATCAATTGTAAGAAATCTTAATTGTTTGTCTGAATAAGAGGTTATTGTTATCCTCCTAAAAAACTAAACTTCAGTTGTTTCTAAGAAGGTTGCCAAATATCTAACAATAGTCACAACTTGTACAAGTGACCCGGTGTCTCCTTCACACTGCTAATTGTTTCAGGCTTTCCTGAATGTGTATATAACACATAATCAGAATTGGAAGGGACTTTGTAGGTCATCTAGTCCAACCCTCTGCCCAAGAGGGAGATCCTACACCATTTCTGACAAATGGCTGTCCAATCTCTTCTTGAAAGTCTCAAGTGATGACACTCCCACAACTTCCAAGGGTAAGCTGTTCCATTGGTTGATTGTTCTCACTGTCAGAAAGTTTCTCCTTATTTCCAGGTTAAATCTCTCCTTGTTCAGTTTCCATCCATTATTCTTTGTCTGGCCTACAGGTGCTTTAGAAAATAGCTTGACCCCTTCCTCTCTGTGGCAGCCCCTCAAATATTGGAACACTGCTATCATTTTTCTTCTGGTCCTTCTCTTCACTAGACTAGCCATGCCCAGTTCCTGTAACTGTTCTTCATATGTTTTAGTCTCGTCCCCTAATCATCCTGGTTGCTCTTCTCTGTACTTTTTCTAGAGTCTCATATCTGTATGTATATAATATATTGTTGTACTGCTATATTTTAAAATTGGGCATCATATTGTAAACAGAAACAAATTAATAATTGCCTTCTTACCTTTTGTTTACAAATTTTCTGGATCCTGTACCTTTAAAATTTTTACATATATTCCATCTTCTAACACAAAATTTTCTAACCTTTCTGGCTTTGTGGACTGGTGGGGGGGGGAGATAGTTCCACACAAATGGCGGGCAAATTCATGTGCGCAGTTCTATTTGCACAAGCATCAGGCATGTGTTCCTGCCGCTTGTGCAAATGGAGCATGCACACATGCTCACCCGCTGCTTGTGAAAATGGGAATGTGTGTGCATGCTTGCCCTCCACTTCCATGGCCTGGTTCTGAACAAGGCCCTGAAGTGGGCCACAGCCCTGTTCTAATATCTTTATACTGTATTGTGGTGGATAATGTTTGTATTTTAAGTTTATGAGGATTATCGTGAGTTTTCAAAGTTTTTACTGTGAGTTATATCCTCTAATGTAGATTCATCACAGATATATTACAGAGCCATCATTCCATCTCTTCAAATGCCTATTTGTTTCTCTTTTATGTGAAGTTATAAAATAGTAATAATAATCAACTCATGGCAAGAATAAAAAAACAAAGTCACACATGCTAAATTATCTTTAGCTGAATGTAGTGCTTATTAGTGAGATATGTAGGCCCCATCAGCATTAAAATATGTCTTTAGGCTTATCCTCACTAATATGAGCATGGTCTGGTAACTATTTTTATGGCATGTGCTGATTACATTACCTTCATCTCATCACCAGGTTACAACAGATGCAGCTTAATGTTTTACCAGCTGATTTAGTATTTTTCTTCTTCTCCTGACACCATTTTTGCCACAGATCCAATCCAAGATGCTTCATGAATGATGTAATTACTGGTGAAACAAGAGCGTGATGTTTCCAGCTCTTCTTGGGTCTCCTCTCACTTTCCACTTGATGTAATTGCTTTTCATGGGCACCTAGGGCTGAAAGAGGTTAGAGACTTTGCTTTCTATAGAAACATCCATCCATTTTTTTTCTATTCCATTCTATGAACATTCCTGACTTACTTCTGGGTGTGGTCAGAAAGAATTGGACTCATGTCAGAATTACTCTTCCCTTGCTGCATTAACTGGCTTATTAAAAGTTTCAGCCTCTTGCTCCACCCTATGCTGTTTTCCCCCATATCTATCACCTATTAGCGGGGCAAATTTTGGATATAGGATTAAAGCTGAGTGCTAGTTCTACACTGAGAAGTAACCTGACGGACCTCACCTCTCTACCTCTGTAAGGTAGCCAAGCATGTCATTCCAAATACTCCCTAATACTTCACCAATCTGCCCCAATCCATGTTAGGATAGGTAGATTATTTACCTACCAGAGAGGAAGTTTGGTGGAGAAGGAAAATGAAACTGGAAAAAAGTACTAGTAGCTTTTCTAAAGTTGTCTTGAATTAAACAGTACAGCACCAGTTGTTGGCCTCATTATGGCAGAATAGGGGTCAACAACCAGGGCAAACAAATTTTATGCTGACATACTTTTTCTGCTGGCTAAAGGGTTAGTAAAAATAGCACTTTAACATGGCCATCTGGATATGTCCTCAATAAAGCAAACAAAGAAACAATTAAGGGCTGCAAAATTTAGGAGAAGTATTGGAACTCAAAGTAATATGTCACATACACAACTCTTTAAAAGGATATACAATAATATTTATTTCATGTGTGAGTGTGAGCAGGTGTTTTTTGTGCGTGTATGTAAAACTTTAGTAAACATTTTGGTTTAGTCTGATGGTCCCAGTCGAATTATGAAATTATTTCTCAAAGGCTCTCACAAAATGGCTGCCAGAGAGGATCTTTCCCTTTTATAAAATTCCTTCCATAGTGACTTTGTTGAGCCCAGAGGCATTCTAAATAAAAATTATGCTTTTGGTATATAAATGTGTTTTAATTAAAAGAATGCAACAAAAGTAATAATAATAAGTCAGGTTGTTCCCATGGGCCCAGTGTTGCTTTTCCTTAGTTTATTGGCTGAGTGAAGCAGGCTTTTGATTTAACTCCCTTCTTTCAGAATTCTTAATATATATATGCAGCTTGATATCCCTCCATTGACAGCGGAATAGGGTAATGAAATACAGAATCCTACTGAGGGTACAATGCTACACATCAAGTTCAGATAGCTGCCTCATATTCCCAGGGAGGTCAGTCAAGATGAAACATGCACTTTGATAGGATCTTCTGATAAAGCCACCAGACCTACCAGTGTAGTCTAGAACCACTAAATCTTCTGGTGATATGCTGTCTAAAAACAAACAATGTCTATGGGTGCTTTTTCAGGATAGTCAGTATGAGGTAGGTCAGCGATGGCCAACCTTTTCAGCACCAAGTGCCCAAAATGCAACACACATGTAATCTTTTCGGCACCAAGTGCCTATGAGCCAGGTCAGTGATGGCTAATCTTTTTGGCACCAAGTGCCCAAAAAGTGTGTGCATCTCCAAAATGCAATGCGCACACACCCTGCACATGGGCTCCATCTCTGCACATGCGTATGTGACCCCCATATACCCCCATGCATGTGTGCATGACCTCCATGCATGTGCCCTGCCCCTGTGTATACATGCACAAACCCTGTGCCTGTGCCCCACAGATGTGTGCACAGCCCCCACATGTGCACCATGCCCCCATTCATGCACACATGACCCCTGCATGTGTCCCATTCTCTGTGTATGCATGGTAGAGACCCGAAAACCAGCTGGCCAGAAGGAGGCACATGTGTGCATGCACAGCAGAGCTTAGCTGAGGCAATGGCTTGCATGCCCAGAGAGAGAGAGCTCTGCATGACATCTCTGGCATGCATGCCATAGGTTCACCATCACAGAGCTAGATGCTGATGACTGTTGTGACTGAAAGGTTAATATTAATTCCATAAATTATACTTAGGAAACACTTAGGAATCAATGTAAACAGCTCAGAACCCTATTCCAGAAACTTAATGCTACAATTCTCCAGAAGAAGACAATCAACAGTGGTACTGGACATTTCCTAAGAATTCTAGGAATGCTAGCAGACATAATCTTCTTCCTCTCCCCAATTCATTTTCAAATGTAACTTATCCTCCAAGCATTCTAGTTAAAATTCCAATTGAGTATCATCCAAATTAGTATCATCCTAGGTGAGCTGTGATAAAATAGTTCCAGATAATCTGTAGCATCCAGATCTACTGACAGATCAGAATTTGAAGAACCATATACAATATATCTACCATATGTGTCAGTCAGTCAGGCATTAAGAGTTGTAAATCTAATCTTACGAAGCTTCTCCTCTGGAAATATTGTATTGCTAACTAGGGCATACAAAACCTTTGCTAGATCAATACTCGAATACAGCTCATCTGTCTGGAATCCGCACTGTATATCAGACATTATACAATTGAGCGAGTCCAGAAATATTTCACGAGAAGAGTACTACACTCCTCTGCTTGCAACAGAATACCCTATATCACCAGACTTGAAATTTTGGGCTTGGACTCCGCCGTCTATGGTTGGACTTAAGTGTAGTACACAAAATTATCTGCTACAATGTCCTACCAGTCAATGGCTACTTCAGCTTCAACTGCAACAATACAAGATCACACAATAGATACAAACTCAATGTTAACCGCTCCAAACTTGATTGCAGACAGTACAACTTCAGCAACAGAGCGGTCAATGCCTGGAATACTCTGTAGTTACACCCTCAAACCCCCACTCCTTTAACCTCAAACTATCCACTATTGACCTCACCCCATTCCTAAGAGGTCTCTAAGGGGCGTGCATAAGTGCACCATTATGTCTCCCATCCCTGTCCTATTGTCCCATTTAATCATACCTATTTCCTGTATTCTTACTCATGTTTATACTTATACCTATTATTTTGTAAGTGATTGACAAATCAAATAAATAAATAAATAAATATTAAAGGGAAATAGTAACATTTCAAAGAGAAGGCAAGGTTTCACCTAAGATTCTGAAAGTTCTAAAACATCATCAAGATTTCTAAAGTATACCAATATCAGTCACAATTTTAATATCCTTTTCATCAGTTGGAACTGATTTCACCTCATTCATTCATTTTCATTCATTCACCCATTCCTGGTAGAGAGACGCTGTAAATAAAGCTTCACTATTTTAAACTCTATTGCAAGATTGACGTTATTGATTTTTGGCCTCCAATTGAACTCTTTCTAAACATTTTGGTTAAGGTGCTGTGAGCTACAAATATTTTGTTCGACTTTTCCCCCTTTGTGTTATAGCTAGTATTTGAAGGAGATTGGTAGTTAAGAAATATGAAGCATAAACAAACAATTGAAATAGTTCTGCAAGCCAGCTAGGTCATTACCACCTTTGGATTTTTTAATTAACTTAAAGCATGTCCAGGAGAGACTTGTAGTAACAGTACATGACATCTAAATTTCTTACAGTTTCATTGCATGCTACACGCATATACATCAGTGGAACTGTCATTTTGTTGGATCTCACTGTTATCAAGCTAAAATCCTGCTTTGCCTGAATGATCTCAGCATGAGGCTTATCAAAAGAACAAGAGTGCTAGAGAGGCCTGACTTGATATGCAGAAAAGCCATACATTCAAAAGAGAGTAAAAGAGAAGTAGAAAAAAGGCAGACGTGGAAAGAATCAAGGTCATGGAGAACAAGAGGAATGCAAGCAAGTTGAACAGATCCAATCTGTCTTTTGAAGATAGCAAAATTCTTTAGAGCTCTAGCTCTGGGGATTTCAGTATATATTCTCATTTATTTTTATTTTTCACAATTTCTCTCTTCTAGAATCTTATGCAAGTTCAATATTTAAGTCCCAAACCACAAGGAATGCAAAATGGATTAACTCGGGATTACAAGAATGGAGGAGATATCAAAAGCCCATGTGTGTGTGTGTGTGTGTGGGTGGGTGTCATTATATTGCCATATCCTTAGAGATCCTGCTATAGTTAGCTTGCGATCTTACACAGTAAATGCCATGAAATTCAATAAGACTTATTTCTGAATAGATATGCATATAATCGCTTTTGTCAAAGACCAACATCTAGTATGGAACTGCTCCATATATTTAAATGAACTCTTTTATACAGAGCAATATGTTAATATGTAGATGTGAAGGGAACAGCTGTTCAAAAGAAAAATAGTGCACAGATTGATAGAGAATCCAGAAATTTAGCTCATTCTGAAGAAGGTTAATTGGGACATTATTTAAAATATAAAAAAATGTTGAAGGAGTTTAAAATATGCTAAGAAGCTGACTTTACTCAAAGTTGCAAATACAATTAAGAGAGTTCAAAGTGAAGTAATTCTGAAAAGGTAGAGCTTAACACATCTCTCCCTGACTCCATTACCTCAGTAAGAGACGATTATGTTTACCGATCTGATCGTGAAATCTGTAGAGGAGGTGGTGTTGCTATCTTCTATAAAAATTCCTTACATCTAAAAAAACATCCAAGTTACCCAAGAGCTTGTTCTTCCTGAGACCATTATCTGTGAACTGACCTTAAATATCACATTTTGGTTCTTACTATGTTACAGAGCCCCTGATTATGACATCGAACATGTAAACAAGCTAAATACACTACTAACATGGGCAGCATCCTGCCCACACGCTTTTATCTTTCTTGGTGATTTCAATCTACCTCATATTAACTGGACTCTAAATGAATGTACAACTGAACCCATACATGCAACCTTCTACAATGCTGTCTGGGACTGGAACAACTAGTAACCAACAATACTAGGCTTAACAACTGCCTCAATCTCATCTTCTGCAATAGTTTGAATTCAATTTACGGAATACCAATTAAAGAACCCTTTTCCAACAGTGATCACAACATAATTGACTTTTGTCTCAACATACGTCCACAAAAAATCATCACAATGACAAAATCCCCAATTATAACTTTAAAAAAGGCAACTATGATCTTATAATCAACTATCTCTCTTCCCTTGATTGCTAATTTCTATTCACTGGATGCAATACTGTTGAAGACCATTACAACACATTCTTACTAGAAATCAAAAGAGCCATCAAACTATATGTACCAATAACAACTCCCCAAACCAGGAAAAATGGATTACCCATAACATTAAGGAAGCTTCAATCCAAAAAGAGATCACTTTGGAGAAAAAACAAATCTGGTCACGTTGCCAACTTCAAAAGCCAAAACAAAAATCTATGCTACCAGATAAAAACTGAATGCACTAATTATCACATTAAACAAGAAGAAAACCTTCTACACACTAATTCCACCTGTGCTTTCTACAATTTTGTAAACAACAAACTAAAAGACTCAAGGTCCATCCCACCCCTGAAAGGAGCAAATGGCAAAGACTGCAATGATGACACCATCAAAGCAAACCTCTTTAACACATTCTTTGGCTCAGTATTTTAAACAGCAATGGATCAAGCCCAGTACTTCCTAGTCAAACCACAGACAACTACAATGATCTAATATATACCGATTTTACAGAAGACATTGTTGAAAAAGCACTGTGCAATCTAAAACCATCTTTATCTATTGGACCAGATGGAATTTGTGCCTACTTCTTTAAAAAGCTATCCACCGCCATTGCTGAACCTCTAAGCATAATCTTTGAAAAATCTTTCAGGACCAGCTCCTTGCCAAAACTATGGTCACAAGCCACGGTCATCCCCATCTTCAAAAATGGAGACCCCAGCCTAGTTGAAAATTACAGACCAATCTCCTTATGCTACATCACCTGTAAAGTCATGGAATCAATTATTAACCAATCCATTATCCTCCACTTAGAGACAAACAACCTACTCTCTAAGAAACAATTTGGTTTCAGAAAAAAACTATCCTATAATCTGCAACTTTTAACTTTTGCAAAAACATATGGACTACACAACTTGATCAGGGCAAAGCAATAGATGCAATCTACATAGACTTCTGTAAAGCCTTTGATTCAGTGGTACACGACAAACTACTCCTAAAACTAAAATCTTATGGTATCTCTAGACACCTACATAACTTGATAGAAGCATTCCTGTCAAACAGACAACAAATGGTCAAAATTGGGAGCGTCCTATCAAATTCTGTACCTGTCAACAGTGGTGTCCCCCAAGGCAGAGTTTTAGGACCAACTCTCTTCATACTCTACATAAATGACCTCAGTGATCATATTAAGAGCAACTGTGTTCTCTTCGTTGATGATGTAAAGCTATTCAACACCACAGACAATACTACTACCCTCCAAAAAGACCTTGGCTATGTATCAGAATGGTCAATCAAATGGCAACTTCAAATCTCAACAAATAAATGCTGTCTTACATACTGGCAGAAAAAAATCAGAAAATAAAATACAGACTGAATAGTCAAGACCTTGTTGATGATACAAACTCTGTCAAAGACCTTGGAGTACTCATCTCTAATGATCTAAGTGCCAGAGCCTACTGTAACTACATAGCCAAAAAGGCATTAAGAGTTGTTAACCTAATCCTACGTAGCTTCTTCTCTGGTAATATCACACTACTAACTAGAGCATACAAAACATTTGCTAGACCTATACTTGAATACAGCTTATCAGTCTGGAACCCATATCATGTATCTGATATTAACACAATTGAAAAAGTCCAGAAATATTTCACAAGCAGAGTTCTCCGCTCCTCTACACATTGCAGAATACCTTATGCCACCAGACTTGAATCTCTAGACCTAGAAAACCTAGAACTATGCTGCCTCCAGTCTGATCTAAATATCGTATATAAAATCATACATTGCAATGTCCTACCTGCAAATGAATACTTCAGCTTCAACCATAACAACACAAGAGCAAACAATAAATACAAATTCAAGGTTAACCGCACCAAACTTGACTGCAGAAAATACGACTTCAGCAACAGAGTGCTCAATGATTGGAATACTCTACCTGACTCTGTGGTTTCTTCCCCAAATCCCAAAAACTTTAACCTTAGACTGTCTACTATTGACCTCACCCCCTTCCTAAGAGGCCTGTAGGGGGTGTGCATAAGCGCACCAATCATGCCTACTGTCCCTGTCCTATTTTTTTAATTTTTTTTGTAAGTATCTATCTCATGTATTCAAAACTATATTTATTCTTATACCTATTATCTTGTAAGTGATTGACAAATCAAATAAATACTAAATACTAGTTCTGGATTGAAAATGAAGCACACCTTTTCTTCTAATATAATAGTATGTTTCTATAATTTATTATTTTTATTAGATACTACCATTTCTCTTGGAGTCACTTGTTCTAAAAACACAAGGAAGCATGCTTCTCAAGAAGGAACAAAAGTGAGTAATTCAAAAAGACATCCAGTCAAGCTTTGTCACTAAATGGGAATTTTCCTGGTTCATAATCAACATTAGATGAGACCCACTTCCCTTTTTTGGCTTCACTGCCTCTTAAAAATGTTTTATTTCTATTTTAAATACCATATTATAGCTAGGTTTGTTCAGTATTTCTATAAAGTTCTCTTTATGCTATTCAGGCTTCTATTTTACTATTATAGTATAACATGGTTTCTGTCTCTCTCATGCTTGCTGTTAAACTCATCCTATACTATGCATTAATTATTGTGGATCTCTGACAAATGGGGCTAATTAGGCCACATTTTT
This sequence comes from Notechis scutatus, assembly GCF_049901735.1. Classification (NCBI taxonomy): domain Eukaryota; kingdom Metazoa; phylum Chordata; class Lepidosauria; order Squamata; family Elapidae; genus Notechis; species Notechis scutatus. Next base: position 129,249,208 of record NC_142011.1, on the reverse strand, counting down.
TCTAAATATCTGCAAGCATGATATAAAACTGAACCCATTTTTAAAACCACATGATAGGTCATAGTTCAGATTCAGATAATTCTCAGAATCAATGGCTTACTCCACGGGTGTCAAACTCATGGCCCATGGGTCAGATGTGTCACATGCTGCCCCTGCCCCTGCCTGGTTTAGCAAAGAGGGGAAAAGTCTTGATATGTCACGTGATGATGCTGTGACAATGCAAGTTTGACACCCCTGGCTTACTCTGTATCTATGATATCTGTATCATTTCTGTTTAGGTTGATGTTAGTAGTAGTAGCAATAGCAATAGCACTTAGACTTATATACTACTTTACAGTGCTTTTACAGCCCTCTCGAAGTGGTTTACAGAGTCAGCTTATTGTCCCCAACAATTTGGCTTCTCATTTTACCCACCTGAGAAGGATGGAAAGCTGAGTCAACCTTGGGCTTGGTGAGATTTGAACTGCCAAATTTCAGTCAGCCGGCAGTCAGCAGAAGTAGCCCGCAGTACTGCACTCTAACCACTGTGCCACCATGGGGCAGTGGTTAGCAGTAGGAGAAAGAGAAAAAGAAGGGCAAGTTAGTATAGAAACAGTTCTGAGCATACCAGACTTTTAAATGATAAATTTAAGCCTCTATCTGACACCAGGTCATTGTTTTCTCAATATGGAAATACTACACTAGAAACTATTTTGCTGTAACTTGAGATCTCAGAATAAGAGGATGTATATTTGAAGTGCTAGCTAGTGAAATAATTATTACACAATTGAAAAACTTTCAATGGAGGGTGAGAAAATAAGATCATTTCAATTTCCACTCATGCTTCAGAAAGCCAGAAACTAGAAAATAAGATCTTATTTTACATGTCACATCAGCAGTAAACCAAGTTTTGTTCAGACTTGCATATTGTCATAGATTCACTATTTGACCTAATAAAGTAATAGAAGAATTAATCTGTCCACACTGGCTTCCAGAACATATACTTGATGGGTTTGCTGGAGTAATTGATGTAACTTCCATCATGCTAAGCAGTTTCTGTTACTATAACATTGATGGAGGGAGACATTCAACAAGCCCATCATCAAGTGCATTTTTTTAAAAGCTGAATTATGCATGCAGCTGAGGTACCACCATTGTTGCTGTTATTTGAGGCAGAAGGAGAAACTGACAAATTCTTGTAAATTTAAGCTTAGTCCTTGTTCTATGAGATGCCTTCTCCCAGCACTTGGTTTTGCAAGTTCCATTAAGAAGACATTAACCAGCAAAAGGGTTATTGAATTCTGGTCCTGGAGAACTGGGGGATGGGAGATTGGGGACAGGGTTGACTTTTTTTATCACTACTATTGTCAGGAAGAGGTTTGGATTTTTGGACTTTTTCACTGTACATATATTATACGGTTTAAATTGGGACCGCAAAATTATTATTTTGCTTCTCTCAGATAATAACTTCAAATTGAATCCATGCTCTGAAGCATCCAACAGATTTTTTTTTTCAGATGGACAAAGTGGCATTTCAATATTGTGATGCAAATGCTGTCATTTTCCTTGGCTATGACTCACAGACAGGTGCAAAAGGTATGGAGTTGGTATCAGGGCAGCATTTTGTTCCCTTCTATAAACACAGCTGTTCCTTCCTTTGAATCTTAAGCTTTCTTTTTTCTGATTGATCAGAACTGATCACATTGGCTTAATGAGCATCTGTAGCAGATAAAAAACAAATCCTATCCCAAGGAAAGTTTCAACTACATCTGTCAATCAAACCTATCTTGTAGGGTTATCAAAACCTGGCAGCAACTAATCAAGAGCAGGAAGTTTTTCCTCTTGGGTGAGCTTCTGAAAGAGGAAGGGCCAACTTCATTTTACCTTTATTACATACTGTCTCAACCGAGGAACAAAACAGCTCTTTTTTGGCTGGCCCAAAGCCAGATAAACAAAGCCCCAATTACCACAGATCTGAGCTAGAGATCTAGGAAATATCTAACAGTCTTGGAACTCAGAAAAGCTAGATGCAAAATTAGAACTTGGCTTTTGTTTTATGGAAAATAATCTGAAGTACCAGTTGGTCTGATTTTATTATCCTTTGTTATTTTGCTATAAATCTACAGATGCAAGACTATTTTCTCCTATTTCCTGTTCTCTTGATTTTCTTTCCTTTTCAGTTGCTTAACCTGGCTATAAATATTAAAAACCTGTAGTATTGAAATCAGTTCTTTAGCAAGAAGTGGAATTTTTATACATGTGTTGCAACAGGAAGTCCTCCTGGCCATGTTTAAAAAGCTTGAAAACTTAACTCTTTCTGCATTTGGTTGAGAACAGGGGTGGGATGCCCAGCTCTATAGAATCGGTAGCTCTGAAGAGCAGCAAACACTGAACCGGTTCTGTGTTTGCTGCTGTTTGGCCCACCCGCCCGCCTGGGCTCTTACCTGTCCTTTATTTCCTGCTTTTTCAACCTCAGCTGCTTTGTGCAGCACAGCTGAGGTTGAAAAAGCAGGAAAAAAAGAGGCTTTTGAAATGCTGTGCATCTGCACACAGTGCTTTTCAGCTGTTTTTCATGTGCAAAAGGTAATCACAGAACTGGTAGTAATGCCTGTTGAATCCCACTCCTGGTTGAGAAAGCTCTAATGCTTGGGAAGATAGAAGGAAAGAGGAAAAGCAATAGCAATAGCAAGATGGATAGACTCTGTAGAAGTGTAATGAATACACTGTTGGAATACCTGAAAGACCAGGTTAGGAAACCATCATAGAAAAAAAAATCTATGTGATTTTTAACAGTCAGCAATAATTTGATGGCACTTAATCAATTAAAAAATGTTAATATCTTAAACATGGAGATTCAGATGCTAGAATCTCACTGTCAACAATGTGTATTGGTTGATCATGCATCACTTATAAATCCATCACATATGTTTCTTACAAGTAATTTTAAGTAGATGGCTGACCTGCTGAATTTTTGCTTGCATAACTGCTTTATTAGATTACATTTTATCAATTCTTTATGCCTTGTACAAATGCTTTAGACATGATTTAACCAGGGCTATCTCTGTTGAGTGATGCTGGACCTCTTCAGTGTCATCTAGAGCAGCAGTCACCAACCAGTGGGCCGCGGAAAAATTTTGGTGGGCCGCAGAAGAAATGGCCCCCCAAAGTAATTAATCTGGGCCGTGCAGTTCTTGCGCCTCCAGGCTCTCCGAGGGACCCCGGAGTCAGGCCCCTGAGATGCACACGCCAAGCAGCTCCTACACCCGGTGGCGGTGGCGGCAACAGCAGTCCCCTCCTACACCCGGCGGCGGTGGCGGCAACAGCAGTCCCCTCCCCCAGCGCCCGCTGTCAGCTCTTCCCCATCTAGCTTTGAATTGGTCCCGGCTCTCTCTCTTTCCTCCCCCTCCCAGCCCACGTGCAGGAAGGAAAGGAAAGGGAGATGGAGCCGTGTACAGCTCTCCCCTTTTCCAGCCCTTGCTGCCTCTCCCAACATCGAAGCCTCGGAGATGCAGGCAAAGCCGCTGCAGCGGTAGTGTCCTGAATTGCCTTAGCATGCTCGGTTAGTTAAGAATCACCCTACCCAGAGAAGGAAGTGGTGCTGGAGGAGGAGGAGGCAGTAGTGGAGAAGCAAGCAACTCAGGGTGCTACTACTGTGGCAACAGACGAACACAATACAGAAGCCTGATGATGGCAGATGAGATTCTGCCAAAACGTTGCTACAACTTTAAAAGCACAACTATAATGACGTGGGAAAATACCCGAACAAAGCTAAATACCATATATATATATATATATATATATATATATATATATATATATATATATATATATATATATATATATATATATATAATATTTAACATAAAAAATTATATTAAATATATTAGCTTTTTTTTAAAAAAAATGTATTAGTTGTTCTTGGGATTTAAAAGTATGAGTTTGGTGGTCCCTGAGATCCAAAAGGTTGGCGACCCCTGATCTAGAGGCATTTCTCTTCGTTCAAAAGTTAAACTTGAAGCATCAGGGAAACTCTTGACTACAGGGACTCTGACGTGCAATTCCATAAAAACATACTGACCTGAAGAAGGTCCAGATTAAAGTTTGATAAGGCAGGTCAAATAAATAATTATGTTCTCACTGTTTGAAGCAGGTTTAATCTTACTATCTTGTTTTAAAAGAATGATTACTTCATGATGGAAGATGTGTTTTTAAACAAAAAAACAAAAAACAAACCAGTAGTAGTTTATCAGTGAAAACAATGTTCCAAGTCGACATTAGTTCTTTTTTTTTCTCTATAAACTACTGCTTAACTGAACTTCAGTGGTCACAGAAGCTTACTGAAAGACAGACTGCAAAAAAAAAAAAAAAAGGCTGATTTGTGCTGCCTAATCTGTGCATGATTCTAGGCAAAAATAATTATCATGTCTATAATAAAGTAAGATTTTTACCTATTTTGCATGCACCAGCCTTCTCCACTTATGAACCACCAAGGGCTATAGCCAGTTCTGAATTAACCATTAAGCAAAATAAGCATAAAGAGTATCACATAACTTTTTCCCATAGTTATCAAATCCGTAACTCTTTCACTACCACATTCAGCATTAGTTTTTCAAACACATGTTCAGTCTTAATATCTTGTCACTTAAACAATGGAAGAGCCATCATTTTGGGGCTCTGCTTAGAGAATCAATTGGCTTTAATCCAGCTTGACTATATATGTAGAAATAGTTTGCAGAGACACTCTCTTTTTCCCTTATCTAAAAGACTTATTTTTGTATATCTCCATGTAACAAGTCCACTATTCTTGGAGCTTTCCTTTCTTCTATCCTCTCAATTTATCCTCTTTTGTGTCTGATCTGTGCAATTCAGTGCCTGAATTCTATAGAGAGAAGGGGGATTGCTCTGCAGGCCTTTAGCTGTGAGTGGATTTAAGTAACTCAGTTCTTTCTATCGCTATGTTAATTCCTGAGTCAAGTTCATCTTCTTTTATGCGAGCAGCTCAACAGTACTTTTCTGTAGAAGTTATTCTTTTAACTTTAATATTTCTCTTTAAACTTATTCCTTCCTATTATGCAAAATAATCCAGCATGTTTTAGACTGTAGACCAAATATTCAGCCCCACAATCTATTTTGTGCAATATCACCACCTATTTCACTTGTTTGAATGAGTAGAACAGACTTTCCCCAACTTGAAACCTTTTAGGTGCATTAGAGTACATTTTCAGTAGTCCCCAGAGAGTACATTGTGACTATGGGGCGGCATTTCCATTCCTCTAGTGGTTCTGATCTGTTAGCTAGAACAATATACTCAGTCTGACGCCTTCTTGGTTAAAACAATAATTTGCTTATTTCAGAAACTGAACTTGGACCAATTGCTGTTTCTGTTTGGCTCTTTTGCATTATATGCTTTTCAGTGCTTATTCTGGTTTTTTTTAACTGTGTACAACACACCAAACTTTATAAGTTGCATGCAGATACCAGGTTCTGGTTCAAAATTTTGTGTGAATACAGCCTTTCATTCTTTTATAAACACAATGTGAACACCCCTTTGCATTGGAAGAATGGTATAAAATTATATTTCCAGACAGCATTCATACTTAAGAAAAAGAAAACACTTTCCTTTGGTGAAAGAAACCCTTCTCCCAACTCTTCTCTCTTGGTATATTATATTACTTAGTGTTATCCAGTCTCTGTTACATCAGAGTTTTAGGTAAATGTTATATTAAAAATTGTAAGAAGACAAAAGCTCTGCACATTTTTCTACTTGTGTGGATGTGATACAAAGAATTTTTGTGTACAAGAAAATGTACACATAGAACTGTGTATGTTCAAGATTATTTTATTTATTTATTCCATTTCTATAGCCGCTCAACACAACCAGGTGACTTACAATTACAATTCTTATATTATAAAACAATTTAAAAAACTAAAATAATAAAAAAGCATCCAAAAATAAGTACAGAGACCATGATGATTAATGAACATTAAATAATGAAGCTCTAAATACATTTTGAGGCCCAGGAACGTAGCCAAGTTTTCAAGTCTTCCATAAAAAATAAGCAGTGTTGGGGCTATTCTAATTTCCAAGGTGAGAATATTCCATAAAACAGGGGCTATAGCAGTATCTCTGTATTATATCTGCATCTTCCCCGTTTTAAAAAAAAGTACAAAATGATTCTCTTTATTTTATTCACAGAAGAAATATTAAAATATTTTTGTTTTTTTGGAAAGGAAAATTGAATCTAAGCATGCAAACTCAGCCTCTGCAGTTATGGTTCACCATGTATCGTGAAAACATGATCCAGTTAATAATGGTTGCTGTATGGTTTCTGCAAATCAATCAACCATGTTAACACTATGCTCATGTAAAACAGGCCTGGTATTTTACACCCCCTGGGCAATATCTGCCCATTTGTTTGTCCCTTCTGAATTGTATGAGGTCAGTTGGAAATTAGAAATCAAATATTAATAAGTGTAAACCATGAACGCAATACAACTGAAATACTTTTATTTTGAAGGCGACTGCTATTTTTTTAAAAAAATATGTATCTGCATATGTGCATGCTTACACACCTTCCTAGCAATTTCTTGGAGAACAGGTATCTACAAGAGATGCTGTGTTAACTGTTAGACCACAAAAGTCTAAGCTCACATTAAAAAAGAAAGACTGATGCAGAATTTAGAATTTTTAACAAGACATGGACTTTTAAGTATTTACTGCAGTCAAAGGTCAAGTTGTTTGGTCAGTTGGTGAAGTACAGATCACTGGGTTAAGGATTACATTTTGAATTGCTACTATGAGACTGAACACACAGAAAAATACAAGAAATTGACTGATGCAGAGTGAGCATGTTGTATCTGATGCTTTGCTAGCTAAGCTGCAAAGCCAGCAAGATTTTTTTTCTAAGCTTCACACATCCAGGGATAGAACAGCCAAGACCAGTTATATGATATCACACAAAATCACACACACACACACACACACACACAGAGTAAGCAATTTTCTGAAGGCAAGTTTATCAAAGAGTGTTTGGTGAACTCTGCAGCGCTATCTTGTTATTGTTGTTAGTTGCGAAGTCATGTCCAACCCATCGCAACCCCATGGACAACATTCCTTCAGGCCTTCCTGTCCTCTATCATCTTCTGGAGTCCATTTAAGCTCATGCCTACTGCTTCAGTGACTCCATCCAGCCACCTCATTCTCTGTTGTCCCATTCTTCTATTGCCCTCAATCTTTTCCAGCATTAGGCTCTCTTCCAATGAGTCCTTCCTTCTCGTTAGGTGGCCAAAGTATTTGAGTTTCATCTTCAGGATCTGGCCTTCTAAAGAGCAGTCAGGGTTGATCTCCTCTAGTACTGTCTGGGTTGATTGCCTTGCAGTCCAAGAGACTTGCAGGAGTCTTCTCGAGCACCATAGTTCAAAGGCCTCAATTCTTTGGTGCTCAGCCTTCCTTATGGTCCAACATTCACAGCCATACATTGCAATTGGGAAAACCATAGTCCTGACTATTTTGTTGGCAGCTCTATCTACTGTGAGAAAAAAAAGCATTTGAGAATGTGTCCCTCTCCAGATGACCCATAGAAAGGAAGATCGAAGACATGGCAGGAAATCTGGAGCTTCAGCTGCAAAACAAAGCAGACAATTTTGATTTTTTTTCTCCTTAGCTTTGGAGGACAGCTGCAATGTCCGCAAAGCAACCCAGTTACTCATCTTTGTACAGGGGACCTTTAAGATTATGCAGGAACTGTCAACAGTGCATTCAATGAAAGGGATGACAATAGGGAATTATTTGTTCATAGAGGTAAATGCATGCTTGGACAAGCTGGGTATGAAATGGGACAAACTAACAGGTGTAACAATGGATGGTTGTCCAAGTCTGACAGGGAAAAATGTTGGACTTTTGAAGTGGATGCAGGATAAAATGACTGATATGAATCCTGAATAGATTGGTATTTTTACATTGTGTGATATACACCTGGAGATTTCAAATATCTATTATTGTGCATTTAAACAATGACAATCCTATCATTTATTTTCAAACAGTGTAAAAGGGATTATATTGGAAGGGAAATTTTACTGAAAAAAATCTCCCTCTGTAACCTTTGCCACTGCTCACTGGTCCTTAGAGAACTCCAACATTTATAGAATTTGTTCTATTTAAGCAAAACGATAGGGTACAGAATTACTCTCAACAGTATTTTAAGATGAGAAATTTGATGAGGGTATGCTTAATCCAAGAGAAGCTCTTGAAAATGTGCTATTATTTCTAGGTAGATTTCTCTGAGTAGTATTTGATTTTACGAGGGTGAAGAGGAGGAACTGAGAAAATAAATCTACTAATGTGGTACATAGTTTTATGCTTTTTTCTTTTAATTTATTTTTAATTTTAATTATGAAATACAACACAATACATCCAACTTATCCTTGTTATACATATATACATTCTATTTCATCATTTATAATCTCCTTAATTAAAATATTAATTACTAAATAATCTAACCATAACTACTAATATTTTGAACTTCTCTTCTACTATATAACCATTGATAAAATTTATTCCATGTTTTATAATATTAAGACTCTCCTTTGTCTTTTCTTTCTAAAGTTAACCTATCTGATTCTGCACATGCCATAATTTTTCTTATTATTTCTGTTTCTGAAGGTATGATTTCATTTTTCCAATATTGTGCATATAATATTCTAGCCGCCACCAATACATGTATTATTAGATACATTATTTCCTTTTAATTTTTTTCTGATATTATACCAAGAAGAAAAAAATCTGGTTTAAATGGAATACATTCTCCCACCATTTGTTCTATCCATGTTTTTTTTTTTAATTGATTCATTGATGTTAGGTGCAAAGTAATTAAAATAAGAAGAAAATCATTATAGTTGATTTCCACTTCCCCATACTTCCAATCTTGGTTTTTATTTTATGGTTAAAATTTCATAAGAAGAGTAAAGTAAAGAAGAATTAAATTTCTTCATCTTGTTTGATGTGTTATACAAAGTATTGATATATGAAGCCTTATATCCAGTGCAGGAAACAAAATTCCACAATATGCTGTGTGGCTCTCTAGCCTCCCTCTGAGCACATGCAATGAAAGGGAATCCATTACATATCTGGGTGCTTGGTTCTATTGTCAAATTGCTCTTATTATGAGTGTATAGGATTCATCCCAAGCAAAATCAAATACACTGCTCAAAAAAATAAAGGGAACACTTAAACAACACAATGTAACTCCAAGTCAATCACACTTCTGTGAAATTAAACTGTCCACTTAGGTAGCAACACTGATTGAGAATCAATTTAACATGCTGTTGTGCAAATGGAATAGACAACAGGTGGAAAGCAGAGGCAGTTAGCAAGACATCCCCAATAAAGGAGTGGTTCTGCAGGTGGTGACCACAGACCTCTTCTCAGTTCCTATGCTTTCTGGCTGATGGTTTGGTCACTTTTGAATGCTGGTGGTGCTTCCACTCTAGTGGTAGCATGAGACGGAGTCTACAACCTACACAAGTGGCTCAGGTAGTGCAGCTCATCCAGGATGGCACATCAATGCGAGCTGTGGCAAGAAGGTTTGCTGTGTCTGTCAACGTAGTGTCCAGAGCATGGAGGCGCTACCAGGAGACAGGCCAGTACATCAGGAGACATGGAGGAGGCCGTAGGAGGGCAACAGCCTAGCATCAGGACCGCTACCTCCGCCTTTGTGCAAGGAGGGACAGGAGGAGCACTGCCAGAGCCCTACAAAATGACCTCCAGCGGGCCACAAATATGCATGTGGCTGCTCAAACGGTCAGAAACAGACTCCATGAGGGTGGTATGAGGGCCTGACGTCCACAGGTGGGGGTTGTGCTTACAGCCCAACACCGTTCAGGCTGTTTGACATTTGGCAGAGAACACCAAGATTGGCAAATTCGCCACTGGCACCCTGTGCTCTTCACAGATGAAAGCAGGTTCACACTGAGCACATGTGACAGATGTGACAGGGTCTGGAGACGCCATGGAGAACGTTCTGCTGCCTGCAACATCCTCCAGCATGACCAGTTTGGCAGTGGGTCAGTAATGGTGTGGGGTGGCATTTCTTTAGGGGGCCGCAAAGCCCTCCATGTGCTCACCAGAGGTAGCCTGACTGCCATTAGGTACCGAGATGAGATCCTCAGACCCCTTGTGAGACCATATGTTGGTGCGGTTGGCCCTGGGTTCCTCCTAATGCATGACAATGCTAGACTTCATGTGGCTGGAGTGTCAGCAGTTCCTGCAAGATGAAGGCATTGATGCTATGGACTGGCCCGCCCGTTCCCCAGACCTGAATCCAATTGAGCACATCTGGGACATCATGTCTCGCTCCATCCACCAATGCCACATTGCACCACAGACTGTCCAGGAGTTGGGGGATGCTTTAATCCAGGTGTGGGAGGAGATCCCTCAGGAGACCATCCGCCACCTCATCAGGAGCATGCCCAGGCATTGTAGGGAGGTCATACAGGCACGTGGAGGCCACACACACTACTGAGCCTCATTTGGACTTGTTTTAAGGACATTACATCAAAATTGGATCAGCCTGTAGTGTTTTTTCCACTTTAATTTTGAGTATAACTCCAAATCCAGACCTCCATGGGTTGCTAAATTTGATTTCCATTGATAATTTTTGTGTGATTCTAGGATGTCTTATTTTTGTGTTCAATTTATTTTTTTGAGCAGTGTATATAACTTTCCATTATCTGATAATTATTTTTACTGATCTGATTGAAATTGCTTCTACCTGTGATGCAACACATCCCACTCTTGATCTGTGTTCAGTTTAAGCAGCTACTGTTCAATTACATTTCATTTGGTTGTACTTTCTCTTAAAATCAAGAACTCCATTATTACATGGCTATTTTCTTCCAGTCTTTCTTTTCAAAGCATTTGTATCCTAAAATGTCCATATTCTGACAGTCATCCCTCCAGATCTTATTATATTTCTGTATGATTCTTCATGATTCCATGTTATATTCCATAAGTATATTCCATATACTAAAAATTTAAGCTTACCTTGGTTTGTTTGCTATACTGTACTCTGAACATCACTGTATAGACAAGCCATTAAATTCATGACTCTGTATTTGTTCTGATCTTTTTTCCTACTGAATAGTTTAATAGGCACCATTGCACCAACATACCTTCTTCTGTCTGTAGTTCAGAAGTTTATATTTGAGGTCTTTATTTCAAGTATTTTATCTTCAGCCTTCAAAGGATTTTGAGTGGTCTCCTTAAGAAGCTTGTTATACTTCAGCCAAACATTTATTTATTAGTCCTTGTGAGGTGCACTTCATTCTGTTCCAGCAATCTGTCATCCATATAAATCAGAAAATAGTTCCAAGAACCAAACATCTCCCATCAACACTATTTGTCTGAAGTATCCTCTTCCATGGGCTGAATGCTTCTCAAACGTATTTCCTAGAACTTCAGAGTCATTTTGATATGATTGAAGTTGACCTTTGGATACCTTGTCCCCAGATGGATTAGCAGAAATGGTTAAGTTTTGGTGGCCTTGATATATTTTGGAAATTGTTCTAATTTATCCACAAGCCTTGATGCTGTCAAACTATGAAAAAACTGATGGGTCTTTCTATCATTTGTTTCATCTCCATGTATCAATGAATAATCAACTATTATGAATCTTCTTTTGGTCTTCTTGTTGCAGTCCCTACAGGAACCTGAATTCCTATCTCTTCTTCCATCATGTCTTTTTCTTCCCCTTCTTTAGGAATATTCTTTTTCAATAGCTTAAAACAGTATCTGAAACATAGATGTGGAATATCTTCTACACATCTTGTTCCTGGTCATCTCCTTCATCCAATGGAAATGCTCTAATGTTTGTCTGTCCCATGGAGTGATTCTTGTCATTTCACATGGAACACTTTCTTTATTTGATCAAGTATATCTTTATAATCATTCATTAGCTAAAACATGTCAGTTCAATTGTGCCTGTCGAGTCACTATATTTTTCATTGCCTGCAAATATAAGCCAGATTTTTTTTCTAGGCAGGAATACAGATAAGCATTGTCAATCATGATTGCTATGGAATCTGTCCATTCATACAGTACCATCAGTTGAAAAGTTGTTATTGTTCTCTTCTCAAACTTTCAAATTATACAGGGCTAAAGGAAAACTGTCAGTGATTCTATCTTATGTTCTCCCATCAAAATCTTCCTGAAATTTGGTTGCATTCTATTCCTCCTACAGTTTCTGCTTACTCAGCCTGAAGCAGTCACTCAGTCACCAGAACTGGTAACTGGCCTCTTTTGAGACCCATAGTTGTCTATCAACAGCTTTTCAGGAGATGAAGTTTTCACCCCTTTCAGTTCAATGTCAGAACCTGTTTCTTTTGATCATTCTATTTTCTCCTTTGTCTCTTCCTCCTTTAAATATATGTTTCTATACTCTTTTGTTTCCTCTGAGAATTCAAGACCACAATACAATTTTATCTCAACAAAAATCTTGTAAAATCATTTGGGCTCAGAGAAAATATGACCCAAAGTCACTCGTTACATTTAATGGGAAGGAGGAACTATGCTAAGTCTATGTCAGATGCATTGTTCCAAATACATTCGTTACCACTGGTGGGATTCCACAATTTTTCCTACTGGTTCTATGTGAGTGCATGCTCACAGCACTCAAAAACCACTCTCTGTGTCAGTGCTAGTGAGGTGAGTTGTTTTTTAGTTCAGCTGAGGCATAGCAATCTGCTCTGCCGTGCAAGTCAGCTAAGCTAAAAAAACAAGGGAATATAGGATAGGAAAGGGCAGCAGGCGGGTGGGCGGGACCAGCCAGAGGTGGTATTTGCCAGTTCTCCAAACTACTCACAATTTCCGCTACTGGTACACCAGAACTGGTCCAAATCAGCTGAATATCACCTCTGATTCTAACTCCCAGCTTTTCCCTTGTATCAACCTAACATGCCCATGGAACACATCTTTTGGCTTCTCTCATTGTAGGATTTATGACTCTGAGTGTTAAAGAACTATTTACAGATGAAACTCTTCAAGGTTCTTCATGGAGAGATATTTAATAGTATCAAGCAAGTGAAATATTGTACAGGTAGTCCTCAATTTACAACAGTTCATTTAGTGACCGTTCAAAGTTACAACGGCATTGAAAAAAGTGGCTTATGACCATTTTTCACGCATGACTATTGTACCATCCCTGGGGTCACATGGTTTAGATTTGGATGCTTGACAATTGTCTCATATTTATGACGGTTGCAATGTCCTGGGGTCATGTGATCATCTTTTGCAAACTGCTGACAAGCGAAATCAATTGGGGAAGCCAGATCTACTTAACAGTCGTGTTACTAATTTAATAACTGCAATGATTAACTTAACAAACATGGCAAGAAAAAATGTAAAATGGGCCAAAACTACTCAACATTTCTCACTTAGTGGCATACATTCTGGGCTCAGTTGTGGTTGTAAGTCAAGGACTATCTGTATATTCTTTAGGATAATGGTTGATAGTGTTTATCTTTTACTAGTACAAAGTGTGATCAAGCTCATTGCACTAGGCTGAACAAAATGTTTTGACAAACTCCATCTATTTTACTTAAGTCTTTTTTTTTCCTTAGTAAAACCAATGAACCAGTCCTCAATGTGGTATCACACAGTTTACTGAAACAGGTCATATAAGTCCCATTGGCAAAAGTCTTTCCAATTTCAGATGATATACTTGCTGAAATATTTAGCAGAAGATTGATTTGTCTTCTGGAGTGCCTTTTTTCAACTTGACCCAAGCAAGTCACATGGAACAATTTGTTATCTTTATGAAAGTCTTTTAATGTGTACTGTTTACACTGGGCAAACACTCAAAAAAGGAAAAGGCATATTGACATAAGCAAAAACAGCCATATTCCCCCAGAAGGCTCAGCACGGCTCCTTTGAAGGATTTCTCCAGCTGTCTGCACATATTTGCATGAATGCCCATCTGCTTTGGTGATAGTCCTAGCAGAAGTGCTGTCTGGGCATTCACACACATGCACTTTCAAATCAATTGTACATAGCTTTCCAGTGGCTGTGGGTGCTTTAGCAGTTTGAGTAATGGGACTTCACACATGCCAAGTGCTTTCTAATGTTGTTGGTTTTTTTTGCACAGCTCTAATTGTTCCCAATATTTTTTTAATAATGTGAGAAATCAAAATAACCTTGTGAGTCAACAGAAGAACAGAAATAATGCTTTCCAGTTATTTTAGCTATATCATTGAAAAATATAGAAGAGAGCCATTTGATCAAGTGGTTAAGGCATTGAATTACAAACCAGGAGACTGTGCATTCTAATCCCACTGGAAGCATGAATGCCAAATGGGTGACATGGACCAGAGATTCTCTCTCAGCCCATAGTTTCAGGCTAGGGCAACAAGCTGGTTAGTCAATTCCTATTGTAACCAATGTCAGTGTTCCAGCTAAACCAAACTCCAATCAAATACTGCAACAAACATTTTCTCAAAGTTTCTCTTTATTGGAAAAGTCATACTGGCACATCTGGGAAAACCTGAATCTAAGAGTTCTGGGTTTTCCTTCAATAATTAAAAAATACAAATCCATCCCCTGCACCCATTATTCCATTACATGCCCCAATCACCATCCATCCCAACTTGAGACACCTCTTAAACTACTCCTCATCCAGGTGTAGGAATAACATGACCTTGACTGTAAAGAAGAATGCTATTATGTCTAACTACATGAAATCCCCTCCCAATTTCCCAAGCACAAGAATGTGGCCATGTGTAAGCTTCTGGTGCTATTATGGCTTCCAAAGCTGACAACCAGTTGATCACGTCTTGATTGATCCAAAATCAATGGACCCTGCACTTGTGGGAAAATGCTATGAAGGAAAAAAATGATAACTGTAAACCGGACACTATATTAAAAGCTTCAAAAAAATCTGTGTTTGAATATGAGTTATAATTTTTGTTAGGTTACTTATTGGTGCTTGGTGTATAATATTTTAAAATGATACTTAAATGATTTTTTTTAAAGTTAATCTAGCTATTTGTATGTCATGGCAATGTTTCTTCTTGATTTAGCAAAAGGCCATACTATATACCTTAGTCAAATTAATGAAATCTCCTCCTTATTTGGATTGTTTGAATCTGCTACTCCAGTATCACTTTATTGATTACATTAAAGAAAATAAATCTTGAAGGGCTTCCCAGGGGTTATGCTGTGCTACTAAAAGCATTTAAATACCAAGAAAATATACTTGAATCTGCAAAATCCATTGCTGTTACACATTATTTTCTTAAGCAGCTGGGAGCTTTCATTATCTGAGTGTATTAAACTATAACCCTTGAAGCAGACTCCTGCCATCTTATCTTGGAGCAAAATATTGATTCCTTGGTACCAATGATCTAAAAAGTTGCAGATGAGACCTTATTTGCACAAATTTATAGTAAGAATTCTACTTAAATACTGCTTACAGTGCATTCAGACCTCCTTCACTTTTGTCAATTTTGTTATGCTGCAGCCTGATTCTACAGTTATTAAAATTCATTTTTTTCTTATTAATCTACACTCAGTACCCCATAATGACAAAGTGAAAATAATTAAAAAGGAAAAAAACCCCCCACAAAATATCACATTGGCATAAGTATTCAGACTCTTTGCAACAACGTGTGAAATTTAGCTCTTGTGCCTCTCATTTCTCTTGTTGTTGTCATGTGTCTACACCTGTTTTAAATTCAATTAATTGGACATGATTTGGAAAGGTACATGCCTCTCTATGGAAGGTCTCACAGCTGACAATACATACCGTAACAGAGCAAAAAGCCATGAGGTCAAAGGAATTGCCTGCAGAACTCACAGAAAGGATTATTGCAATTATTGGGGAAGGTAGAATAAAATTTGTGCTGCACTGAAGGTTCCTAAGAGCACAATGGCCTCCATAATTCTCAAATGGAAGATGTTTGGCACAACTAGCACTCTTCCAGTTTGCCCAGGCAAACTGAGCAATGTGGGGAGAAGGGCCTTAGTAAGAAAGATAACAAAGAACCCAAGGGTCACTAAGACTGAGCTCCAGAGATCCTGTGAAGTTGGGACAGAGTTCCAGAAGGACAACCATCACTGCAGCCCACCATTGATTTAGGCTTTATAGCAGAGAGGTTAGATGGAAGCCTCTCCTCAGTACAAAAAAACATGAAAGCCTGCTTGGAGTTTGCAAAAAAGCACACGAAGGACTCTCAGACTGTGAGGAACAAGATTCTCATTTCTGAGGAAACCAAAATTGAATTGTTTGGACTCAGTTTTAAATGTTTCTGGACGCTGCCCAGTATCATCCCAACAGTGAAGCATAGTGGTATCAGCATCATGCTGTAGGGGTGTTTTTCAGCAGCAGGGACTAGGAGACTGTCAGAGTTGAGGGAAAGCTGAATGGAGCAAAGTAAAGGGACATTCTGAATGAAAGCCTATTCCACAGTGCTCAGGACCTCAGACTGGCCTGAAGATTCACTTTCCAACATGACAACAATCCTAAGCACACAACTAAGAGAACTAAATGTAGATCAATGAGGGGAAAAAATGAATTTAAACCACTGTAGAATCAGGCTGCAGCTTAACAAAATTGACAAAAGTGAATACTTTCTGAATGCACTGTAATATACATATATGTGTCATGCCCCTGGTGGAGACTGACTCTGAGGAAGAGGAAGAACAGCCAACGGAGTGGAAGTGTGACTCCAGAGGTGGTGGAGGAGGCTGGGGAAGGGCAGAGGCCAGCTGAGCAGTGTGAGATCTGCATAAAAGTTTGGACCTGTGTGCTAACAGATGCTGGAAACAAATTAGTGTTTTATTCCTAAAGAAGGTTTATCTTGGTTGGCGTTCTTCCAACGGACTGTACCTGGTTATCTTCCTGAAGTTGGCAAATATCTATCCTGGTCTATCGTGAAACTTTATTCAGTGCGGTTTGTTTTTGGTTTGTTATCGGCTCTTTGAATTTGAACTGTGTTTTTTTCCTTTGAAATGTTATTTTGAAAGTAGTTTACTCCTCCACTGTGAACAATTAAACAGTGAAGCCAAGTTGAAGGCATTAAAGGACTTTTAGTTACATTTTGGGTTTTGTTATATTTCTGATATACTCTGGGTCATCACATATATGTATCATCGCCATGGTTCTTCCTTGCTCTAAAGCCATGTTCTTTTTATTACTTTTTAATTTATTTTTTTAATTATGGAACACTTCACAAATGTGCATGTCATCCTTGCACAGGAGACATGCTTGTCTTCACTGTATCATTTAAATTTTTAGTAAATATGTTGCCTAAGAGCAACTCCAAAGCCATGTTCTTAAAGAGCTCTCAAACTATTCAATATTTAAGGAAGGATTTGCCTGCAATGCCATATTACTGGTTTCACACATTCGGATCTCTGCACACTTTGTAGACTGAATGGGACACATATATTAGCACAGATATAGCTTCCCAATGGGATTTTGGGCTGAAAATAGAGAAAAAAGAAGTTAGTGATGGCAAGCACTGATTCAAGGAAGGTGAATAAAGCTCAGTGAATTTCCAGTTCACTATCTGGTCAGTTTGCTTCTTCTCAATGATTTCCCTGGTTGTATGACAATATTCTACTGTATTTAGTCCATGAAACAATCTCATCAGAGGTGGTATTCAGCAGTTTCTGACCAATTCTGGAGAACCGGTAGCTGAAATTTTGAGTACTTCAGAGAATCGGCAAATAGCACCTCTGACTGGAGATTTTACAGTATCCTTCCCCTGTCACACCCACCAAGCCACGCCCACAGAACCAGTAGTAAAAAAAAATAAATGAATCCCACCACTGAATCTCATGGACATGAATGGTCCTTAAGTCAAAATCCTGTCAATTTCAGTGTTTTTACTCTAACTGAAACGAAATCTGGATGCCAATTAATTAGACACAGCCTCTTCTCAGGCCTAGGAAAGATCAAATATTTTTAATATTTTCCTGGAACCTTAACCTTTCAAATATTTTCAGACAGATATTTCAAACACATCAGTGATCATATCATTTAAAATTTATATTGATAGTTGTTTGTTCCTTGCACTTACCCACCATTTTTCAACCATACCTTGTCCGAAGGTGGCAAAATTAAACCATTTCATAATATATTTCAAATTAAAAAGTAGCTGGCAGGAAAAGTAATTGGAAAAGAAAAAAAAACTGGTCTGCATCAGCACATTAAACTTGAACTAGAGCAGTGGGGGGTCAAACTGGTGGCCAGCTGGCTGGCTGTGTCATATGCAGGCCACACCCACCCCAGCTCTGTGAAGGAAAAATCATCATGAAACATCACATGACAGCAACATAACACAATGAGTTTGACACCCATGAACTACAGCAACAAGACTAAATCTATGCTTTTTCGACCTACTTCAGGAAATCCATGATCTTCTCACTGAGTAAGTATGCATTGAAACATTATTTTCATCTTCTTTCAACTGTTAAACATACTTGGAAAAAATGGGCAAACAGTTCTGTCTCTGATGGCTCAAGTTTCTTTAAAATTGACATGTGAACATGGAATAATACACATTGTGAAAAATCAGGTTATTTTTTTGAAGATAAGATTGGGTTAAATGTAGTTAATTAAATAAATAGAAGAATCTGATGTCATTTGACTATTTTGTAGGTTCCTTATGTTGCTTGTTAGGTAATTTTATCTGATTCCTAAATGACAGTAAGAAAACTTAGCAGATGGTCTGAATCTCTATTAACAACATACCCATTGTGTGTATAGCTCTGTTTTTCTTATTTTATAATTAAAAATAAAACACAGGGAGCTAATAAGAGCTTTAAATTTATTCATGCTAAACTCCATGTTTGTGAACAACTGAGATCACAAAGAAGAAAACTCTCTCATTTTTACATCAATATAAATTATAGTTAGGTATCAAATTTCAGCCTGGACTTTGATAAAGGAATGGTCTAGAAAATGGCTTTTTAGTAATAAAGGGACTTTAGAAGAGGGATAAATGTGTTGTATATATCCTGGCAATGTAAATAATTTCTTTTATTGTGTGGCTGATCTACAGCATGGTAAACAACATGAATTGCAATAATTAAATTGGGAATATGCTACATAAATGTTACTACAACTAAATAATTAAGAATGTATTTCAAGTGTTCTTTTTATGAAGGGCAGTTCATAGTTTCTGTTACCTCTCTCCCAGTTTTGTCTTTTGGGAAGATTTTGGAAGAAAACACTTCATTAAAATTCTTCCAATTTCAAAAGGTTGTCCCTCAAGATTTTAGGAATAAAACATCTTACAGGAAAAAAATGTCAACAATATAACACTACAAAATGCAGAGTCTGTTATTTTCCAATTTCATATCTAATATATTTAGGTTTCTTCTAAACTATTAAGAAGAAGAAAAAAAGGATTTTTTTAAAAATAAAAAAATGCATGCCCATTTTGCTATTTTTGTGGTATAGTAAATACTCAAGAGTAAGCTGGCCATTTGAACTTTATATAACTATTGGATAGAAATATGAAGATTTTTCTTAGTCTGAATATGAAGCATTGTCATGCAGTGGACTGGATTTTTTATAGGAGAGAATGTTATTGTTAATGAATTGTCATATTTATATACTGGCTTATTGAAAAAGCTTAAATTGGCTTGCATGGATTTCTTCTGAGATTTTATCCACATGGAATAACAGAGTTGGAAGAGACCATGGAGGTCATCTAGTCCAACCCTCTGCGGAGGGTCTATTCCAAATATTAGCCTCTACCTAGGATTGAACTAGGCTCCTGGTTGTGAGGAGAGAGCTCCACCTCTAGGCCACTGGAGCTGTCATAACAACACCTGTGAGGTGGATTGGTCTGAGAGAATGTGACTAGACCAAATTTCCTGGAGTATCATAGACTTCTTCAAAGCTCTTCATACATATATGTGTGTATATTTAGAAACATTTGTTACCCTGACTCCATACATACCATTTATTTATTATGCAAGAGAATCGTATAGATACAATAAATCTCAATATTATTTATAATACTCAATTATAGGTGCTGCAGGAAGCTTGGAGGGTAAGAAAAAATAAGTAATAACTAAACTAATACAAATTACATCTGTCAGGGCATAAATTGGGAAATGTTTTGTATACATAATAAAGCAAAATATTAAAGCCCCAAGGTTATTTAGAGAGATAGTAAGGAATTAATCTTAGTTTCCAACTTTGTTCGCAAAAGGTACAGTACAATCTATACTGAGGCCCTTTATTCCCCAAATGATATTATCCAGAGATTACACAAACCATTTTCAAGAAGGTAAACCTTGAAAGTATTTGTCTTGCTCATTTTGATAAATGGTATTGATTCCTTCCTCTGATTTTGACTGATAAGAGTAGAAGTGTCAAATAGCCATACATATAGTAGCAATAACATGTAGCACTTAGACTTATATACCACTTCATAGTGCTTTACAGCACTCTCTAAGCAGTTTACAAAGTCAGCATATTACCCCCAACAATCTGGGTCCTCATTTTATCAATCTTGGAAGGATGGAAGGCTGAGTCAACCTTGAGCCTGGCAGTGAGCAGAGTCATCCTGCAATACTGCATTCTAACCACTGCACTACCACAGTTCCTAATGTAATTCTAGGTCTTCCAATGTGGTTCCTAGGGCTAAGCTGTGCCAAAGACAACTTCCTTGGTGCCTACTTGGTCCCTGGAAATTACATAATTTTCTAATTTTCTTTTTAAAAAATGTAAAGGGAAACTTGCTGATGCAGACAAAGAAATGTAGGAAGCCTCCTACAGAACAGTGGCCTAGAGAAAATGGTACATAGCATTCTAATAAATTGAGGGTTTTGTAACTATGTTTATCATAGCAATCATTTTGTAAACAGATAAGTGATGCCACCAAGCATTTTATGTGATTTATTTTACAGCCCATCCAATAAAAAACCAGGCTCAGCCTGCTGTGTTTTATTTCAGCCTGAAAGTCCATTTATTCTTCAAAGCTGAGAGCTTCATGTATAATATTAATTCTCCACCACAAAGCTTTTGGCTCTCCATTCCACCAGGACCATAATTAATTCAATTTTTTAAAATTATTTTAATAATTGAAATAAATTACAAGTTGCTTATGTGAATGTTTTCTAATGTTAACAGTGAAGACCAGTTTTGCATGCAAAGATGAAAGGCAATTATATTGACCTTTCTCCACTTTTGCTCCCATTTCATACTTAGTTTGGGCAGAAAGTGCAGATTTGGTCATTTTGCTACTCAGATTTAGAGAGATTATCCCAAGGTACTAAGGAGCCACAAGTGGGCTCCATGTTGCCTATCAAACAATGACTGCATCAGCAAGGAACATATAGCTTTCTAGATCTTGATGGTCAGCTGTAGTATGTAGATGGGGATTGCTGGGAAATGGAAGTTTGGGGTCACATGGATGTTCCCATTTCCTTACCCCTGACAAATATGCATATTGTCAGACCTGCCCCAATCTAATTCCTTAGGAAAGAAAAGCCTTCAACTCCATTTGGTTAAAGCAAGGGGTTCTTTTACTAAAGGTTTTAGTTGCAATAAAGTCAAGCCAGCTCTGAAATTACCACACTTGCTGGATACAAAAATAAGGTGTATGCTTACCTCCAGCCCATCCCTTCCCCCATGACCAAACTGTTTCCAACTAATCAGAATTCACCAAAATGTTTGAGCATCCTGAGATATTTGGGGGTTATCTGCATATTTCTCAAGGTGCCTGGCCATGGGATGCTGGCACAAACAAGATCCAGCTGCTCTGAGCCTTATCACCTGACATTCCCTCCTCCCAATTTCCTATCGCATACACACAAAGCTTTATCAGCCTTTCATCTTTCCCCCTTTCATCTTCTCCTCCTTCTTCCTCTTTTCATCCTCCCCTCACCCCTTCTTCTTTTGATGGCAGAATGCCGAGCCAGGCAGAGCTGACACATATCTTGGTTACTTCACTATTTTAATGCATGCACATCCAATTATATAGTATCTGTGCAAATGTAATAAAGAGAATCACATTTGTAGATAGCTCACAAATTATTTAAGCCAACATATTTTTTTGCTTAGTAAATAGCTATAGTTTTTCAGTAGGTGTCTTGGCCACCTTAGTAGAAAATAAAACTTTCCTTCTTTACTTCTTTCATTTGCATTGTCACAGCCACATTTAAACACAGTTCTGCTCCCACTGCAAGATCTGTATTCATGGATGGTACGCTGCTTTATTTTTTTCAAACAGGTCTAAACAGGAAGCTGTTTTGGTTTCTGCCACTATCTATTAACATTGATTGCTCCATGCAATTAAAGCTGAGGTATATTTGGAGACAATAACCACTTAAGTGCTTAATCTTCACTAGTGGCATCTTCTGTAACTAGCATATCCAGCTCTCTCCAAAGCACAAGATTGTTAGTAATTGGTATTAGGAAGCAACTTTGAAAACAAAGCAAAAAAACAATTTGTGTTTTCCTCAGGTGACAGCAATGTAGGAAACAAATTTATAAGGTAGGCTATTTCATTTACCCTTTTATCTTCCCACAATTAAATTTAAAAATACAGGCTCAGTTTATCTTCATAATGCAACAGTTGGCTGAAACTGGCCAGTGAACATAGCAATAACAATAGCACTTAGACTTATATACCACTTCACAGTGCTTTCCAGCCTTCTGTAAACAACTTACAGAGTCAACATATTGCCCCCAATAATCTGGGTCCTAATTTTACCAATCTCAGAAAGATGTAAGGCTGAGTCAATTTTGAGCTAGTGAGAATCAAACTCTTGATGATCAGCAAAATTAGCCAGCAATACTGCATTCTAACCCCTGTGCTACCACAGCTCAATAACATAATAGTTATTTAGGAGTATTCACTTAATAGTTTTCTAAAACACTGATTTGCATCCCTTTGCTAACAACCAAGGCAGAAATTGGTTTAGCTGTTTTTTTTTTTTAATGTTAGCAAAGTTGAAAGGATGAAACCAAAGAAGTGTGAAATGATCACCAATTGACACACGATATCTGTACCACCATCAACCACTCTTCATTTAGCTTTTTAGTTTTAAGTGGCATATCATGACAACTGCAAGGAATAATCCAATTATATATATATATATATATATATATATATATATATATATATATATATATATATATGTATGTATGTATGTATGTATGTATGTATGTATGTATGTATGTATGTATGTATCTATCTATCTATCTATCTATCTATCTATCTATCTATCTATCTATCTATCTATCTATCTATCTATCTATCTATCTCCTGTGTAGGTGTCATGCTTCATAGAACCATGATCAGAGTTCTGATTCAAGAATTTTGTGAACATATCACAGTAGTACACTTTCAGAATTTTATCTCTCAACATTGAAGAATAGAGGGACTTTCAGGCAGAGATAAGCACAGCAGGCTGAGCCAGCAGTTTAGCTTTTCTTTTTCTGTCACACAAATGGAAGCACGTGAGGGATCAAATATAACACATAAAGCTTTAGTCAGTATTAGTATATGCAGCTATTAATCAGACTGTAAGATGTTTTGATTAGTTCATTTGGAAACAACCCAGTACCTTATATCATAAATGCAAGACAAGCCTTAAGGAGATTCAATTTACATTTTCAGAATGAAGAAGATATAAAGCTGTAAATACAGAGATGTAAAAAAAAGGAATGAAAAAAAAAACAGAAAAAGAAATTAGGTTGGATTTCTGGTTCCATCTCTTGGACACTTGCCTCAGCACAAATTTTACTAGTTTATACAGTAATGACCATCCTGTGTTCCAGACCATTGACTCCTAATGACTTCCACAGTTTTCAAAAGCTAGATTCTGATTTTTGCATACTCCTCAGAATATGCATAACCAATTACAAAATGACATAGCCAGTTACACAAATTTGTTATAGCTGCCTGGCACCTAAAACATTATAGGATAAAAAGCAAATTTCCTATGTTGCTTTGCTGTTCTTTGAATTCCCTCTTAACCTTTTCCTACAGAGCTTTCACGACAGAAATAAAGCCTTTTTAGCAAGTACTGTGGGAAAAGACCAAGAGAAGCCTTATCTTATAACATGGACTGAGATGGGTCCCAGGCTGGGTGGATCCATTTGATCTGGGAAGATTTCTTTGGTACATGTAAAGTTGTTCAACAGGAAGACCCCTTGGAATGGTCTATATACGAGTTTCAGATGACTAGGGGTGGCACACATTACAATATTTTCTTCAGCCAGAGTCATTGCTTGGAGTGCCCTCCAAGCTGCTTACCAAAGTTAAATGGTGTGGAAAAATTCCTTTGATGTTACTTGCTCTCCCAATTACTTATAATCTAATGAAGGTTGGGAACAATTATCTTGACTGTTCTTACTGGAAGAGAGAGGTCAAATGATATTGGAAAACAGTTGAAACAGTAGAGGAACATGAAATGATTATTATGATATTGACCTCTTCTTATTGGATCAAAAGATATTCAGAACACACTGTTGGATATAGTTGTTAACAGCTGACTCAGTGTGGGATGAAAGGGTTTTGGTGAAAGTTGTATGCAATACTGAACAAACAGCCAAGAATTATTTTAGCCAGCAATTGTGTAGAGCAGAAGTGGACAACTTTATGACCTGGGGACTTCAAATTCCAGAATTCCTGCTGAGCCAGGAGGATGACTGGCTCGGGAATTCTGGGAGTTCTGTAAGTCTACAAGCCATAGTTGCCCATTCCTGGTGTAGACAATGGAGGGGACCTTCTCCCACACATTACCAAGGCCACCTGTCATGGTTAGGGCCATGCTGGAAACTTCATTTTCATCCTCTCATAGAGAGGTCTAAATACCATTACACAGTATCCCCCATACAGCTGTCACATTCAGAAAATATGGGACATGTTGTAGGGTAGAGTTGGTTATCTCCCTCTAATGTTAAAGCTGAGCCCCCTGAACACCCCCCAAGAAATCTTTAAGATTAAAGGCATCGGTATTTTGGGAGAAAAATCTGCTTCTGCCTCAGCAAGCATCAGCTAGGCTAATGAGGAACTAGGTGCAAAAGCTTGAAAATGCAGCAAATGATGCAAAGATATTTTGCTGGTAGCCACATTACTTTCAAGATCCATCTGCTCTCTATCTTGGAAGTAAATTGTTCAATCCTGATGTGTTTGACCCTGTGATTCTCCCTGGAGTGTATCTCTGCCTTGACATCCACATCCCAGCATCTTAACTATGCAGTTTTAACAATGCAGGCTAACATTTCTTTCCCATAATTCAACTGTATAATACTCTCTCTCATGACTTTGATTGAGTGTCCTTTTGGTCTCACTGAAGCAAACTAAATCAATTCTACATCCCAATTAAACCAAGCAATTCTGAGTCATTTTGCATAAGATTTTCTCATCCTTCATCTGTTTAGGCATAGTAATACAAAAGCCTGATGTGAGTGACATCAAGAGTTTTCATACTGCCTGACATCTCCAACGACGGATTTGAACAGAAGCAAGGAAACTTGGAAAAGGGATTAATGTTTTACTTTGCACTGTTAGACATTAAGAGAAACAGGATAAAGGGCTGCTGTTTCAGAACCAACTATA
Source organism: Notechis scutatus (assembly GCF_049901735.1). NCBI lineage: Eukaryota > Metazoa > Chordata > Lepidosauria > Squamata > Elapidae > Notechis > Notechis scutatus. The sequence continues at coordinate 129,223,648 of NC_142011.1, read as the reverse complement.
GGAGTGTTGAAATTCTATCTCGGAGAAAGTAATGAATTCACTTTATCACAAGAGTATAAGACATGGCGGTTCAACTATTTTAAGGAGAAACTTTTGTTCAGGAAATATAGATTGTTTTTCTTTCAGTCTGCTTTGCTTGAATAACCCACTGTAGGAAATGGGTTAGCACTTTATGTTTTCTTTATAGACTCTTTTTTCTGTAAATATAGACTCTTATGATCTGAACTAGTTTAAACATTATTATTTATAGTAATGTTTATAGTAAGAATTGCTTATTTCCGTTATTAACATAAATTCATTATTGTTTAAAACAACATGTCTCAAGATAAAACAATATGTTAGTTGTTCCATACTAGCAGGCTTGTAGGCCTGCTTTCCTATTGGTCCGGAAAAGCCGGGCCGTGATTGGACAAAACTAAGTGTTCTGATTGGTTCTTATTCGGCTGCCGCGATTGGGTAAAACCAAGCACGGCAAGCTCAAGTGCATGTCATAGGCTGCCTAGCCGCAGCCAGCTCTATAAAAGGAGCTGCCTCGGCTGGGAGTTCTTGTCTCAGTATCTGGTTTCCTAATAAAGAGCTGTTGTCACTACTTCGAGTCTCGTCTCTCCTTGGGACCCACCGCCCAGACTTAACATTAGTCACTTAATTCTACATTTAGATAAAGGTTTTGTTTTTTTCTGTTTATCATACATCCAAAGTCATAATGATACTGGGATCTCAGCATAGAACAGGGATAGGCAATGAATTTTTCCCAAGGTACCACATGAGAAACTGGAATGGTTGTGGAGGGCCAACATTGCTGCTGCCCTGCCCCATCCCCTGCCACAACACTTCACTGCCACTCCATCCTCTGCTGATGCCACTCTGCTCCTGCCCCCTCTGCTGAAACTGTCCTGCGTTGTTTTATTTTTTCTTTTCTTTTCTTGTACTTTTGGCTTTTTCTTTCATTTTTGTCTGTTTTCTTTTTTTCATGTGTGTGTGTGTGTGTGTGTGTGTGTGTGTGTGTGTGTGTGCAATTGAAAACTGAAAACATATTGCCATTTCAGCAAGGCATAAAATGAATCAGGAATGGATTCGCTCATCTGCATAGCAGTTTTGATTTACTTCGCCACACTTTCTTCATTGTGTTATGCAAGGACATGATCATGATTATGAATCCAGGAAGTCTTAATTTTATTTTATTAATTAGAATCCAGGCTGCTCAAGGCCAAGGGATTGTATGACTCCCAGTTATTATTATTAGATTTTGGGGAACAATAGAGCTTAAGTCAGATGCAAGAGAATTTGTAGCAAGTAATTGGGAGCACACATAAGGTTAATTAGCCAAGGAATCAAGAGAAGATCCTTTGTTGAAAGCAGAGTAAATAAGAAGTAAGATATCACAAGGAAAAAACTTTCTGATAAGGAAAAAAAAGTGGGATTTCAGGAACCATGCAATTGCCATTTGAAAAAAAAAAAAAAAAAAGCAAAAATGAAATGTAACAACAAACTAACGCCTGGAATTTACTTTTCACTAGAGTCATAGAAGTTACTCCAAGTCCACATGGTAGTTGCAGGTCTGCTTAGCTAGAGCCCTAGAGAAATAGAAGAATGCAGGAGAATCCCTGGCATATTTTTGTTTCTCTGTCAAATAAATGAATCTCATCTTTGGCTTACTATAATGTGTGTAGGAATGTATTGAAGCTTCAGTATGTCTGGCCCCAAACTTTGTGTTACCAGAGGCAGAATATCAGCTCTTCCACTTATGTTCTAAAACTTACAAATCCTCTTTCAAAAATTGTCCCTAGGCTTATTTTGTAGGAGGATTTGTGTTCATCACTTGGATTGAAGTAGCCCCATTCTTTGTTTTATAAGAGCTGTTTCTAAGCTTATTTGGTTCAGCATCTTTCTGCTTTCCACAGTATCTATTACTCGGGTGATTATCAAAGAGATACTACTTATCTAATATGGATCCTCCCTATTAGTTAATTTTATGATTTTAATATGCAGCTCAGCCAGAAATGTGCTCTTTTTCAAATAACTGACATTGTAAAGAATTAAAGGCCAGAAAGCCAAAAGAGACATAGGATTGCTCAGAGGAATTCTTCTCATTGTAGTTCCTATTGTATGTCAGCACTGCAATCTAGCAAGCTTAAGCATCCAACACAAGTTAAAAATAGACTGATGTGAATTAATTGGCCATGTCTTGGTAAGGTGCACCTACTGAGCCTGTAGCATGCTTAAGCCAATTATTTACTAAGGGTCTTATATTTATTCACAAAGTAAATTCCTTCAAAATAAATGTTTTCTTTTTAAAAAAAGAAACACATCCTAATTACATAACAGCTACCAGGTAATTAGAATATGGTGGTGGTTTGGTATCATTTTATATATTTATTTATCAGCTATGCACAAGACCTTCAAGAAATAATTTAATATTTGTATGTTTCTCTCAGATTTTTTTACTACAACTTTATTTGATATATCAAATTGTCAGGCAAATTGTACATTCAGTAATGGGACAGATCTGCAATGTGTTATAAATTAAGAAAGACAAGGGTGGGGGGAGGAGGATAACAGAGAGATAAATATATCTAAGAGTGTGATTTATCCTATCTTGTAGCAGTTTGATTCAGATTTGTTCTTCCTCTCCCAAAACAGAATGAAAAATTGTGTGGTGATAATTAGGTTTGCCACACCATCAGCCTCTTTGTTTACAAATCATTCTCAACTCCCTTTAAAACCAACCTGCAATTTATCCAATTGTCCTGACATTTCCAGATCAAACACTTTCAGCATAATGTTATCTACAGGTTTGCTGCAAAGCATCTCCAGCCAATCACTGCTTACTCTTTAGGATCAAACTAGATAATCATTGACTGTGATGTCTGCAGGGTTTTCATTGCTCCATGAATTAACAAATATCTTGTCTACCTTCTCTTACAAAAAGATAAATAAGGCGTGCATTTTTGTCTGCATGTATGGTATTTGTAGAATCGCCCAATGGATTGCAAAATCTTTTTCCTCTAAAGCATGCTACTCTGATAGTTGCAAAAGAAAAAAATTGAATTATTTATAAATGCTATGAGAAAGCTCAAAATCTTTCAATTCAAAATGGGCTTAGATCAGTAGTGTACAAATAGTCCTTGACTTATGACCATTCATTTAACAACCACCTGAAGTTACACCAATGCTGAAATAGTAACTTATGACTTGTCCTTGCACTTAGAATGGTTACAGAGTCCTCACAATCATGTGATTAAAGATTCTAATGCTTGACAAATAGCATGCATTTACAATGATTGAGCATCCAGGATAATGTAATTGTAATCAATAAATAAAATAAAATAAATAATAAAGTTATACAGGATTGTTTGTTTCACTTTCAGGGACAGATAGAAATTCTGAGATACTGATTTATGATTTTTTTTAAAAAAGGAAAGACTTGCATCCATTGCAATAACTCCAGCTGTAGATATTCTGCTATTTTTTTATTTTATTGTTAAGAAAGAATGGCACCAATCATAAGGGAATGCTACTTCATTCTTAACATAATTTTTAAATCTTTAAAGCTACAGTCAGTCATTAGATTCAATGAATGATCAGCATATAAGACTATTTAGGGTATTAATGCAGAAAGCCTTTAAAAATAGGTGATTGATCATATCTTTAAATGGCTGGTACCATTTTGAAATACTATTTATAACTTACTTTTTATAGTTTAACCATCATTGTGCGCCATTTATATCCAATGTAAGATTACTCAACAATTACAACTTAGGGACTTAATGTTGTATATTCTCCTCAAGCTCCAAGATTTCCTCACTTGTTTAGATCTTATCTGCATATAGACACATTTTTTAAAAAAAATAATTTGTCCTCACCAGAGGTGTTATTCAGCAGATTCTGACCAGTTCTGGAGAACCGGTAGCAGAAATTTTGAGTAGTTCAGAGAACCAGCAAATACCACCTCTGACTGGAGATTTTACAGTATTCTTCCCCTGCCACGCCCACCAAGCCACATCCATAGAACTGGTAGTAAAAAAAAATTGAATCCCACCACTTGTCCTCACCAGTACAGTGTCACTATTTTACTCTCCTTCACATCACTGGTTGGAAATTAAACTCATTACCACAGATCATTAGTCTGCACTTGACTTGCTTATAAGAAAATAAAGTTACAGTAATGAATACCAAGGGAACTGCTAAGGACAATTTTATAATGTCATGTAGTTGGGGGAAAAGGGTCTCCATTGGCTTTAGCTTAGCTAATTGAACACTATAGATTTGGGTTTTGCATTTTGTAAGGCAAATGAAGTAACAGAGAGTTACTTCAAGACTGAGGACAGCAAAAGGATTCACTGCAAGATACCCACTTTCTATTTTACTCTACTCTTCTTATCATTCTCTTCATAATTAACCCATTTTTGGAGATATGTGGGTTTCTATCTATGTATCAGGTTGTTAGTGACAATGAACGCAGCATAGATTTAGACCAAATCAAAGGTATTCACAGCCCAAATCAAAGGTGTCCACAGGGTATAGTCAATAATACAGGGGTGGGATTCTACCAGTTCGCACCTATTCGCTAGAACCAGTTGTTAACATTCTAAGCAGTTTGGAGAACCAGTTGTTAGAAGAAATTACTGGCCTAATCCTGTAAGGAAGGCAGGAAGGAAACATTCTGGTGTTGCTTACAGAAACTGCCTCTCCGTTAACCCTTATTACATTCTTGGCAGGATTAGACTTCCTGTCTCAGGAACATCTCTGGAGTTTTTTTTCCCCTCCTTTGCTTGTGTGGAGTCACCATTCAAAGTTACAATGGCACTGAAAAAAGTGACTTATGACCATTTTTCACACTTATGACTATTGCAGCATCCCCACAGTCACGAGAGGCCAGGCGAGGAGATGCGTGCCTCGATGTGAGTGATATTGAGTTGGCCATGCCCAGCCAATAAGATGACCACCAAGCGACGCCCACCACCTAAGCCACACCCACAGAACCGGTTGTTAAAAATTTGAATCCCACCCCTGCAATAATATCTTCCTTGATTCCTCTTTCAACTTATTATTTTTTAAAAAAGATCATTTTAGTAATAAAATTAATTAATGAAGACTGTAATTTTAGTCTTACCTTAGGAATGAAAGTCAGTTGGATGATTTGGGGCCAGTCACTTTCTCTCAGCCCAACTCACCTCACAGGGTTGTTGTTCCAGAAAAAATCAGGGAAATGTGTATGAGGTATGTTCATTGTCTTGAGATGTTTATAAAATAATAAAGACAGGATTTAAAAAGTCTAAATATCTAAATGTTCCTAAGCAAGTCACTAGCTTCAAACAAACCAGAGGACCTCACAAAAACATAATAAGAAACTTGTCCAGAAAGGAGATGCTGTGGCAAAGAACACAATATTGGTACTAGATTTATTATTATCCCAAAGGTGCTTTTTCAAGAGGCAAATGGATTTTGTTGCGTTTTTTGAAGACTTTTTGCTTCTCATCCAAGAAGCTTCTCTAGGTTGAAACGTCTTCAAAGAAAAACAAGAAAGTCCAGTTGTCTCTTGAAAAAAACACTTTTGAGAGAACGATGACCTGGATGACGGAGAATCTCCATAAATATTTACCTTTATTATTGTAATGAAATATCTACAAACAATGGGAAATGGCACATTACGTTCTCAGGCTCCTAGCCATATATCTGGCACAAGAAACCAGAAAGCAAGGTGGTTCAAATGACTACAGGTTTATTGCATGCTAATCCTCTCTGCAAGAATCTGAATGATTAATGTTCAAAGCAAATTGATGGTAGATAAGTAGGAAGGAAAGAAAATTGCCTTCATAGAAACCTGATAGGCATCTGCATTGGGATTAATTAGGATTTTTAAAACATCAATTCTTCCTCTTCATCAGAGTACTCCTCATTGTAATTCTGGATATCATCAATTCGGATAATTGACAACAATATAAGACAATTTTTCCGTGTATTATTCTCCCCCCCCCCCTTAAGATTAAATTGAGATAAAATAATTCCATATAGATCTTTTTAGGGACAAAGAATGAAATAAAGCAATACCTTTGAGCCAATTTTATTCTAACAGTAAATGTATTTAATAACCTTCATAAGAGCAGAAGGCATAACTTTAATTCCACAAAGGCTTTGCTTCAGAGTAATCAAGTCCAAATAATTGTGGATTTGGGGGATTAATTTAACTTATTATAAAGCAAAACATTTAGATCAAGAATTGTACAACATTTTAGTTAGAAGACTCATCTGAATTTTAAACATCAACTGGATCTCAGAACACTCTGAAAGCTACTCAGAACTATTTGCAAAACGTTATTTTCCTTTGGATAACAAAGAGAATTGTATTGCTTTTGTAGAGATTAAGGAGAACCTTGATAAAGATAGGTCAGATCTATTACCAAAGTGAGAGGAAGAAAGACATGGTTTAAATCCAAAACAAGAGTAAGGCAAGCACATACAACTCAGGCAGATACCTCTCAAATTCACATGAGTGTAAGAGTAGTGGGGGGAGTAAACCACAGTTAGACTTTCAATATTATGTTGCTATAGCCAATATTAATAAAGTATCCTTCGTAATGGATTCACAAGAATTGACTGGTTTCTAAAATTAGAAGATGTATTACAAAGGTTTCAAGCCCAATGTAGCACATTGTTTTTTTCATGAAAAGAAATCCCCATGTGAGTGAATTCAAACTGACTGATGTAGATACTATTTTGCATATTTAGAAACTTAAAATCGCAGATGGTAAATTTCAAAAAAGATTTCAAAATCTTTCTTTCATATTATAGCCAGATATTGTTGAACTATTCTTTACAATATTCTTTATCCACGGTGACACAGTGGTTAGAGTGCAGTACTGCAGGCTACTTCTGCTGACTGCTGACTGACTGCAATTTGACATTTTAAATCTCAACAGGCTCAAGGTTGACTCAGCCTTCCATCTTTCTGAGGTGATAAAATGAGGACCCAAATTGTTGGGGGAAATATGCTGACTCTGTAAACCCTTAGTAAAGCACTGTAAAGTGGTATATAAGTACTATTGCTATTATCAGTGAATATACTGGCCAGGGATGCTGTTACTTGAAGTTATAATAGAAGTTACAATGAACAGAAATAAATACACACATCTGGGGAACATCACTGCTAAAAGATAAGCATGAGTAGACCCAAGCAGTGAAGACTAAAAATATGAGATCAATATGAAAATCCACTGGAACAAAGAATGGACTTGAGTAATAATAGTTGGGAAGTGTGATCTGTTATGAGTCTTCATAACTCCCTTTTTATGATCCTGTAATCTCTTAATTGGGGGTAGAGTCTTCATATATACTAATATTATCTTGCTTCTGTGTCTGAAGTTAAGAAAGTAGGAGCAAGAAGCTCCAGACGGAACTTCAGATAATTTAATGGGAATTGGGGAGGCTATGATTTGTATTAAATTATCTTGAAATGTTGAAATATTTAATTAAAATGTTTTAATTTCCCTGCCATCATCTTTGCCATTTTCTTAGTACATATCTATTTTATTAAAATAGCTTGTGTTATTTTGTCTACATTTTGCCACGTAATCCATAGATATACATATTCAAAGGTATAAAAAAAAGCTGATAAACACTGTAAGCTAGCCTTTGGCATATTTTTAGCCCACTTCAATCTAACAAGGTCTATTTTTAAATTACAGCTGAACATTCCTTTATATGTACGCCTGTGGGTTTTTGTTTTATTAGTAACAAGTTGCAAAGATGAAGAACTCTGAAAGTTTTCAGGGGACTTGGCTTCTTAGTTTTGCCTTTAGTAGAAAGATAATACAACTAATATTTATCCTATATTGCATCTTTGAAAATGAAAGGATAAATGTTTGTGATTCCAGGGAGCATAAATTTCCTATACATGCTAAATGTGTTTACAAAAAATATGCAGAAAAAAACCCCCTTCCTTCCTTTTTCCTCCCTCCCTCCCTGTTGCTTGGTGTGTGTGTGTGTGTGTGTGTGTGTGTGTGTGTGTGTGTGTGTGTTGGGATTCAGCTGGTTCATGCCTAGTCAGGAGAACCGTTTATTAACTTTCTAAGCAGTTCAGATAAATAGTTGTTGGAAGAAATCTCCTTCTGTTTTTTTCCACTTTACAGGGCTAATCCTGTAAGAAAGGAAGGAGGAAAGATCTGGGATTTTTTTCTAACCTAATCTTTTTTGCCCTGCTTACAGAAACAGCCTCTCGGGTAAGTCTTATTACATTGTAACAGCTAAAGGTTCTTGGCAGCCCAGTCTTACTGTTGCCTGAATTTCTCTGGAGTTTTTTTCTTCTTCTTTGCTGGTACTTTGCTTTGCTTTATTAGGGGCTTGACTTTCTTTAAGGGGAAGGGTTGTTTTAAGATTTTTACACTGCTGTTGGGAGGAAATACTCCCCTGTTGGAGTTCTTCCAGCCGGGATGCAACAATCAGCACTTTGAAGAAATAATTGAATAACAATGCAGAGCTTCCAGAAAGAACCTTTTAATGACAAGGAACCAAGATGAGTGACATTCAGCAAGGCTTCTTGGCTAGCTAGAAAGATTGACATTCAAACATGAGTTTATATACCCTTTCTGTGTTTTGGTCTAAAACTGATTTTTGGTGAAGTTTAATTCTGTGCGTGGTGACATTTAATCCTATGTTTATTGATTGGATAATTTTCCCTATTCAACTTTGTTTGGAAGGAGAAAGGTTAATTTCTGTTCCTATAAAGAAGCAGGGTTGAGAAATCTGGCTAGTTCCTGTGTCTATTTGTTCTTATAATTGGTTTAACAAGCAACAACTACTGTGTTTGCTCTTTTGCTACATTCTAGTGCTAATTGCATTCTTTGTAGTTAGGCTTATCTCAAGTGTTTACATTTGAGCTTGCCTAGGGTGTGAACTCTGGCAATGAGCCACACAAGGCTTGTGTTTTAGTTTTAAAAGGATTTAAACTGTTGTGATTTAATTATTTGTAGTTGTATTTAATTTTTTTCCTGCCTGATAGTTTCTTTTTCTATCTGAGGAGGGGGTCTTCCTTCACTGCTTTAGTAGTTCCTGGCACTGTCCTTTTGGGGTGTACTTCCAAGAGGAAGGATGCAAGCTTGGCACTGATTTTTTTACTGGCTTTCTGGGGGGCATGTGATCTTTCCTTATATCTGGATGATTTCCTTAGGATATCTTATGAGGTGAGTGAGACCAGCTGGTATGTTTAAGTGCTGCAAATGGATCTAAGGATTGCTTTTCTTGGATGTGAAAGGGTGTTTTGTCAGTTCACTGAGCACAGGAGTCTTTATGAGGATTCTTCAGTCATCCAGGTAATGGCCGTCCCAAAGGTGTTTTTTTCAAGTGGACTTTTTGGAAACCTTTGGTGCTTTTGCATTATTTGGAGAGGCCAAGGGAAAAGATTGCTCACTGATAATAAGATAAAAAAATAGGAGGTAGGGGTATGGACCCTCTCTCATGATAATAAGTCTTAGTAACATGGTACCAGGCTTGAAATTTATTTAGACATCTGTGGTATGTACTAATTTTATTGTGATCCTGACCAGCTTGGGAGGTTTGAGTCCCCTATATAATTTGTTAATTTGACTCTTTAGCTCGGCATTTTGTAGCTCAAATATGCCCACCCACTTTTTGGAGAGCTCAAATGACCCCCCTGCTAAAGGGTTTCACTTTATGAGCAAGAGTTGGCTGCTGATAGTTATCACTGCATTTTAACTATTTTAATTCCTCAAGGTGCCCTAGCACCCTGCCTGATTTGTAATTCTGGCTTGCAGGTATTTCTAATCTAATTATTGGTATTTAGGGCAGCTTTTTGCAAGCAAAGAAGCTTTTTTTGTATTTTTGTACAGGTAATCCTTGACTTACAACAGTTCATTTAGTGACCATTCAACATTACAATGGCACTGAAAAAAGTGACTTATGACAGTTTTTCACACTTGTCTGTCTGTCTGTCTGTCTGTCTGTCTGTCTGTGTCACTGTTTTTGAGTGCTGAGAGAAGTGGCACTAACAAGAACTATTTTCTTCTTCTCTTTTTCTTTCTCTGTTTGGGCAGGAGAAGCAGGGCAGGGAGAGCAGCTTGAAGGAACAGCTCCTGTAGTAGCAATTTCCTGATCCAGGTAAGTGATCACTTCAAGGGATCAAGAAACATGAAGAAGTAGATTATCATCCGTCTATCATCCGTTTGTCTGTCTATCTATGAGGGCTATCCACAAAATAGATTACTTTTTGCGATAGAAAAAAAACAAAGTGTAGGAAAAAAAATTTATTATATACACTTGAAAGTGACCCTTAAATATTACTTTTCAACATATTCACCGAACAAATTGAGGCACTTATCATAGCGGTGAACAAGCTTTGTAATTCCATTGTCATAAAATTCAGCCACCTGAGATTTGAGCCAGTCAGTCACGCCCGCCCGCAGTTCCACGTCGTCGTCAAAGCGCTGTGTTCCAAGCCAGGTCTTCATCCTCAGAAACAAGTGCTTGGTGCAAGATCGGGGCTGTAGGGCGGATGAGGAAAAATCTCCCACTTGAAAGCATTCAGGACTTCTCGAGTGCCGTAGTTCGGCCATTTTTAAACTTAATGCACCATTGGCGCACTCCACCTTCAGTGATGATGTTGTCCCTGTACACTTCACACAGTTGCCGAAAAACTTCAATCAGTTTATGGTTTTTTTGCCAACAAAAACCTTATCACTGATCGCACCTCACAACTCACGGGATTTTCAATTGCAGCACACATTTCAAACGTTTGCTGTGAAACAACGGGCAACGATACGAACCTCCCACTAGCACGACTAGATGCAGACTGAGCGGCGGATGCACAGACCAAAGATGGCCATGCTAGCTCCGCCCCTTCTTGCCACAGATGAAAACGTAATCTATTTTGTGGATAGCCCTCCTATCTATCTATCTATCTATCTATCTATCTATCTATCTATCTATCTATCTATCTATCTATCTATCTATGGCAGGGATACATCCTATGGCAGGGATACATCGATCAGTAGGTAGGTAGGTAGGTAGTAGGCACCACCACCTACCTACCTACCTACCTACCTACCTACCTACTGATCGATGTATCCCTGCCATAGGACATTAAAAGGGAAAAGAAAGGGTAGAATGAGAGATTTATCTCTTTTTGTCTGTATCACTGGCAGGGGCCAGGGGAGAAGAACTCAGAGGAGAGAATAAAGAGAATAATTCCTTCAGTGCCAAGTCTCTGATTCCACAGAGGTATTAATCAGTAGGATCAGAAACCTGACAGTCACAGTTCCATCTATCTTCAGCAATGAATACCCAGTGCCAAAGAATGCTTTTTCCATACTTCTCATCCCAACTTGTTCTTTGGCCCTATTCTATGAAATTGAAAAGAGAAAATGGGTTTCCTCTATAATACTTTGTGACATTTCTTTCTTTCTGTTGAAACCTTAATTCATAAAATATAAGTGAATAAAGATTTTCAAGATTATCCTGTCCCATCCAATCTTTGAATAGTGGGGTAAAAGAAATTTACCCTGGATTTCTTTTGAGGGATTGGAAATTTTCCAAACTAATATACACTCCTGTGCAATGGCTCAGAGACTAACTAGTTCCTCACCCTCCCTGACATTTTTTCTGGATGTTTAACCAACTTCCCTGATGGAGAGTTCTTAGAAACTTAAAAACTTGCACACTGTTTTATAAACCTTCAACTTGTTAATAACAATATTTCTTTAATAAGAATTTTGTGGTTTACCAATCTATTTCAATCCAAAATAAGCAAGTTTGAGCTCAGTAGTGCTTACACCTATGTTACTATGTTTGAGATTGTAAAATTGGATATTATGTTATACATGTTGATGTGTATTTGTGTGTGTGTCTCTCTATAATCATAATGAGCTGACATCATCTAATTACCAATATTCAACAACTGAAGATTATTTCCACTTGCAGATATAGGCTTATACTGTATATAGTGTTTACTGTTTTCCTAAAATATCTCTGTTGTCAATGACCACCATGAAAACATGCCTTCAAATAAAATATATACCAGTATTGTTTACTGATATTTTGCTCTGTAAGAGTCCTTTCCAGATCACAACATAAGAATCCTAACTAGTCCTCTATAGTTGCAAATACATAAGTGATTACCACATCTCTGTGTTTTGTTGAAGGCAAAATGAAAAATGATTTCATTTCTTTTATCTTAGTTTAATATTACATTTTGCTCATAAATATTCAGACATGCTTGGCATTTAACATACACTATGGTCGTGAAGATGTTAATCTTTTAAATAAGTTTCCAACTTATCAGACACATTTTGCTTGCATATGGCTATCTATAAACACAGTACTGTGATTAAGGATTAAAATGCCAGTTATTTCCTCTTTTCTCTCTACTTAAACTATGCTTTAGGCAAACTCAAGTTGAGTTGAAGTATAAAAGATTATATTCATGAAATTTCCCTCTCCAACCTGCTCTTACTAAATTTTCTATTAATCTGCTGGTATCTCTGGTGACCAAGCTTCAAATCAAGATTGAAAAACAGTTGAAGGACAGTAATAGCTTTTAAAACTGATAAAGAAACAAATTGTTTAATTATTTAATATGACAATATTTCAGTTTGAGGCATTTGGCTCAATATTATTTCAAAACTGTGCTTCAATGCAACAAAATATCATCCGTTGCCAGCAGAGAGGTAAAATCCCAGGAACTAGGACACAAAACTGACAGGAGATCAGGAAGTTCCTAATGAAAGGTTTCAATATTCAATAGAATATTATAATATTAACAATTTTTTAAAAGGACGGGAAACAATAGATATTTATATATCATTATATATTGTATATATTCCTATTCTGTTCAGCTATTATTGTTTTTGATCACTTTGCCCTGTACTGCATTCTTAATCCTAACTTAATTTGGGAAATGTCTGTAATCTCAGAAGTTAACCAAATGTAGCATCCCTATTTACATCCATTTCCCCCAAACTAGCATAGGAAGTTTTCAGTGGTGGGATTCAAATTTTTTTACTACCAGTTCTGTGGCTTGGTGTGTGTGTGGCAGGGGAAGGATACTGTAAAATCTCCAGTCAGAGGTGGTATTTGCCGGTTCTCCGAACTACTCAAAATCTCCAGAACTGGTCAGAACCTGCTGAATACCACCTCTGGAAGTAATTAAAAAAAACTAGAAGAAGAATACAACACAGATCAGAACAATCTAACTAGGAAACAAATCACGAAGCTACTCCAATGTTGCCAACATATCTTCTGTTCCGTATTAGCAGGCTTGTAGGCCTGCATTCCTATTGGTCCGGAAGAGCCAGGCCGTGATTGGACATTGTAAAGCACTCTTGATTGGCTCGTATGGGGGTTGCCGCGATTGGGCAAAACCAAGCGCAACAAGCTCAAAAAACTGTCATTGGCTGCCTAGCCGCGGCCAGCTCTATAAAAAGAGCTGCCGTGGCTAGGGCTGTTGTCTCAGAATCTATTGGCTAAATAAAGAGCTGTTGTTCACTACTCGAGTCTCGTCTTTCTATGGGACCCACCGACCATACTTAACACTGGCGACAAGAGTGGGATTCTGAGACAACAAAGCTGGTCAGCACGTGGCAAATAGCGCAGAGACGACCAGCGAAATGGCCAGCAGCGCCACGCCACCCGCTCCATTCAATCCAGCCACCGAGGACTGGGAGTCCTATATTGATCGTTTCCAAATGTTTTTGGAATCCAACAACTTAAAAGATGCTACCGGCAGCAAAAAGCGAGTGGTCTTTTTAACGCACTGCGGGCCCGCTGTTTTCAAAATGGCCAAGGCACTAGCAAAGCCAGCAGATGTCAAGACAATGGATTGGGACAACCTAGCTCCCATCCTCCAAAACCACTATGCTCTGGCTGTACCGACTCTTATCCGAAGGCATGATTTCTATCAGTGAGATCAGCGCGAGGGCGAGAGCATCGGTGAGTTCGTAGCCGACCTGAGGGACCTAGGGGACTTGTGCGGATTCGCTAACTTGGATGAGGCCATGCGTGACAGGGTCGTCCTCGGCCTAAAAGACCCAGCACTCCAAAGCAGGTTGATGGCCAAGGGTGACATCTCTCTCACCGACGCCATAGCTGAAGCAACCGCAGCCGAAGCTACCCACAAATCAGCAGCGTGAATGCAACGTTCAAACGGAACCAATCGCCAATCAACCAGCGAGGCGACTACCGCACCAGAAAAACTCGCAGCCTCCACCCTCCATGGCAACATCGAATCCCCTTCTGACAGTGAAGAAGAAGAAATTCACAGACTTCAGTCAGAACGTGATCGGCGAGACCGGCAAGGTCGTAAGTCAGGGTACCAATGTGCTGGCTGCGGAGGAAATCACCCGCATTCCGAATGCAAATTCCTGGACGCTATTTGCCGTTTTTGCGAGAAGCGAGGGCATATCGCAAAAGTATGCTGCAATAAAAGAAATTTCAGCCCCCGGCGTCGGGGAAACAGCCTGAGAAGACAAGATGGCACCCCCACCAAAAACCGAGACCGCCAGACTGACAGCCGATGGAGCCGGGACAGCCGAGCCAAGAAGTTCAACAATGCACCACGAAGAGAAGAAACGCACCAAACAGTTATCATCGGTCACGCTTCATCAATAGACGCACGTAAGATACACATTGAGGTCGGTATCGAAAACCAACCATGTACCATGGAAGTAGATTCTGGCTCCTACCTCTCTATGGTCTCCTGGCAAACCATAAAGCGTCTAATACCCAGCATACGCCGCCGAGATCTAAGCGACCAGAAATTGATTTTGAGAGATTATCAAGGGAACCGTATCCCAGTAGCTGGCATTGGACACTTCAAGATCTCTTTCAAAAACCGTACCACCAATCTACCACTCACAATCGTTGATAAAGACCGCCCCAGCTTACTCGGGTTGCAATGGTTCACACTGCTGGGAATCGAGATGGCAGGCATCAACCACACAGATGATGATGACTGGGAAGAAACGCTCGTACGGGATTTCCAAGAGGTCTTCGATGACACCTTAGGCAAGTACAAGGGGTCCCCAATCTCCTTTAATCTTAGCCCTGACATCGCTCCCATCCGCCTCAAACTGCGCCGAGTGCCATTTGCACTCAAACCTAAAATAGATGAGCAATTAAATAAGCTCATAGCGCAAGGCGTATTAGAACCTATCGACCATGCCCGATGGGAAACACCAATTGTCACCCCCATCAAATCAGATGGCTCCCTGAGAATTTGTGGAGACTACAAGGCCACCCTCAACCATGCCTTGCAGCAGAGTGCCTACCCTGTGCCAGTAGTCCAGCATCTCCTACACTCACTAGCGGGTGGCAGAATCTTTGCAAAGCTCGACCTGGCACAAGCCTATCAACAACTGCCGGTCGATGCTGAAACCGCCGAGGCTCAAACAATCGTAACACATCGAGGGGCAATTTAAATGCAACTGACTCCAATTTGGAGTCAGCGTCGCACCTGGGGTTTTCCAAAGCCTAATGGAAAGACTGCTGCATGGAATTAAAGGAGTCGTACCCTATTTTGATGACGTTTTAGTAGCGGCCCCCAATAAAAAAACAATTGGAGAAACGACTGAGAGCAGTCCTACAAAAATTTAAAGACTCCGGCCTCAAAGTAAAAAAAGAAAAGTGCCAATTATGTACTGAAAGGGTTGAATTCCTCGGATACTTCCTTGACAAACAGGGAATTCACCCTACCGACAAAAAATTAAAAGCCATCAAAGAAGCCCCCAGGCCGAAAAACAAAGCAGACCTCCAAGCATTCCTTGGACTCATTAATTTCTATAATATTTTCCTACCCCAGAAGGCGACTGTCGCGGAGCCCTTGCATAGACTCCTGGATAAAAAGGCATCCTGGATATGGGGACGGCGAGAGGAACATGCGTTTCAACAAATAAAAAACCTTTTGACTTCAGACGCAGTCCTCATTCAGTATAACGAAACCCTACTGCTGACTGTTACATGCGACGCATCTCCTTTCAGTGTTGGGGCAATCCTAAGCCACACTTTGCCAAATGGCACAGAGGCTCCCATTGCATTTTTTTCCAGAACCTTGTCCAAGCCGGAGAGGAACTACAGCCAGCTGGACAAAGAAGCCCTCGCCATCGTCTCCACAGTAAAAAGATTCCACGAATACATTTATGGTAGGACATTTTCAATTATTACGGACCACAAACCCCTACTTGGCATTTTGGCTGGTAACAAACCCACTCCACACATCCTGTCACCTAGAATGACAAGATGGTCTGAATTTCTTGCTGCTTATAATTACCAATTAATTCATAGACCTGGCAAAGCTATCTCACACACCGATGCTTTAAGCAGATCCCCCCTACCAGACGTGCAAGATGACCCAGCACCCACATTATCAATTTTACAAATAGAAACAGTATCCACGCTACCATTGACCGCGCAAGACATTGCCCGCGAAACAAGAAGGGACAAACGCTTGGTGCGAGTTCTCAGCTGGGTAGAGAGGGGTTGGCCAGAAAGCAAGAAAAACGAACTCTTTAAACTGTTTAAAAACCGACAAACTGAACTTTTTTCACAAAAGGGGTGTATCCTATGGAGAGACTGGGTGGTAATACCGGAAACGTTACAGAAAACAGTTTTAAAAATGCTGCACGACGGGCACCCGGGCATTGTACGCACGAAAGCCCTTGCCAGGAGCTATGTTTGGTGGCCTGGCATGGACAAGCAAATTGAAACCTGGGTCGCCGCATGCAGCAGATGCCAAGAGACTCGCTCGGCTCCCCCAAAAGCTCCACCGTTAGAATGGGAGACCCCCAGAGGCCCTTGGTCGCACATCCATATTGACTTCGCAGGGCCAACAAAAGGGCATACCTTTTTGATCACTGTTGACGCTTACTCGAATTGGCTCGAAGTAAGCAAAATGAAAACAACCACCACGGAAGCTGTCATCAAGAAATTAAACAAACTTTTCACCACGCATGGTCTGCCAGATGTGATAGTATCTGATAATGGCCCCCAGTTTACTGCAGTGGTTTTCGAGCAATACTTGGCAGATCGTGGCATCCGACACGCATTAACATCGCCCGCTCACCCGGCGGCGAATGGCAGAGCTGAACGCATGGTTCAATTTACTAAAAAAACTCTCCAAAGGATTGAACATGGCAACATCCATGAAAAAATCACCAAGATGCTTCTAATTCAACACATCACGCCCAACACCACTACCAACAAAACCCCAGCTGAATTGCTCACGGGCAGAAGACTCCGGTCACCCCTAGATCGTCTGCACCCTGCTTACACTCCAGAGAAACCACCTGGCTCCACTAGCAAACACCGCGCCTTCAACGTAGGAGACTCTGTTTTCGCAAAAAACTTTACTGGGGACCCACTATGGCTTCCTGCAAAAATCACCCAAATCACTGGCCCTCATTCCTACCGGCTCGAGACCACTGATGGTAGGTGTTGGAAACATCATATTGACCAGCTAAAGTCCAGGCTGGCCACTTTTCCCCTCACAGACTCTAACCAAGAAATCAGAGGGGGGGGGACCCTAAGCCTAGGAAAAGAACCGGTATCTGCGCAAGCAGAACACCCCCCCCACACACACTAAATAAAAATCAAATATTAAACCAACAATACTTACCAGCAAACAGCGAACCATGGCAGACGGGTGCTTCGCCTGGAAGCAGCAGCCGGACAAGCTCTACCAGCCCAGAGAACCCAGGCAGGAGCAACAGAGTGAACGACTCGACCGACCCGGATTCACCAGGTGGGAGTCGCAGCTATAGGCCCGGCTCACCTTTCCAGGCAGTTCCTTCGAGGAGCTTGAGAGAGACGCGGAGCCCGTCCGAACCTGACGACGACCAGAGACATTATGAACCGCACAAGTCAAGTAGGCAGGTTCGAAGACGAAACCAAGAGGGGAGGGGTGTTCCGTATTAGCAGGCTTGTAGGCCTGCATTCCTATTGGTCCGGAAGAGCCGGGCCGTGATTGGACGTTGTAAAGCACTCTTGATTGGCTCGTATGGGGGTTGCCGCGATTGGGCAAAACCAAGCGCGGCAAGCTCAAAAAACTGTCATTGGGTGCCTAGCCGCAGCCAGCTCTATAAAAAGAGCTGCCGCGGCTAGGGCTGTTGTCTCAGAATCTATTGGCTAAATAAAGAGCTGTTGTTCACTACTCGAGTCTCGTCTTTCTATGGGACCCACCGACCATACTTAACATCTTCTTCACATTCAAAATGTATGAGCAAATAAAGGGGACAGCCACGGGATCTCCAATATCAGGAGCCATCGCAGTGTGAACTAGAACACTGTGCATTTCAAAACTACACACCTAAATTTTGGCTGACATGTTTGTTATCATCAAAAGAAATGCACTGAAAGACTTTCATATGCTATTGAACTCCATCTTCCCAGACATACAATTCACAGTGGAGGAAGAAATGGCTAGACACTTACTATTTTTAAGTGTGCTTGTCAAAGACAGGAAGATGGAAGCCTAGAAACCACTGTTTATTGTAAGGCCACCAGCACTCTACGCATTCTTAGTTTCAACAGTAACCATCCACTGTCACAGAAAAAGAGCTGTGAGAACCTATTGTAATACCCAGTGTTGGAGCACCCACAACTTATGGAGACAAATCATTCTACTGATTAATTGTTCTGTCAGGAAATTTATCTTTAGTTGCTGACCTACCCATGACCCTTCGTAAACTGAAATTTTCTATAGATGCAATGTGAGATATATTTAAACTTTTTCATCCCTGTGATCACAACTCTGTTAGAAAACAACCACAAATCAGTTCATTTTTATTTTTGTCATGTCAAAAAGACTTTATTGATAGTGGCTGCTATTTCAGGAAACAAACCCCCTGGAGGTGATGTAGGAATGAATTGAATTAAGAATGGAAGGATTCAATTAAATATTGAGATATGAGGAACTTCAGCAGAGATGTGACTAGAAAACTATGCAATATATGTACCAACTGCGAATATCCAATATTGTTATCTCCGTGCCAGAAGTGTAAATAGAGTCAATTATAATGTATTAAGCACAGATGTTTCTTATTAAACTGCTGAGCTCAAGCCAGATGACTGGATTATTATCCTTCCACTGATGTGCAACAGCTACTGTAAATTACATTTTCCAGGATGATTTGGGTGCAAAACAATGCACTGTTATGAAAGGATGTCTCTTTTCTCAAAATAGAGTTTCATTAACTAACCGTAGATTAAGTTTAACTTTAATTTTTTGTTGCTAGTTTTTTCCCGAACAGAAAAATAGCACTAACAGACTTCTGATTACTTGTCATGAAACACAGAATATCTTCATTGTGTTCTGCAATTTCTCACTTCGAAATACTAAAAAGGAATTTAATGCTCACAAGGAAAAGGTTCAGTCATCTTGCCCAAGATTACTGTTTCTTATTATGTTATTTATTATGGACCAACTCCATAAATCTCACAGGACAATGTGGTTCCACCAGCTGTAATTCAGTTTCTGCTTTTCCCTATATGTAATTAGAGAGAAAACCAACCCTTGGACTCCTCTTCTTCTACTTCTGCCACAATGTGAAGAACTGATAAGCAGCTACTTCCATTTACCATGTGAAAAGTCTTTTTTTTTTTTTAGGTTTCTTTCTCATAATATGAGTTTTGATTTAAGGCTTAATATTTCCGTTGTGTATGATTATTTCAGATTAAAAGCAATAAAGGTAGTCCTTCACTTACAATAATTTGATTATTGACCATTTGAAATTACAATAGCACCAACAAAAGTGACTTATGACTGTTTTTTTCACACTTAAGTCCATTGCAGCATCCTCATGGTCACATGATCAGAATTTGGCCACTGGGTAACAGGCTCATATTTATAAAGGTTGTATTGTCCTGAGGTCATGTGATCACCTTCTGTGACATTCTGACAGGCAAAATCGATGGGAAAGCCAGATTCACTTTATAACCATGTTACCAACTTAACAATTGCAGTGATTCACTTAACAACTGTGGCATGAAAGGTCATAAAAGGGGGCAAAACTCACTGAACAACTGTCTCACTTGGCAACATAAATTTGGGGCTTGATTACAGTCATAAGTTAAGAACTACCTGTATCACGAATGAGCATTAAGGAAATAAAATAAGAGGGGAATCCCATACCCTCTACTTTGGTTTATCACTTTCCTTTAAATTGGAATTTGAAGTACAGGTAATTTTTTCCCCATATGTAACTTTATACCTTTCTTTAGAAAAGTATCTGTATTTTGATGGTGTATTTTGATAGTGTAAAGGCAACTATGATCTTATAGACAATGATCTCTCATCCCTTGATTGGCAATCTCTATTCACTGGATGCAATACTGTTGAAGACCATTACAACATATTTTTACTTGAAGTCAAAAGAGTCATCAAACTATATGTACCAACAACAACTCCCAAAACAAAACAAAAAAGCAGATTACCCATAACAATAAGGAAACTTCAATCCAAAAAGAGATCACTCTGGCGGAAAAACAAATCTGGTCACGTTGCCAATTTCAAAAGCCGATACAAAAATTTATGCCACCAGATAAAGACCGAATGCATCAATTATCACATTAAACAAGAGGAAAACCTTCTAAGCACCAACTCCACCCGTGCTTTTTACAATTTTGTAAACAACAAACTAAAAGACTCAAGGTCTATCCCACCCTTGATAGGACCTGATGGTAAAGACTGCAACGACGACACCACTAAAGCCAACATCTTTAACACATTCTTCAGCTCAGTATTTGTAAACAGCAATGGATCATGCCCAGTATTTCCTAGCCGTACCACAGATAACAACAATGATCTAATACATATCGATTTTACAGAAGACAATGTTGGAAAAGCACTACGCAATCTAAAACCATCTCTATCTATTGGACCTGATGGAATATGTGCCTACTTCTTAAAAAAGCTATCCACTGCCATAGCCAAACCTCTAAGCATAATCTTTGAAAAATCTTTCAGGACCAGCTCCTTGCCTAACCTATGGTCACAAGCCACAGTCATCCCCATCTTCAAAAAGGGAGACCCAAGCCTAGTTGAAAATTACAGACCAATCTCCTTATGCTGCATCACCTGTAAAGTCATGGAATCAATTATTAACCAATCCATCATCCTCCACTTAGAGACAAACAACCTACTCTCCAATAAACAATTTGGTTTCAGAAAAAAACTATCCTGTAATCTGCAACTCTTACACTGCAAAAACATATGGACGACACAACTCGACCAGGGCAAAGCAATAGACACAATCTACATAGACTTCTGTAAAGCCTTTGATTCAGTGGTACACGACAAACTATTCTTAAAAATAAAATCCTATGGTATCTCTGGACAACTGAATAACTGGATAGAAGCATTCCTGGCAAACAGACAACAAATGGTCAAAATTGGGAGCGTCCTATCAAATTCTGTACCTGTCAATAGTGGTGTCCCCCAAGGCAATGTTCTAGGACCAACTCTCTTCATACTCTACATAAATGACCTCTGTGATCATATTAAGAGCAATTGCGTTCTTTTCACTGATGATGTAAAGCTGTTCAATACCACAGACAATACTGCTACCCTACAAAAAGATCTTGACTATGTATCAGAATGGTCAAACAAATGGCAACTTCAAATCTCAACAAATAAATGCTCTGTCTTACATATTGGCAAAAAAAATCAGAAAATAAAATACAAGCTGAATAGTCAAGATCTTGTTGATGACCCAAGCTCTGTAAAGGACCTTGGAATACTCACCTCTAATTATCTAAGTGCTAGAGCCCACTGCAACTACATAGCCAAAAAGGCATTAAGAGTTGTTAACCTAATCCTACGTAGCTTTTTCTCTGGTAATATCACACTACTAACCAGAGCATACAAAACATTTGCTAGACCAATACTCGAATACAGTTCATCAGTCTGGAACCCACATTACGTATCTGATATTAGCACAATTGAGAAAGTCCAGAAATATTTCACAAGAAGAGTTCTCCACTCCTCTACTCGTTGTAGAATACCTTATGCCACCAGACTTGAAATTCTAGAACTAGAAAACCTTGAATTACGCCGTCTTCGGTCTGATTTAAGCATGGTATATAAAATCATACATTGCAATGTCCTACCTGTCAATGAATACTTCAGCTTCAACCATAACAACACAAGAGCACACAATAGATACAAACTCAAAGTTAACCGCACCAAACTTGATTGCAGGAAATACGACTTCAGCAATAGAGTGGTCAATGTCTGGAATACTCTACCCGACTCTGTAGTTTCTTCCCCAAACCCCAAAAACTTTAACCTTAGACTGTCTACTATTGACCTCACCCTTTTCCTAAGAGGTCTGTAGGGGGCGTGCATAAGCGCACCAACGTGCCTACCGTCCCTGTCCTATTGTTTCTCTTATTCTTCTTTTATTTTTCATATATGTACCCATTTCATGTATTCACAACTATATATACACTTATACTTATTATCTTGTAAACAATTGGCAAATCAAATAAATAAATAAAGATAAATAAATAAATAAATTGTACACTGCCCAGAGTTCTTCTTTGAGGATGATGGGGTGTGTGTGTGTGTGTCCAGAAATATGAAATATAAAGAAAATCCAGCTCACTCTATTTTAGACTCCATTTTCACTGTCAGATTTCTTTTCAAGGTCTACCAAATCTGGACTGTAAAAATCCAGATGATTGTTATTCTGCAGCAAAGAGACGGAGTTTCCTGTAGGATTTCCTTGTCAGCTAGTGATCACCCAAATTTTTATTGCCCAAATAAAAATTGCCTATTTTCTCTCACTCCTAATTCCAAACAGGAGAACAAATAAAACCCTTGGGTGGGTGAGGGGGGGGATGAATGAATTGGTTTTACAAAGTATCTCATTGATATAATGCTACCAAGAATTGAAGTAGATGTGCATTCTACTTCAGAACTGTAACTAAGAATATCCAAAATTGCTCATGTATTCCTTGTTCTGCACATCCAGATTTGATCCTGAACATCTTCTTTTTGCAGTTCTCTTTAGATCATTTTCCCCATGGTGGCACCAGAAATGAACTGCAGGAGGTGGCCACTGAACAAGCAAAGCATTTCTTTGTAAAAGGAGGATTGCCTGGGCAGAAATAATGAAATATTTCATCTGGCCTTTACCATTCTTTAAAATAAATCCTAATAATGTAATTAATACATATGGGCTTTGGGTCAGGATCATGGCTGAGCCACTCTTTACTTTTAGGCTCTTCTTTCAGTCAGTTGCATTCTTTTTCTTTACAATATAAAAACTTTTTTTTTCATTTTAACTGCAAGGCCCCTGGAGTTGTTCTAGAGTCAGGCAGCCTGAAAATTGAAATAATAAATAAAGTTTTGAACTGAACCTTTGTCTTTTTTCTTGCAGAAGAAAGAATGATAGTTGTAGACCATATAATGAGGAATGCTAGGAGCTAGTTTACAGGGGTAAGTTTATCAGATTTTCTACATGCCTTCAAATAAAAAAGAAAGAAAGAACGTGTTTGTATTCCTTTCCATAACTTATGTTTAAAAGTATGGTGACAACCAAGTAGGCTGTGCTGCAATACCTAGTCATGCTATCAGGAAGCAGCTTGACAGGATACTCAGGAGTTATTAGATTTACATATTGCTTTTGTGGTTCTGGATGGATGCAAGGATGCATGCATGGATGGGTGGGTGGATGGGTGGATGGAAGGATGGATAGATGGATAGATAAATGGATGGATGGATGGATGGATGGATGGATGGATGGATGGATGGATGGATGGATGGATGGAAGATTTAAAAGAACAGTGGGAAATTACAACATCATATTCATCAGTTTTTCCTAACACAGAGCCAGGTTAGGTTTCTCTGACCAGGTAAAATAATATTACTGAGATTATGTAGTTCAAACATTCTTTTCCCCCTTTTGAATTATGTCTATTAGATTGGCTCTTGAAAGTAGGAATTATTTTTCCACTTCTTTTTTACTTCCTTTATTGTAAAGTGCATAGTGCACTTTACAATACAATGCAATGCAATACAATACAACACAACAGAGTACAGTACAGTACAATACAGTACAATACAATACAATACAATACAATACAATACAATACAATACAATACAATACAATACAATACAATACAATACAATACAATACAATACAATACAACTAGCACCAGCACCAGCACCATCCTGTGCTATTTGAGAAGGTTCCTCCATCTTGCTAAGTCAGATGGTACAGGATGAAAGTGGTGACAGAAATTAAAAATGGAACTGAAAACAGTAAAATCACTTCCACTCTTCCATAAGTAATATGAGTTCTGCTAATAGGTCAGAGAATCCAGTTTACTGCTGTTGTCAGATAAAACTTGCAGATGACTTTCAAATATCTTATGTAATAACTTTCCCCCAATGATTGCATGGAGACATTCTGGTGTCCAGCACAATTCTTTTTGTCAACTCTTTTAATATCTGATTTTTCAGGACTTTTCAACATACATACACTGAGAAAGCTTTAAAGTAAGCTGCTTGAATTACACAACTAGTACTATCTCTATAATTCTAACCAGGAGAAAACAGTAATACCCGAGGGATTAATTCCTCTTTAAAAAAAAATAAGCTGAAAATTCTACATGACCACTTTTTATATGGTTAGTTTAAATGCTGAATATTTTTTCTAGAAATAGTTTCAAGCTCACCTATACTTATGATGTGGAGTTAAACAAGAACATATATTCCTCTCTTTACGCATGAGCTCCTTACTCATAAATTATGAGGAGGAGATGGATCAAATACTTATTCCCTCTAGTTGCTGAGATTATAAGTGGGAATTACAAAGAGCTTCATTTATCTTCCTTCTAAGCAGTGGTTAAAGTTTTCAGAACTTCTGCAATGCAGAATCTTATTTGAATTTTTTACAATCACTTTAATCCAGAAATAGCAGAGTGACATGGTGACCTAGTGGTGAAGACACTCACTTTCTACTTGGAAGGTTGAGGATTACATTCTAGGTAGTGACAGATGTTTCTCTTCTTGCAATGAAAAAATATTTACAAGAGAACTCAACATGGTACCAGGAAGGGCATCTGACCAGTAAATCTGCAGTTCTATCTAGTGCCCCAACTATACCTTGAATTAAGGGATTACAGGGTTGTAAAAAGGGAGTAATTTAACCCAGTAATAACAGAGGAAAATGTTACTTGTATTTTATAGAGAAGTAACAAAGATATGTATGATATAAATTAATCTGGAACCTGTTCATCAGGCATATCTGCAATGTTTTCTCAGTCTTTACAGCCGCTAAACCCTATCTAAAGTGGGAAGTGCCTAAAAGGTTAGAGCAAGAAATAGTTTCCCAGCTCAACTTTCTATATTGCCAGGAGAGATTACTCCTAAACAGTGCCTCCAAAACTCTATTCGATCAAGTACTCTAGTAAGATACCATAGTGTATGGTATCAAAAACCAATGAAAGATTTAGAAGAATCTACAGGTTTACTGTTCTTATAGTATAGATCTACAGGATAACCCTAGCCAACTGTGTGATAATTCTAGATTTGAACTGAAATTAAAAAGGATTTATTGTAAGTAACATATTTCATCTGTCAAATTACAGTGACACATTCCATTAGTTTGGCTACTGGATATTTGTCAATAGTTACTAAAGATCAGATGGGATTGTTAAACAAGGATTCCAATTATGTCTCCTTTACAACGGTGGGGACTTCTGCCTGTGAAAGACAACTATTAATCATCTCAGAAACCTTGGAGATTCCTACTATGTAATTATAAGCTGAGATATCTAAAGATTATTTCCTTCTTTAAGTGGCATATTACAAAACAGGCTCAGATGATCACTTTGAAACTTGTTTTTGGACTGTACCTACCGTGTTTCTCCAACAATACGGCCTCCCCCAATAGGAAGTCCCAGCATGTTTTATAGGCATTAAATCAAATTAAGCCCCTCCCCCCAAATTAAGGCCTATGTTAAACATGTGAAATGGGGGAATGGTGGTGTGTGGGGGGGTTGTTGTTAGGAAGTACAGTGATTTCTGCTTTAGACCTGAATATCAGTGTTTCATATCCATTCTAATGCTGTTGTTTTTACTGAGTCCTCTCCAGTAATCACTGCATTGCAAATTTCTTCAGATAAGATGAAACAGTGGATTCTCATGTTATCCCTGTGAATGACTTTCTAATGAATTTTCTTACATTTCTCTTCTCAATTATTATTATTTTCTTGATTGTTATTTATTGTTTATTATTATCCATTTCTTGATTATTCAAATGCTTATTTTTGATTACCAAATTAAATATTTTGAAGCAAAAATATAACTGGCAAACTACAGAAAATACTGTTGTGTTCACAAATCATAACCTTAAATCAAGTGAATATGTGTGATTTTGCAGAGAATTAAAAATTTCTGGGTTACATGTATACATGATATATGTGTGTGGAAACTCCCATTTTTAAAATTCCATTTTGAAATTACATTTAATACTAAATACAGTATATTGCATATTACAATAAACATATTGTATAGAATAATAGGGTTTGTAACACACTTAGCATGAAAAAATATTTTTTAAAAAATATATATTCAATAGTGAAAAATAACTGTAATGTCAACACAATATTTAAACAAATCTTCAGAAAATTATTTATGCTTTAGTATGGAATACCACAATGTGAATAAATATATGTGAATTCTATGAAGTAGGTAGAGCCTTTGGAATACCAAGAACACTTGTGCCATGAGTTATCAAGGGCTATCTCAAGAAATCATATTACAGAAAAAACACTCATGTGTGAAATCGCATGACATTTTCCCTGATCCAAAGTTCATAACACCAGGGTTAAAACAAGAATGCCTGAGAAATTCAATTTCTTTGATTCCTGATACAATTTGTTAGCAACATCCACCCCATTCCCTTTTCTGAAAGACAATATTTCTCAAATATATGCATTATACAGTATACCTAAACATGCTTCTAAGAGTGCATTTTAAAATGACTGCGCAGGACCTTGGAAATGTTGGGAATGAAAAACCAATTTCAAAGCAAGCATTTACATATTATTGAAACATGGATGTGCATGCATATTTATTGTTCCAAATAAGAGATGCATGGAAAAATAGAACCTAATAGGATTATGAATGAAGGTCTGCAAGTATGACACGGGCAATGTGTTCATCCTTTCACATTAAAATATAATTTTGCTTTTGCATTTAGGGTGCAGTGGTAAGTTACCTCACAGCATATAATGGAATTCCATTTCACTTGCAGACAAAAAGATATAAAGGAAAAGAAACATAAAAACATAGAATAACAGAGTTGGAAAGGACCTTGGAGGTCTTCTAGAAAGAGATCCACATTCCAAATGTCTTGACCATATTCTGATAGTGAGTTCCACCACCATTGCTTGTATGTTGAGGGGCAAAAAAAAATGCCTATGGGAACATATCAGATGATATGTATCTGGTAGGCATTTGCAGAAATTAAGATTGAATCAAAATGATGGCCTGAGTGCAGTGATACCATGACAAACAATTTGCCCCTGTGAACTTGCATCCCAAGTTTATACATTAAGGGTTCTGAACCATGCTAATAAAATGGGGATGATCTGATATAGTTTATTTTAGAGACAGCTAAAAAGAGGAAAATATCTATCCTTATGTTCTACCACTACAAGTTCAGTAGAACATCATGGGATAGAGCAGTGTACAAACTGCAAGTTCTTTCTACCTTATCCTGCTAAATTGCTCTTCCAGTTACTTTAAATAATTGCAAAATGCTTTTCCTGTTATTTAAAACATATAAAGCCAAACAAAATACAGAACAATAAACACACCAAAGTCCACATGCAATTAAAACTACTGCATTAAAAGACATAATGATTCAAAGGGAGTGAAATATAATAAAAATAAGTTACAATATTCACTAGCTCAACTTCCAGAATGCTGCTTATGATAATAAAAAGGACCATAATGATGATTTATCTTACAGGTCTGTGATAGACTTCATTAATTAAGATCTTTAGAAAGAATAATTTCTATATTCTGTACATATATCTGCCAAGAGCTCAACAATTATCTTACTCCAAATTCTGGGAGAAGAGGCAGCTTTTTCAGAGATTTCTGGAACACCTTAGGTCAGAATCATGCATATTTCTAGAGGAATGCCAAAAGGTCAGCATTGTGACAGAGAAGAGAAAGATGAAGAGAAAAAATATTTACAATTGCACTAGATAACATTAACATTGATAAAATGGAAATTGGATAATTAAATAAAACAAATAAATTAACATTTGTTAATATTACTTGTTAATTTCACCTTCTAATACAATTTGTAAAGTTAATGGCTTGGAAAACTGCATTTTGAACTTGTTTTCACCTGGGATTGATTCATTCGTCTTCTATCAGTGAGCTTGCAGAGAACTCATGAATGTAAGTTTGAGATTAAAAATGCTTGTGTGGTTCTATGTTATATTACACTGCATTATATCTATACTATTTCTCTATAGTTCCCGCGAAATCTTCATGTGGTGAGAGAGAATAAATGGGAACTCAGGAGGGAAGGATGCACCACAAAGTAAAATTGTTTTTATTCCTTCATTCATTAATAGATAGATATGTTGCATTGTTTGCTTGTTGGGAGAGTGTTAGTTTTTGTGAAATAACTCTGCACCAACAGAAATATATATGCATATAAATATATCCACCACATTGTTCCCTCATGTTCTCAGATTGCTAAGAATATGTAACTTCTGTAAATCCATAGGAGACTGTATATCTTGCTTCATTGAGAACAGTATGGAAACTATTTATCAAGCGATCCAGGGAAATTTTTCTCAAATGATAATTTTAAAGGATTATGAAGAGATACCCACATTGGGCTATTTAAAAACATAAAATGCTTCAAAGTAATAATCTCTCTAAGTGAAATCACTTCCCCATTCAGTTCCTGAAGATATTTTTCATTTCTTGTTAAGGACATGGAATGCATTGCAATGCAATTCATAACATTCACTGAATTCTTCTTCAACTTTGAAGGTAATTTCCAAACAATAATAATGGAGTGAATTGCCTTTCTTTTTTAAACAAGAGTTACAGCACACAAAAAATCCTAGCAGGACTACAGAGTTCATGCATTCTAGAAAATAAATAAAGAAAAGAGGCATACTTGTCTTTTTGAAGTCAGGGACTTCTCTCCTTTTAATAAGTAAATAATTGTGTTTTTCCTTGTGGTCAGGAAGAAGTGAAGGTTTTAAGAGGTATTTCTGAGCTCTGCTCAATTCTAGTCTCTTAAGGATGTTTTATAACAGGATCTCACAGGATTCTATATAATCCTTAGATAGCGGCATGATAACAGCTGGAATTTCAAAAGGGTAGACAAAAATATTTAACACACTTCAAATCCAGTCTCTCACAAGGGGGACAAAATCTCCTAGATCTAAAAACAAGGTTGTGTGTGTGTTTTAGATTTGTGAAACAAATTAATTAATTAATTATTAATTAATAAATTAATTGATTTATTGTTTTAATTGATTAGTGTGATTAGAGTGTTTAGTGCAAATAGTGTGATTACTGACTAGTTTAAAAGATCAAGATTCATGTAATTTAATTGAATAGTAAAATCAATGATTTAGTGAATTTAAATGAACAGTGTGATTAATGATTAGTGTAATTAATTGATTAGTGATTAGAGTAATTAATTGATTAGGCTGATTGTTGCTCAGGAATATTATCTGACTAGAGAGATTACTGCAATTGATTGTTTGATTTGATATTGGCTATATAGATTACCCAAAATTGTTCCTTTAATTAATTCAATCAACGTACTATCTTAACAAACCTACCATGCCAAAAAGAAAATCCAACGCCAAACCACAACCTAAAGAGAAGATAATCCCCACCAATGAACCACAAGACTCCTGCACATGCCTTAAATGCTACAAAAATCTAAAGGATAATGAAAACTCCATCAAATGTTCTCTGTGTAAAAAATACGCTCATCATGACTGCTTGGGATTACCTGAGCAAATGATTCAATACCTAGAATCATCCAATGAGTTTCCATATCTCTGCAAATCATGCAGACCCAAACTGGATCTGTCTGAAAGAGTTGATACCATTGAAACCATTGAAACATCCCTTAACACCATAGTAGCATCCCTGGACGCCGTAAAAGAAAGAATATCCAACCTTGAAAAAAAAAGACACAACGCAAAAAACCTGAACATCCAATAGCTACAAACCACATCTCTACCCAACAACCACAACCCAATCCAAAACCCAATCCACAAATAAACACAACCCAGACAAATATTGATATCCCAATCCTCATCAGAGAAGCCGTTGAGCGTGAACGGAAACGTCCAAACGCCATCTTATTTGGTCTAGAGGACATCAATGACAATGATGACATCACAACTGTCCGAAACATCATCAGTGATTATCAAGCATCAACCATCTCCGCTGATGAAATACTTGACATTTCCCGCATTGGCCGAGAGCTCAAAAACAGAGACGGCTCTGTGGCCCCACGCTTGTGCAGGGTCATTTGCAAAAATGAATCAAGCAAACGTAAATTCATTTACACTATAAATTCACTCGCCAAAACCAACACAAACCATAAGAACCTCCGTTGTCGCCCTGACCTAACCATACAGCAACGTGCCCGCTCCCGTGTACTCCGCACTGAACTCAAAAAACATCTAGACAATGGAGAGAAGGACCTGTACATTGACTACCATGCTGACTGTATCAAAAGTAAGCCACACAACCCGCAACTCAGCTTTAACCCTCAACCACAACCCTAACTCAACCGATCCACCATCACCCAAGACTAGGCATGCACACCCCTAACTACCTCTATTCCAACTACTACTGGCCTTAAATGCAAACTACTCAATGCAAGAAGCCTCGTGAATAAAATACCTGATTTTTCCTCCTACTAAATATGGCTAAATTCGACATTATATTTGTCTGTGAAACATGGCTCAATGCATCTCTCCCTGACTCCATTACCACAGTAAGGGACTATCATGTTTACCGATCAGATCATGAAATTCGCAGAGGAGGTGGTGTTGCTATCTTCTATAAAAAAGTCCTTACATCTAAAAAATATCCAAGTTACCCAGGAGCTTGCTCTTCCTGAGACCATCATCTGTGAACTATCCTTAAATATCACAATTCGATTCTTACTATGTTACAGAGCACCTGATTATGACATCGAACATGTAAACAAGCTAAATACATTACTAACATGGGCTGCATCCTGCCCATACCCTTTTATCTTTCTTGGTGATTTCAATCTACCTCATATTGACTGGACCCTAAATGAATGTACAACTGAAATCATACACACAACCTTCTACAATGCTATTACAAATCTGGGACTGGAACAACTAGTAACCAACAACACTAGACTAAACATATGCCTCGATCTCATCTTCTGCAATAGTTTGAATTTAATTTACGGAATACAAACTAAAGAACCCTTTTCCAGCAGTGACCACAATATGATTGACTTTTGTCTCAACATACGCCCACACAAAAATCACCACAATGATGTAATCCCCAATTGTAACTTCAAAAAAGGCAACTATGATCTTATAGACAACGATCTCTCATCCCTTGATTGGCAATCTCTATTCACTGGATGCAATACTGTTGAAGACCATTACAACATATTTTTACTTGAAGTCAAAAGAGTCATCAAACTATATGTACCAACAACAACTCCCAAAACAAAACAAAAAGCAGATTACCCATAACAATAAGGAAACTTCAATCCAAAAAGAGATCACTCTGGCGGAAAAACAAATCTGGTCACGTTGCCAATTTCAAAAGCCGATACAAAAATTTATGCCACCAGATAAAGACCGAATGCATCAATTATCACATTAAACAAGAGGAAAACCTTCTAAGCACCAACTCCACCCGTGCTTTTTACAATTTTGTAAACAACAAACTAAAAGACTCAAGGTCTATCCCACCCTTGATAGGACCCTTGATAAGACTGCAACGACGACACCACTAAAGCCAACATCTTTAACACATTCTTCAGCTCAGTATTTGTAAACAGCAATGGATCATGCCCAGTATTTCCTAGCCGTACCACAGATAACAACAATGATCTAATACATATCGATTTTACAGAAGACAATGTTGAAAAAGCACTACGCAATCTAAAACCATCTCTATCTATTGGACCTGATGGAATATGTGCCTACTTCTTAAAAAAGCTATCCACTGCCATAGCCAAACCTCTAAGCATAATCTTTGAAAAATCTTTCAGGACCAGCTCCTTGCCTAACCTATGGTCACAAGCCACAGTCATCCCCATCTTCAAAAAGGGAGACCCAAGCCTAGTTGAAAATTACAGACCAATCTCCTTATGCTGCGTCACCTGTAAAGTCATGGAATCAATTATTAACCAATCCATCATCCTCCACTTAGAGACAAACAACCTACTCTCCAATAAACAATTTGGTTTCAGAAAAAAACTATCCTGTAATCTGCAACTCTTACACTGCAAAAACATATGGACGACACAACTCGACCAGGGCAAAGCAATAGACACAATCTACATAGACTTCTGTAAAGCCTTTGATTCAGTGGTACACGACAAACTATTCTTAAAAATAAAATCCTATGGTATCTCTGGACAACTGAATAACTGGATAGAAGCATTCCTGGCAAACAGACAACAAATGGTCAAAATTGGGAGCGTCCTATCAAATTCTGTACCTGTCAATAGTGGTGTCCCCCAAGGCAGTGTTCTAGGACCAACTCTCTTCATACTCTACATAAATGACCTCTGTGATCATATTAAGAGCAATTGCGTTCTTTTCGCTGATGATGTAAAGCTGTTCAATACCACAGACAATACTGCTACCCTACAAAAAGATCTTGACTATGTATCAGAATGGTCAAACAAATGGCAACTTCAAATCTCAACAAATAAATGCTCTGTCTTACATATTGGCAAAAAAAAATCAGAAAATAAAATACAAGCTGAATAGTCAAGATCTTGTTGATGACCCAAGCTCTGTAAAGGACCTTGGAATACTCACCTCTAATTATCTAAGTGCTAGAGCCCACTGCAACTACGTAGCCAAAAAGGCATTAAGAGTTGTTAACCTGGATCTTCCGGTTTGTCGGCCGCGAGCGGCAGGAATTTGCGGCTGCGCGATCCCTGCCGCGCTAGCCGTTTTGGGGCTCCGACCCAGGCGGGTGCGGAGCTAGGCTGCCTGCAGGGGCAGCTGAAGGTAGGGGATCCGGAGAAGGGTTTGGGGGTGTTGCAGACTCCCTCCTGGCCGGCAGAACTCCCTTTTCCCAGGACGTGCAGCGGCGGTCTGTAATGGCCGCCACAAAGAAGCTGGCAGCCGGGTAAGAATGCGCAGGAGGAAGTGGAGAAAGTGATTGAGAGGAGAAAGTTTTTCTTGGCTCCTAGGACTCTAAGACATATTCAATAAAATTCCTGAAAAGTATGACTTTCTGAATAATACCTGCCAGAAGAGGAAAAAGCGGCTGTTTGAAGGTGCTGAAAGGATAGCTTTCCCTCTTTTCCTACGGAATAAATAACTGGATATTAAGAAACCTATTTCTTTTAGGTGAAAATTGGTTTTAAGCGATGAGTGGGAAGAGAGAGGATTAAAAGAAAATATTTGTATGCTAAGACTTTGTTGGAGCAGATGCCTTAAGGATTTGAAGACTAGAATATATTGCAATAAGATTTTAAACAGATTTGGACTTTCTTTCTCTTGGATTGATATTACCCCAGAAGGAGAAAGTGAGAACTCTGCCTTGGTTTGGACTGACTGATAACTTTGGGACTGTTTTATTTTTTTTATTTTCTTTTGAATATTCTGGTTGTTGTAAGAAGAAAGAAGGGGAAAAGAAAAGAAAAGATTTATAAAGGCTCTTTCTGTTGAGGAACTAAGAAAAGAATATGAACAAGCAAAAAAAATGGTAAAGATGGTGTGGAAGAAGCTTTCCTTTTCTTAGAAATGGCGCTACTAATTATCAACAAACATTACAACAGATGAAGACAGCAGAGGAACAAGAAAGAAAGGAAGGAGCCATTTTTAATGAATCTCAGAATTTGATCCAGAAAGAAGGAAGAGAGAAAGAAAAGAAAAGAAGAGAAAAGAAGAAAACTAAAGGACTTAAGGACTTAAGATCTAAAAAACATTTAAGAAAGGGAAAAATAAGGTGCAAAACCAATATGATGATAGTAAACAAAAGGGAAAAGGAATACGACAGAGAAGGGAAGCTGGTAAGGCAGAGGCTAGAAGAAGGGGGGTAGAAAGGTTTGTTGGGAGAAGAAAGAAAGGGGAAAGGTGGAGAAAAGCTACAATGTTTTGAAATTAAATGAAAAAAGAAATTTTTATGGATAATGGATAAAGTATAATTTTTTTAAAAAAAAAGATTTTGCAAGGTACATAAGATGAGATGGTAGTATTGTAATGATTTAAGAGTTGATAAGAGATTAAAATGTTAAAATGTTTAAAAATGATTGGCTTTAAAACTTAATAATAGGGGAGGTTTAGAATATTGTTTTAATTAAAGAGTTTAATAAGACTATGGTATTGATGTTATTATAAAATTTTTATTATAGTATCTTTTTTTAATATTTGGATTTATTGTCTAATTATGTACTTAATTATGTTGGATGTATTAGTTAGATAGAATGTACCAAGCAAAATCGGATTGGGTATTAGATATTATTTTAAAGATTAATTTGATTAACTTAGGGGGAGATAGAAAGGCACCATACTCTGATTAATGATTTCAGGAGAAACTTATTTTCTTTTTTTTTATAAGGAATGAGACAAAGGGATGATAAAAATGGACAAAAGATATAAATATAATGATTCAAACTAAGATGATTAATTAAGATAGAAGTGTGAAATATGTGGGAAGTTAATATAGAAGGCTTAGAATGGTAAATAAAATAAGTAATGATATGTAAGATGAGCATGAATATAATTGAAGTCCATGAAGAGAGACACCTGGGTCCAAGTTACTTTCCAAAAAGATTTTTTTATGTTTTGTGTGTTGTGTGTATATGTCTTCTTGGGGGAGAATTAGTTAAAACTTGTAGAAATATAGAATGAGAATAATGGTAACTAAGTCAGAAAGAAACAGATGAAATAATAATAATGATATTGAATAAGAGTAAAGAGAAGTAAAGAGAAATTGAATAAGAGGTTTTGGTATGTTGTATGGAAATGGTTTAAAACAGAATATAATTTATCTGACTTGTTAAATTGACAATGAAAAAAGGTTTAAACATGTAATGAATAATGATAATTTGTGTGTTTTAAAAATTAATAAAACTTGTTTAAAAAAAAAAAAAAGAGTTGTTAACCTAATCCTACGTAGCTTTTTCTCTGGTAATATCACACTACTAACCAGAGCATACAAAACATTTGCTAGACCAATACTCTAATACAGTTCATCAGTCTGGAACCCACATTACGTATCTGATATTAGCACAATTGAGAAAGTCCAGAAATATTTCACAAGAAGAGTTCTCCACTCCTCTACTCATTGTAGAATACCTTATGCCACCAGACTTGAAATTCTAGAACTAGAAAACCTTGAATTACGCCGTCTTCGGTCTGATTTAAGCATGGTATATAAAATCATACATTGCAATGTCCTACCTGTCAATGAATACTTCAGCTTCAACCATAACAACACAAGAGCACACAATAGATACAAACTCAAAGTTAACCGCACCAAACTTGATTGCAGGAAATACGACTTCAGCAATAGAGTGGTCAATGTCTGGAATACTCTACCCGACTCTGTAGTTTCTTCCCCAAACCCCAAAAACTTTAACCTTAGACTGTCTACTATTGACCTCACCCCTTTCCTAAGAGGTCTGTAGGGGGCGTGCATAAGTGCACCAACGTGCCTACCGTCCCTGTCCTATTGTTTCTCTTATTCTTCTTTTATTTTTCTTATATGTACCCATTTCATGTATTCACAACTATGTATACACTTATACTTATTATCTTGTAAACAATTGGCAAATCAAATAAATAAATAAATAAATAAATAAATAAATAAATAAATAAATAAAATTATTTTCCTTTGAGAAAGAAAGAAAGACTGATGTTCAAATGTGTACAAATAAACATTGAGGGATGCTCTTCTTGTATTAGTGCACTATTTCCATCTCCTCCTCCTCCTCCTCCTCCTCTTCCTCCTCCTCTTCCTTGAAAGAAAATGGAGTTTCCATCCCTAGTAAACTGCACAGTCTATAGGAGGCAACATTTACAAAAAAATCTATTAGTAAAAACGACATGTCCTCAAAGGCTCATTCTTTAGAAAATGCAACCATATGTACTCACAGATATTTAAAAAATACTACAGATATCAAATACTCACAAATAAGCCCATCATGGATTAGCTAATCCTTGAAATTTTAACCAAAATATCATAAAAAAGGTATCATTTGCATATAAGACAATTGTACATTCATATGTTTTAATTATCACAATGGGCATGATTGTTTGCTGAGGGAGAAGACTGAAGAATAGGAGGCAAATTCTTTTTTGGACAATGTTTTTCAGATCCACATCTCACTCACAAACAACTATTAGTTAAAAAGTAGTCACAAAATGCAATACCAAAAATCCACTTAATCATGAGGCAGCCAAAAATTAGAAGAAAAATGCCAACAACTGATGGAGAATTGAGAAGCAGCTTCTAGGAAAAAGCAAAAAATGAGCAAGTTTTTCAGGCTTTGCCCAGAAGGCTCTTTAATGACTTAGCAGCTGCATTACTATGAAAGTTGATTTCTCAGCCCAATCTTATTCACTCATTGTCATATGCACAAATGCATGAATACAAATGTGCCATTCATAGGTTAAACTGATCAATTTTGTTTATGTTGGTACTCAATTAAAAGACAGAGATAAGCATAGATAATGCCAAGCTCACAATACAGGCATAATTATGCATAAATTGCTAAATTGCTACATTTTTCTGCCATGGCCTTCATACTGAAATGCTTCATGGATTTATGTTATTTTATGGATTCATGGTATTTTAATATTCATGTTATATGCATTGCGTATTTTCATCAGTGTGATTTATAAAGCTGCTCTGTACCCTGTAAATTAAGCATGGGTTTCCTACTAAATACTTCATAACATATTTTTCATATTTCAGGCCCAAAGGTGGAAAAAAAGCTTCTTCATCTGTGAAGAAAAATACCCCAAAGTTCCTGCTTATTTGTGACACATATAGGCATTGCCTAACCTTGAAGGGATTTTAGGCAGTTAAGAACAGGGGTGTCAAACTCAATTTCATTGAGGGCCACATCAAGGTTATGTTTGACCTTGAGGGGCTGGGTGGGTATGGCCAGGGTGGGGGTGACCAGCTCAACATCACTCATTTCAGGGGCACCTGTGGCAGCCCAAACACTCTGTCAGCGAAAACGGGCTCCCAAGCTCCATTTTTGGCTATGATGGCCTCTTGCAATCCTCTGCCAGTGAAAATGGAGTTCAGGAGGGTCCCACTCCATTTTCACTAGTAGAGGCACTGCAGCCTGGTCCAGGGCAGCACTGCAGGCCAGATTTAAGTACCCCATGGGCCAGATTTGGCCTGCGGACCTTCAGTTTGACACCCCTGGAATAGAATAACAGAGTTGGAAGGGATCTTGGAGATTTTCTAGTCCAACCCCTGCTTAGGCAGGAAACCCTCTACCATTTCAGACAAATGGTTACCCAATTTCTTCTTAAAATTTTCTGATGTTGGAGCATTTACAACTTCTGAAGGCAAGTTGTTCCATTGATTAATTGTTCTAATTGTCAGGAAATTTCTTCTTAGTTCTAGGTTATGTCTCTCCTTTCCATTCATTGCTTCTTGTCCTGGCCTCAAATGCTTTGGAGAATAGCTTGACTCCCTCTTCTCTGTGGCAGCCCCTGAGATATTGGAACAGTGCTATCATGTCACTCCTAATCCTTCTTTTCATCAGGCTAGATATACCCAATTCCAGCAACAGTCCTTTATATATTTTAGCCTCCCTAATAATCTTTCTTGCACTTCTCTGCACTCTTTCTAGAGTTTCAACATCTTTTTTACATCATGGTGATCAAAACTGGATGCAGCATTCCAAGTATAGCCTTACCAGGGCATTATAAAGTGGTATTAACCAGAGATGGTATTCAGCAGGTTCTGACCAGTTCTGGAGAACCAGTAAGGGAAATTTTGAGTAGTTCAGAGAATCGGCAAATACCACCTCTGACTGGAGATTTTACAGTATCCTTCCCCTGCCACGCCCACCAAACCACACCCACAGAACCGGTAGTAAAAAAAAAATTTGAATCCCACCACTGATTCAACACTTCATGCAATCTTGATTCTATCCCTCTGTTTGTGCAGTCTAGAACTGTGTTGGGTTTTTTTGGCAGCTGCAGCACACTGCTGGCTCATATTAAAATGATCGTCCACTAGGACTCCAAGATCCTTCTCACAGTTACTACTATTGAGCAAGGTACCACATATACTGTATCTGTGCATGTTGTTTTTCTTGCCTAAACGTAGAACCTTACTTTTTTTCACCACTTAATTTCATTTTGTTAGACAGCACCCAATGTTCAAGTCTGTCAAGATCCTTCTGTATCTTAAGCCTATCTTCTGGAGTGTTGGCTATTCCTGCCAGCTTGGTGTCATCTGCAAATTTGATGAGTTCCCCATCTATCCCCTTGTCCAAATCATTGATGAAGATTTTGAAGAGTATTGGGCCTAAAACAGAACCTTGGGATACCCCATTGCATACTTCCCTCCATTTAAATGCAGTTCCATTGAGGACTACACATTGAGTGCAGTTGGTCAGCCAGTTATAAATCCATCTGGTGGTAATGCTGTCTAACTAACATTTTTTCTATCTTATCAAGTAGTAGCTTAAGGTTTACTTTATCAAATGCCTTAGTGAAATCCAAGTAAATTATATCCACATTCCTCTGGTCCACTAATTTTGTTACTTTGTCAAAGAATTCAATAAAATTTGTCTGGCATAATCTGTTTATATAACAGTTTATAATAAAATACAATATATACATTAGGCAATATAAAACTATAGAGCAATAAAATAAAACTTATTCTGTTGTTCATTACTCCCTAATCAATCCCTAAATACCCTCTAGAATGGCTTTTCAATATTTGGAAGGTCACTTAACCTATTTGCATTGTACCCTTTTAGTGGGCACCAGTGAAGATATTTTAATGAATGGGATATGTGGAGTTGCTGAATATCAAATGCCTGGCTCCAATAGCAAATTCTAATTGGGTACCTCTACTAAGAAAAAAGTATGTGGTGGGGACGTGGTGGCTCAGTGGTTAACACTGAGCTTGTTGATCAGAAAGTTCAACATTTTGGTGGTTTGAATCCCTAGTGCCATGTAACGGAGTGAACTTCCATTACTTGTCCCAGCTTCTGCCAACCTAGCAGTTTGAAAGCTTGTAAAAATGCAAGTAGAAAAATAGGGACCACTTTGGTGGGAAGGTAACAGCATTCTGTGCACCTTTGTCATTTAGTCATGCCAGCCACATGACCACGGAGACATCTTCGGACAGTTCTGGCTCTTTGGCTTTGAAATGGAGATGAGCCCTCTAGAGCTGGAAACGACTAGCATGTATGTGTGAGGGTAACTTTTACCTTTACTTTACTAAGAAAAAAATGTTTTCTAGATTGGTTGGTCAAGGAAATTTAATGGAAGATTTTCAGACTGGAAATCTGTCAATCAACTCAGCTCATCAACACACCAGTTCTCCCACCACTGATTTAGAATACATCCATGAATTCAGGGATAAGCAGAATAGAGAATATGACTCTATTCATCTAAGTGCTTATGGGGCTCCAGGGAATAAATGGCCATGCTAATCTTCTCTTGCCTTTATCTTAATAACTCTTCATTGCTGCAGTGTTAGAGTTGAGCATGGCACCAGTATACTGTCTCACCATTAAGCAGACCCATCTAAAATATTGGGGGGGGGGAGGCAAGAGAATTGTATTAATGCCTCATCACAAATTGTGAAGACCATATTTCTCTTGCACATATTTTTTTAATTAACCAGCAGAGTATTAGTTGGACC
The DNA here is from genome assembly GCF_049901735.1 of Notechis scutatus. Taxonomy (NCBI): domain Eukaryota; kingdom Metazoa; phylum Chordata; class Lepidosauria; order Squamata; family Elapidae; genus Notechis; species Notechis scutatus. The sequence goes on along the minus strand of NC_142011.1, from coordinate 129,183,545 downwards.
TTGAACTCCAGCAGTAAACGTAACTGTGACATTCTTTTTCAGATTGTTGAAGATTCCCACAATCATTCATGGTATGAAGATATGGAATATTGTGCAGAAATCAATGAACACCAATAGAAACTCAACCCACCTGAATTAGAATTGATGCCACATTTTAAGACGCAATATAGAGGCAAAGTAGCCTGTTTTCTCTAATGTTTTAATTCACAGGATAGCAATTCTCAAAAGCTTCCTCATTCAGTTTTGTAAGCTACAAAGAAGGAAGCAAACATTATTTTTAATATATGATATTTTACATTTTCTTTTCTCCCTTTAAAACATCCAGAATCTGACCTTTGAACTTACTTGCTTCTTGCTTCTGTCTATAGTGAATTTTTCTCTCTCTTAACACTGCCACTTTTTTATAAGACAACTGCAAGGCAGTATATATAGAAAGAGTATATATAGTATAAACCCATCATCATCATTTATCATCATCAAAATGGGTCATGGTTTATTTAAAACCATGAAAGAATCCATAAGAATCAAAAAAAGACTATAGGATGACAAGTGAAAAGTACTATAGCTGAGCCAGGCAAATGATTCTCCAAAATTCTCCATAATAATATGGAACAGCTGAGATATAGGGAAGATATATAGATATTGCAGCAATATTTAATTGTGCTATTATGAATATAGACATGTAGTCATGTAGTCTATGCCAGGCAATAATTAGCTGGGGTAAAGCTGATTTACAGTCTCCTATGAAGAAGCTTATATGTCAATTTTTTTCTTATAAATAGAAGGAAAAGGAAAAAACAAGAAGAAAGCATACTCTGAGTTTTCATTATTATTATTTTGTCAATAATGGCCCATTGCACAACCAGCCAGATGTTCAGACTGGTTGCAATTATTCTTATTGGTCACATAATCAGCCAGATGTTTAGACTGGATCTGGCATTTGTATCCTCCTATTGAGTCCTTCTTCAGGACCTGGGATAGGCAGATGTTGATTAATAATATTAAAAGTATTAATACTATGAATCTTATTTATATTATTATTAGTAATAATATTAAATAATAATAGTAAAAGTATTGCAGGATGTAAGCTACTGTATTCCAAGTAAAGCTGCCTTTTGCAATTGACTGATAGTGACATTGTCAATGACAATGGTGTTTAAGTAGTGCTCCAAATATTTTGAGGTTGCACCCAAAGTGCCTCTTACTATTGATAGTTTATTCGTTGTTGTTGTTTTTTGCCACAGTCATTCTACTTCTATTTGTAGGTCTTTATATTTTATTATTTTCTCTAGTTCTTTTTCTTCTATTCTTTAGGCTGGATTTGGTATATTCAACCCTCTGTTTAGTCCTTCCTAAGAACCTTGGATAGGCAGATGTTATTGTTTAATATTATTATGGATTCAGATGCTCTTTATTGGTCAGGAGGCTAATTACTCAACTTCCCACTTATTTACAAAATGTTCTTTATTTTTCTAAACTAGACAATTGACATCACAATTCAAACACACACACACACACACACACACATGCTTTCATACAGTGGACTTGGAATGCATATAGGTTTTACAATCTTTTCAAGTTATAAGTAAAAAGAACTCAGTGAAGTAGATAAGCTTGGAAGACAGATTGATCTATAGCAAAATTTAAAATTTATGGCCCTTAGGATAATTTCATATTGAAGATAATTTTAAAACTTGCTGCAAGGCATTAGTTCAGACTTTGCTTTAGTTATCCTGGAGCTTGGAGAAAGAGAGGGGAGGGAGGAAGGGTGAGAGAGAGAGAGAAGGGGTAGAGAGGAAGTCAGAGAAAGTAGGTGTCTCCATTCACTCCTGGTTCTTACCACTTTTATAACACCACTTTTAACGCTTCACTACACATCACATATTCCCAGAACATGTAGGGGGGGGAAATGACTGATCAATGCAGGTTGAGTTTCAACTCGCAGACAATTCCCACTTGCCTCTGCCATAAGTTGTAAGGTATACTACAATGCACATTTATAAAGCATCTTCTGCCAGAAGCATCTGTGAAGTCACAACTACTGGAAAATAAATCACAAAGCTAAATAGGACTGTCTGAAATGCTCCAGAGAACAAGCCTGTCTTCAAACAGGGTCTTGAAGTGGCAGAAAATTCAACAGCCTGAAGTGAAAAAAAGTTGTTTTTTGTCCATATTTAAAAACTGTTGTAAATCAACAAGAGAGGAATGCCTGGATTACAAGCAGAGGAAGATCACATTCAGTTTAAAGCTAGGGATGTGTGCATTCCCATGTGATGGAGTATACCTTTAAACATCATTTCAGCATAATGGTACTTGGGTTGTTTGAAAAGCATGAGAATGACATGAGAATAGCAGAAATCAATGTTGCAATTCTGTCACTGTGTGTTTGAGAATGTGTGTGTCATTGTGCATTTGAGAATGTGCATACGTTTGGTTTGTTTGCATCCTCACCAGTTTGGGAATACAAGTCAGTGAATAATCTAGTTCTTTTTCAGTTCGACACTTGACACCATATATTTATAATATATGGTAAGGAATGTATAAATGAATATATTCAAGGCATCAGTTCCCAGATGCAGCCAAAAGATGAACAATTGCCTTCTGGTTGTGGTTAGCTTGATATAGACCTTCTAGGAACTTTCATTTTCCACATAAGAATTTCTTAATTCATCAAATTCCATTACACAAGCTAAATTGTGTGATGGATAGGGAGTCAGATTGATGTAACTGCAAGTATAACCTATTGTATAAAGGGGATTTTTCATTCTGTTTTTTTTAAATTCCAGATTTTTATTTAAACATCTAGAAAATATATTCACAACCAGGTGTTCTTCAAAAATGCTTCAAAAACTGCATTGTAACAAAGAGAAGAGTGGGGGAACCCCAACATTCAAAGTAGTTATTTTTAAATGTAATGAAATATAAATTAATTTAGGTAAGAGTTTCACCCTAGCTACACCTATTTTTTTAGGAGTATGAGATTCCATTCAAGGACTACGTATGTCCATTGTCCAATTCATCCAGAGTAGAGGGCAATGGTGATGATAGAATCACAAATGTTCAAACATCGAATGTAATGTCTTTGGTACTTCTTGCCAAATATTTTTTTTTAAATGCTGTTCTCATCATTCCTGCATTTCAAATATATTTTTGTCTGTAAGATAAGCAAATGGAACAGAATCAAATTTAAGCTGAAATTGGTGGGGGTAAGAGAAATTCCCCATTTTTAATGTTGTCAATGGCCAGTATTTTTTTTTTTTTCTGTTTTAAGGAAAACTTTCAATTCCCTATGAGGTTATAAATCTAACATTCAGAGTAGCCATTTTAGTATATTTGATATATTTGGTTCCAGTTGTTGGCATATCTAAATAGCATTGGCTTCTGGCATGTTTCTAAGTGCAATTCAAGGTGCTGGCTGTCACCTTTAAGTACTTCATGGCTTGGGACTGAGTTACTAATGGAACTGTTTCTCACCAATTGTTTCTGCCCATCCTGAGCTACTTGGCAAGAAAAGCATGTTCTGGGTGCCATTGACTTGGGAGGGGCAATTAGCGGGACCCAAAAATAGAGTATTTTTTTGCCATAGCATCACCCTTTTGAACATCATCTCCCCTAAGACTACATTGGCCTCATCTCTCTTGGCCATTCATAAGGCCTTGGAAATTTTGCTTTGTGTCTAGGCTGGCAGGATTGGGCATGTTTAGAGCAATCTTCAAATTGCATGAATGATAGGTTAGACTATGTATTTTCATTTCTGACTTTTACATTGTGTATTTTAAGTATTTTATGTCAACTCATAAAACATTTTGTATACATGTTTATAGTTGTCAACAGAAAGAAGGGGGGAGTTTCAAAGAGCAGGCAGGAGTATGGAATCAAAAGTACATTCCATTTATATTTTCTTCAAAGAGTGATTAGATGACTGAAGCTTTTGCCATGCAAAAATCTAATTGGAGAGCATGATTGATGACTCTTGGCTATGGACGTGTTTTGTTGCATAATACAACCAGAGGGGTGGGGGCGGGTGGGGAAGCAGGATCAAGGGTGACAGTGAATTATGTATCTCAGAGTTGGCTACGCCCAGGCAAATGCCGGAATGTTTAACTTCTAATAAATCTTCTTTAGTTTTGGGAGTGTGGCTCGAGGCTCATGATTTAATTGGAGTAACTGCCGGAATTCTGACATTTTATTTTATTTACTTTGTTATAAGATGCTTATAATCATGTTAAAGTGTAATGGGTAACTATATAGATCAAATTCATTCATAAATAAGGCTGGGAAGAAGGTTTGTTTTGTTTTGTTAGTAATCCTTTCCTTCACCACTGTTGCACCCACCCCAGAGTATGACAGCAGCAACAACCTTACTGAACACCTGAAGCATACCCTTTAGATAGGATCTGCATCAGCCCAAGTCACCATATGCACCCCTTATCACCCACACTCAGGGTATTCCATTACCACCCATTCCACCTTTTTTACACTACTACTGCTCCTGTATATACCCCATGACATGATGGCCTTCATACTCCAGCTTATTTCTTCTTGCAGTACCACATCTGTGAAAAAGATATTTGGTATCCACAACAACTAAAAAGTGTTCTTGCCAATTATTTAATAAATTCATTCATTGCCTTCAAAGGAAGAAGATGAAACCTTTACTTCTTATAAAGAAATTACTTCTGCAGATTTTGAGAACCTAATTTACCCCTATACAGGAGTGAAATTCACAATTTTCCCCCACCAGCTCTATGAGCATGGCTGTGGGCGTGACTTGGAATAATAGTAATAGCAACTAGGAGCAATTGAGGTGATTTTTTTACCAATTCAAATAATCCCTACCACCTCTCTCGAGGTGGGCTGAGGTGGTTGAATTAACCCCTTCCCCTACATTGTTATTTTACCACACACACAAAAAAAGTGTTATATATATGGTCAAATTTTGATATTTAGCTTATTGGTGCAATGGTTAGAATGCAATATTGCTGCTAAACCTTCTGACTCCTGATTGCCAATAGTTCAGCAGTTTGAATCTCACCAGCTCAAGGTTGACTCAGCCTTCCATTCTTCTGAGATCGGTAAAATGAGGACCCAGATTGTTGGGGGCAATATACTGACTCTGTAAACCACTTAGAGAGGGCTGTAAAGCACTGTGAAGAGGTATATAAGTCTAAGTACTATTGCTACTATTGTATATTTATTGTACATGGGAATGCGATGGTTCAGAGGTTAAAGATGCTGAGCTTGTCAGCTAGAGAACTGACAGCCCAGGTTCGAGACCTGAGTTCTGTGCAATGGAGTGAGCTCCCGTTATTTACCGTAGCTCCTGCCCACCTAGCAGTTCCAAAGCATACAAATGCAAGTAGATTAATAGGTACTACTTTGATGGGAAGGTAACAGCATTTTATGCACCTTTGGCATATAGCCATACTTGCCACTTGACCATGGGAATTGTCTTTGGACAATGCTATCCCTCGGCCAAGAAATGGAGGTGAGCCCCATGTTCTACAGTTGGACACGATTGATAGGGACACCTTCACTTGTATATTATTGTATATAAAAAGTATCCCTATTTATTGTGTGCTCTTACTAGCAAAAGCCATTCAGAATCACACCATTTCCTACTTAACCAATGATTTTTTTTAATGAATTTACACTTAAGCCACAGTATGCAAAACATGATTTCACCTCAAATCTACGGCATCTCTCAAAATTTTTGCTCAAAGATGTTCTAGTTTCTCTGATGAAGTCAAATCTTTAGGGTTAAAATAATGCTTTAATAAAATGAAACATTTTGGTTGTCCTGTCTCAACAGTTTAAAGTTTAAACTGTTTAAATCTCAGTTTAAAGTTTACACTCAGATTAACTAGTGAATGACAGGCATGAATTTTATGTGTAAATTCACACATTAGCCACCCTCGTACATATCAATTATAGAAGCCAGAGGGAGATTTTAAGTTATCTTAACTGCTATTCTACTTTGCAAGATATTATGAGCACTAGTTTAATGAGTAACTGTTTCCACACCAGGGCAAGTCAAGGTGATAGCCATTATGGTTATGATCAATTGCATAAATAAGAAATATGATTCAGTCATTGCTACCGTATGTATAGTAGGCTAGCCTTGGATATTTTTATGACAAAATACAAATTGACAAGAGTTGGGGGGGATAAAAACCTATCCCTTTTTTATATGTATTTATTTATTTATAAAATTTATCAACCCCCATCTTACCACAGTCTGGGCAGTTTTCAGAGTAGAATGTTGATGGATTCTTGATAAACTACAAAATCATGGTTTGGTTTTATTTCCTAACAAATGGTTAGAAAGATGGAGACAGAAACATTTGTTGTTTATTTACTTGCTTAATTGTCTATACTAAATTGATAGAATTCTTTATTAAGCCACATATTGACCTGATCATTCTTGCCATTAATTTTGCTGTGAGCTTTACACCTAGACTCAGAGGAATTTATAAACAGAAATGACATCTTTCCAGCAAACATTTCCTGCCTATAACAATTTGTGTGTGTGTGTGTGTGTGTGTGTTTACAGGTAGTCCTCAACCTACAACCACAATTGAGCCCCAACATTCTGTTGTTAAGTGAAACAGTTGTTAAATGGGTTTTGCCCCATTCTACAACCTTTCTTGCTCAATTATTAAGTGAATTACTGCAGTTGATAAGTTAGTAACCTGGTTGTTAAACAAATCTCGCTTTCCCATTGACTTTGCTTGTCAGAAGATCATAAAAGGTGATGACATGACCTTGGGACATGCAAGGTCATAAATATGAACCAGGTGCCAAGCATCTAAATTTGATCACATGATCATGGGGTTGTTGCAAAGGTTATAATTGTGAAAAGTAGTCATAAGTTACTTTATCTGTGTTGTAACTTTAAATGGTCACTATACAAATTGTAAGTAGAGGACTACTTGTATGCATACATGCATAAATGAACCCCCCTCCCCACTTGCTTTGGACTGTTCATTTCAAAAATCTACTATATAGCCTTTGCTGGGACACATCCAGTGAAGAAATGTCCAGTCAACATATCTCTAGCAAATTTATTCTGCCATTCTATTAATTTAATTCTACCATTAAACTGCTGTTAGCATTAGGTAGGTTCCTCCCCAGCATCTAACTAGAATTAGCCTTTCTGCAACTTAAAACTATTAGTTCTGAATTCTGGACTGCTAGGTCTTAATTTGCTTCTGTATTATCCAGGTATGTAAAATGTCCTATCAAATCCCTTATCAATCTTCTTTTCTTAAGGCTAAGAAAACCCAGTTCTCAGACTTCCCATAAAACATATTGATCCCCTGAAAGACCTCACAGCTCTTCTATGAAGCTTTTCCACTCTCTTTGAATACTCCATGAGGTATGTCTAACCAGCACAGAATAAAGTGGAGTTATTATAATATCTAGGAACTATAAAATCTATTGACATAATGCAAAGTTGCAATTGTGCAACTTTGCAATAGCCACATTGAACTAATAGCCACATTGAACTAATTCATAGTCATCAAATAAAATTGTTTTCATTTATGCTGTTACCAAGTCAGGTACTTCCCCCACCCCCACATTCTACATCCATGTATTAGCCTCCATTAAATTTTATTCTGTTATTTTCAGCTCACTATTTTAATCCATCAAAAATATATTATCTCAGGGGCTGCCACAAAGAAGAGAGAGTCAAGCTATTCTCCAAAGCACCTGAGGGCAGGACAAGAAGCAATGGGTGGAAACCAATCAAGGAGCAAAACAACCTAGAACTAAGAAGAAATTTCCTGACAGAATGATTAATCAGTGGAACGACTTGCCTCCAGAAGTTGTGAATGCTCCAACACTGGAAATTTTTAAGAAGAGATTGGACAACCATTTGTCTGAAATGGTATAGGGTTTCCTGTCTGAGCAGGAGAGTTGGACTAGAAGACCTCCAAGGTCCCTTCCAACTCTGTTTTGTTTCTATTGGTTTCTGATTCTATTCTATTCTATTCTATTCTATTCTATTCTATTCTATTCTATTCTATTCTATTCTATTCTATTCTATTCTATTCTATTCTATTCTATTCTATTCTTTCTGTGTTATTCACAACTTTGATGAACTTTTCCTTCACGTCTTTTCAAACTAATCAATGGAATTGTAGGTGAGGGTTTAATTTAAGCCAAATCCTGTGGCACTCTACTTGCTGCTCTCTCCAATTTACTGAGGAAGTACTAATGAGTGCTCTTTGAGTTCAGTTTTCATAACACTTGCAAATCTGTGCAATGGCAATACTATTTAGTCCACGTGTACCTAGTTTGCTAATCTCATAGAATACTTTGGTAAATTCTAAGTCAAGACATTTGTGTTCCCTTGATTTGCTATGGAAGCTAATTCAGCTAATCACTTTGCTTTTAAGGTATTTAGAGATCAAGATATAAGGCCTACTCTATAAACTTCCTTGGTATTGATGAGAGACTGATGGTGTTACTTTACCCATTCTCCAATTTCTCAAGGATAATGAACTGAAGCTGAGCTAGACCATCAGCAGATTTCTTCAATAAGATACAACCATTTAGCCATGAAGATCTGAAATCATTCATTTATTTTTATTTATTTTTTTTATTCAGGTTCAATGGTTACAGTATTTGCCCTTCAGCTCTGATCTGAACTTTTGCTTATTCAACCAGATACAGTATTGTCATCTTACATATGATTGCTTCAAAAACAGAAGTTGAGCAAAAGTTTGGGTTTTCTTTGTTACTCTTTAATAATTTTCACTGAGTTACAGGTATACTGGTTCTTTGTACAGTTTACTTGTGTTTGTGGTTGGTGCTCACTACTAATTCACAGTTATTCTTTATTTCCATCACTTGTATTATTTATGCAGTATTTGAACAGAACCTAAACTTAAGACAAACCAGGACAAATTGATACATTTTTTGCCTGCTTTTCCCAACAAATAGGCAAAACTAAATGATGTTTTATAGTCTTTTCTGGGCCATGAATTGCTGTTTTCTGTCAAACTTGTAAAGATAAGTATATCTGAAGATCAGTACAATGTACTTTCATTTCCCCTCACAAAGTTGGATATATTTCATGCATACATGCTTGGTTTTACACCCTAATATGAATTGGGTTGACAACTAAGATTTTTGAAAAACATTTTCATGTCTATCTTAGATTACTATTTTTGACAACAATTAATATCAAATTGAATCCTCACCTACTATCAAATGATCCCTGACCCCTTATACCAGTGATCCCCAACCTTTCTTATGCCGCGGCCCAGTATCCCCAACCTTTTTATGGCGTGGCCCGGTACGGCATTAGCTGGGCGCCACCATCTTTTTGATGAAAAAGTGCTTCTGGTGACCTCATCAGAAGCACTTTTTCATCAAAAAGATGGCGCGCTACGCTTCGTGAGCTTTTCCGGTAGAAATGGCTTTCTACCGGAAAAGCTCACCGAAGCACTTTTCATCAAAAAGATGGCGGCGCCCAGCAAACCAGCGGCCCGGTAGGACTTGTTCCACGGACCGGGACCGGTCCGCGGACCGTGGTTGGGGACCCCTGCCTTATACTATATGTTACAAACACAAAAACAACACAAACACTCACACAAATACATGCTTTATTGATGATGTGTAGTGAACTATGTATCACTATCTAATGAAATATTTTAATGGCCATACTTTTCCCCATTTGAAATTATTCATTTTTTTCTTAAGCAAAAATCTCCACATTTATCCTGGCAATCTTTACACAGCAATTTTAATTCATGATCAGAGTGGAGGATTGAAGTTAGTGTGAATATGTATTTAGAGTTCCAGATTTCATAACTATTACTCACTTTTTGGAAAATTGTATCTGTCTAAATTACGAAAGTGATATGTTGATGACAGTACCAATGATACATTAGGCCATCACCATTTTTGAAAGGTCTGGTTAGTCCCTCTACCCCACGGGTGTCAAACTCACAGAATCATGTTGCCATCATGTGATGTTTTACAATGTTTTTCCCATTTACGGAGCTGGGCTGTGTGTGGTCTGTAAGTGATTTATCCGGCCCGTGGGCTGCCAGTTTGACACCCCTGCTCTACCCTATCCAGTTTGAGTATCCACCAGTTAAATCCAGCTTTTACTTTCTTCTCTTTACTGCCACCACTTAGATTGTCAATATCCATGCATGACCTGAAGTCTCCTTGACCAACAACACAATTTGAGAAACATTTGCTTAGAATCTGTATAATTATACTGATTTTAAAACTTTTGGAAGATATTAATAATCTCAAAAAAATTCCTCTGTGTCTCTTTTATTATTTCTGTTTCAGTATTTAACCTGTGCCCTCTATATTCCAAATTTCAGTGTGGGCTAAAATCAAAAGCAAATTAAATTTGATAATAATCCTTATGCCTAAAAAAGCAGATGTTAGCAGAATTGACTAAAGGACATCAGTGTCACAAATGTCCATAGAGAGGAATTAACTATATAGAGTCCATAATTTATTACTGGAGAAAAATAGTTTTGTCATGTAAAAAAGTCAAAAAATCCATGATAGACATGAAAAAGATAATAGCATTATTCATAAATGACTGAAAACTTTCTTACCAAGTCCATCTATCAATATTAAATTCAACAGAGGTCAAAAATGACAAAACTGTCATGACAAAAAAAAATGACATAACTTTAAATTCCACTGATAGTCAATATGTGTATAGTAACTTATATTAAATTTAATTTAATTAACAAATAATTTGTTAATTTATTTAACAAATTTAATAACATTGCATACCTCATTCCTCTGCTTGCCAATATGTGTATAGTACCTTATGTTATGAATGATAGTTATACACGCACACATAAATGCATATATATTCTTATGCCATTTATTTTTTTAAAAAAGTTTCAATCAAACTTTATTTACTTCATGCTCACAGATTCAGGCAGTCTGAAATAAATAACATTTATTTATCACTTGTTTTTATATGAGTGAATATTTACTTCTTCATTGTTCAATATATATTTTATTGGTATTTTAACAAATTAAAATAGGTTAATTATGTGTATGTTGTGTAACAACCTTAGAACCACTACAAACACAATCTAATCTGTGAAACACTTTTGAAAGAGGGGCTATGAGTAGTGATTAAGCCTCCTGATTGATTTGATTGTTTTTTTTTCAAAGCTAGTCTCCAGTTTGATTCATGAATCTGGCTCAAAGTGAATAATTCCTTAAAAGTGTTGCAGAGCTCAATGCCCAACCTTGAGAAACTGACACTTTAACATATCCCTTCTTTTATTGACACATCTGGAATTAACAAGATTTCAAAATGATTTTAATCCAAATGAGACTAAGAGATGCTCTTGATTAATCAAAATGCTGATCAAGAAACTGCTAGCTGCAGTGAGTGTCATTTTAGAAGAAAAACAAAACAAAACAAGATATTAATATGTATATTTCTCCCTCTGGTTTTCTTCAAATATTTAATGCCATATTTAGTACCCTGCAGTTTTCCTCTAGGCTCTGCTCTGGGTGACATCGAAGAGGAAGCACATTAGATCAAGAACATATGAAAAAAACACTAATTTCTGAGCAGCTGCGCTTTGTACCACCTAAGACCAAAACCTGCTTTAAGAGAAAGAACATGCTGCTTTGCTAAAAAAAACAATTTGCTGTGCTACCTCAATTAATTTTGAACTTCAGTTTTGGTAGATTTTCTGAGAAACACGTCCACAAGGAGCAGAGACAGTAACATTGTATAATTTTGTATAATTACCATGCACCATTCTTCCCCAATACTGGGCATTTTACAGTCCCTGGGCTATATTCAGCCCTTTGGCTGACCTTGTGTGGACCATATGAAATCAACCAGAAATTAGAAATGAAAATGTAAATAAGCATGCCTCAGGGAGTAGGAGAAACATTGAATTGGACCTGATTCTGCACAATCAGTGTGCACTCCTTCAATCATCTGCAATATCTGTCTCTCACCTGGAGCAAACTGAGGAGTTCAGGTGATAGAGTCTGAGGACATCAAATCAGGTTACATTGATCTGGCCCTCCACAACAGTCCCAATTTCTCATGTGGCCCCTTGGGAAAATGAATTGCCCTCCCCTATCTCAAAGAATTGATACTAATAGTGCATAATAAAAATGTCAAAGAGTTATTTGCATATATTGGCAAGCTATATCAATCAATGACTATTTAAAATTATTTTAAAAATATTTTAAATTCTTAGGTTCTAAAAACTTAAAAACAACAAAGAGTGCTTTTGTAACTAAGCATCATACTTAAAGAAGAAATTCAAACACAATGTCCAAGAATCTTTGCAACAATGATCACAACGATAATCTGTTCTTACAATACAAACAGTTCCATTTTTTTAAACTTTTTCTTCTGCTCCTTTATATCATTGGAATGAAGTTTAGGCAAGTGCATGTGCAGCTTTTTACATTCAAAGCAAAGAGTGGGGTTCTCCTTTTTTCCAAGTCCTTAATGTACTACAGAATTTCAATGTTCAATATTTTTTGTATTGCAACCACAGCCTCAAGTTTTTAAGCCTGGATTATTTTAAAGAGTCTAAAGCCCAAATGTCTTCAAAATACAAAATGGGTCCTAACATTTCATGCCTGCTCAAAATTGGGACAACTTCTACATCAGTGATGTAGAAATAGAATTCTGGATCTGGTTTGTGGACTGCTTCTACATTAAAATCCAGTTTTTCTTCTGTAAAAAGTCCCCTGCTTATTGGTACTGGATGAAAACCATTTGAAAAAAAAACCTGGTATAAAACATGTCAAGAGTTATAAATAACAAAACTGTTATTAAAATAAAATCTCATATATATAAAGAATAACTCAAACAGCTTTTGAAATTTATTATCACTCTGTTGGTGTATGATTAAGCTGTCACTCAGAAGGCCCATTTGTAAGCCACCGTAGTCAAAATTAGTTATGTTACAAGATATTCTTCAGTGTTTTTGAATATTTAAGTTGAGTGAAGAACAAGCTTGAAATGTCAGTTGAAGACTTGTTTTAACCTTTCTGGTAATGAAACAACAGGTTTCCTCATTTCAGATTTCCCATGATATATTTAAGTAATCAATGATGAAATGCCCCATATAACTTGAAACTAATCTGTCAAGAACTTCAGGGTGTTGTCCTATTGCTGAAAGATATAACAATATCTTCTTTGAGAATATTTTTCCAGCTTTGGTTTTCATTGGACAGCCCAAGAGCTCTATGAAGCCTGAAAATATTTTAATAAGGCTCCATGTCTCATGAAAGTTCATTATAGCAAAAGATAGCAAAAGATCTAGCTGAGTTCCAGTACATCTTGCTTAAACACATCAAAGGGCTCTGTTCCATGATCAGTATGGAGGAAGAATGTTTTAATCACTCTGATATCATCCTGACTTCTGAACATACATATTAAAATGAACTTTAAGGTCACATGAAGCTTCAAAGGAGTGCTTACAGAGCTTTGAATGAAACACTGCTCCAGACTTTACAAATAAAGAGTTACTCCTCTCATGTCTGAGACTTGACTACTTCAGAACTCCTCTCAAGATAGCTCAAGATAGCTCTACATAGCTTGTGCTACAAAGGAAAGCTGAGTGCACCCTTAGCAAGGGCTAGGGAGAGAGTTGAGAACAACCTTCTCCCGAAGCTATGGCCCAAAGTAATTTGAGGTTACTCAAATTACACAAATTGGAAGGTCTCTTTAACTAACAAGTTCTAACAAGTAATTTAAGTTGCTTAAAGAAGTTCCAGATGCCAATCTTCAGCTGCTGGTTTCCTACATATAAACCAGTTGGAAAGAAAGTCATCTCTGAAAATCTCTTTTGAATCTTCAAATCCTGTCTCCACTTTTGGTCAGGGGTGGTATTCTACTGGTTCGGCCAAAACAGTAGCTCTGAAGATCATCTGGGAGTGAATCAGTTCACTCTGAAGCTCATCTGCCAGGCCCACCTGCCTGCATACTGACCTTTATTTCCTGGTTTTGATGCTAAGCTGCATCATGCATCACAGCAGATTGCCACATGTCAGCTGTTGAAGAGATAGGAGGAGTGCAGGAGAAGGTTAATAGGAAGCCACTGCATGCATGAAGTGCATGTTTGCCACATGTGTATGCAAAGAACACCCACCAAGCCACTCCCATCGAACCAGTGGTAAAACAATTTGAATCCCACCACTGTTTTTGGTCACATAATAACACATTATTCTGGTGCATCACCCTGTGTTAGGTATAACATTGATACCAAATATGGTTTGGGTGAATAAATATATAAAACTTAGATATCATGGTTTAAGTGCTTATCACTTTAAGCAAAATGCAGCAGGAAATTAGCCGATTAAGGGTGCGGTTAGAAGTTACTATATAAGGAAGCATTAGAAGCTGGAAAGCTGTCTGTTACTGTAACTGTGTGCTGCTGCGACTAACTGTGATTACTGACTGTGAGTGCCTGTGACTGAACTGTTATTGTTTGCTACTGTTTGCTTATTTACTGTGTAATTCTACTGAATATCCAGCGTTTGTTTCTCTGGAGAGTGAAACCGGAGGAGGAGAAGATATCTTTATCGGCTGATAAAGATATTGCAAGGACTCTTAACTTGGACTATACTAGTGAGTCTTACTGGATGGAAATACTGTGAATGACTTAATGGACTGAATGACAATGCTTAAACTCTAACTGGATTAAAAACTATTTAAACTACAAACAGTGTTTTTGTTCAGTGTGTGTATACTCTGGGGCTCTTCCACTCTCGTTTGGCTGCCTGGATTGACTACTGCTGCAATACTCTTCTAGGGGTTAATTCCCAAACTCTAACATTGGTTATGGGCCCAGCAGCATAGTCTAACTAACCAGGATATAGCAGAGAGAGTTGGTGTGAGTTGCACATTACTGTAAAAACAAACTGTTTTAATTAGTTTAAAATAGTCAAAATATCTGAAGAGTAATGGCACTAGTAAATTTGTCACAACTGTCCATGATATCCAGGCTGGATGGAACAAACTATGTTTCATGGTCAATGAAATGTAGTTTACTTCTACGCAGAGAAGGATTGTGGGACATTATAGCAAACCCACCAGATGTGAGTAGCTGGGATCCTGCTAATGATGATGATAACGAAAAGTTACAAGACTTTAAACTGAAGAATGAGCAGGCTTTATGCATCATAGGACTGACTCTCTGTGATCAGCAGCTTGTCCATATTCGTGGAGAAGAAAATGCTGCAAACTGCTGGGAGAACCTCAGGAAGATTTATGTTCGGGACAGTGTAGGAGCACATATAAATCTTACACGTAAGCTTTTTCGAACGCATCTTCAGAGGAATGGAGATATGTTAGTTCATTTAAACTGTATGAAGAGCATTTTTCAAGATTTGCAAGAAAAAGAGCTTATATTTAATGAACTGCAACAAGTCTACATAATATTATCTTCATTAGATCAAAGCTATGATGACTATGTGACTTCGTTAGAGGTATTGCCAAAAGAAAGCCTCTCATTAACCGAGATTACAGGCAGGCTACTAGAAGAAGCCAGAAGAAGGCGTGAGCGTGACGAGCTGAGAGAAGATAAGAAAGAAGAGAAATTATCTTCAAAGTTTGAAAGAAACCAGCAAAGCAAAGTACAGCACCTGGAAGAAGAGAATTTATCTTCAACAGCATACACAATTAAAAAGTGTTTTAATTGTGGAGACAGAGGACATTTGGCAAGATTCTGCAAAAAGAGAAAAAGCCAGAATATAAAAAAGCCAAAGAAAGCATTTGAATTAGCCACGTTTAGCAACTCTGATGTGAAGAATAATTTATGGGTTGTTGACAGTGGCGCATCCCACTGCATCACAAGAGATAAGACAAAATTTATAAAAATGTCTAAAAGTTCTCAACATATATCTCTTGCCAATGGCTGGAACCTGAAAGCGAAAGGTCAAGGTTTTGCACGTTGTCCGTACATAAACCAGGATATAAAAATGTTGTATGTACCGCAACTAAAGTTTAATTTGCTTTCAGTAAGGGTATTAGATAAATTAGGTTATGTAATTACTTTTAAAGATAATAATTGCATAATTGAAAAAGATAACAAAAGGGTAACTGCTGCTTTAAATGGAACATTATATGTCTTAGATAATAGTAAGAAAGGGGATGCTCAAACTGTATTTAATAATATAAAGCCTCATGAAGAATGTATCCATTTATTGCATAGGCGTTTGGGGCATGTAAATTTTAAAATGCTAAAACGTACAGTTGAGTTATCTGAAGGAATAAGGTTAAAACCTTGTGATAAATATTTACGTTGTAATGTTTGCTGTGAAGATAAGAGCAAGGTATTGCCTGCAAATAGGCTAAATGGTTTCAAAACAAAAGAACCTTTAGAAGTAGTATTTGCAGACATCATAGGTCCAAAGAAACCCAGTATGGGGGGTGCTAGATATATACTGAGCATTATGGACCATTATTCTAGATATGGGTTTTGCTATTTAATGAAAAGCAAAACTGAAACATATCAACATTTTTCAATTGGCTTAGGTTTGCTGAAAGAAAGTCTAAACGACAACTGATAACCCTGGTGACAGATAATGGCACGGAATTTGTTAATAACAAATTCCAGAACAGACTTAAGGTAGCTGGAATAGAGCATAAGAAGTCTGCTCCATACAGGCCAGAACATAACGCTTTTATTGAAAGAAGAGGCCAAACACTACAGGCAATGGTTAGAACAATGTTAAATGATTCTGGGTTACCTGATTCTTTGTGGGGGAGGCTACAATGTGTGCTAATAACATATTGAACAACGTTGTTAATACAACAACAGGTGAAATACCATTTACCAGGTGGCATGGCAGGAAACCTGACCTAAGTTACCTGCACACATTTGGTGCACCAGCATGGGTGCATATTCCTGCACAACTCAGAAAAAAAGGGCAACATAGAGCTAAAAGATTTTTCTTCGTTGGTTATCAGGCAAACCATAGGGCATATAGATTTTGGGAGAAAGGCACATCTAAAGTGTTATGTAGTGCTAGTGCCCAATTTCTAGAACATGAAGGATGGGAGAAATTAGAACAGGATGCCAATAAAGATGTAATTATTGAATCCTATAGAAATCCCATTAGTTATCCCTGTAACTTTAAAAATAAAGTAAAGAGACAAATACAGGATGAAATAGTGCCCATAAAGGAAGAAACAGATTCAATAGCTGAACAGGATGAGGAAGATGAACAGGTAGTAGTTCAACAAAGTCCTCCTGTAAGCCCTGTAATTCCCAGAAGAACTACACGTGTATCTAGACCGCCTGATAGGTACCAGGCTAACACAGTGTGCCAGATTAATCAAGTTCCTAATTCTGTAGAAGAAATTAAAAGTATCCTACTAAGGAAAAAGAAAAATGGTATGCAGCAATGAATAAGGAACTGAATTCATTAAGTGATATGAAAGTGTATGAGAATGCCAAATTACCTGTAGGAAAGAAATCCATTGGCTGCAAATGGATATTTAAGGTAAAAATAGATAAAAATGGTAATTTAATCCATAAGGCAAGGTTAGTAGCCCAAGGTTTTAGGCAGAATGCTAATGACTATGATGAGGTGTTTGCACCTAGTCTTAAGGCAGCAACCTTGAGAGCAGCTTTAGTGTGGGCAGCTAGTAAAAACTATATAGTTAACCATTTAGATGTGGAAACTGCTTACTTGCACGCCCCATTAAAACATATTATTTATATGAAAAAAACCTGTTGGTATTAAAAGTGAAAATAAGGATAATAATGATTGTTGGTTGTTAAAGAAAAGCCTCTATGGTCTTAAACAATCAGGCTATGAATGGAACCAGTATATTGTAAAGGAACTAGACAATATAGGATTTAAAGCTGGTTTAGCCGATCCATGTCTGTTTAAGAGGGAGACAAATGGGAAAGTATCATTATTATTACTATTCACAGATGATATTGCATTGATAACTGAAACTAATGATGAAGCAAATAAAATAATAGCATCATTAGGAAAGAGAATAAAGATCAAGCAATTAGGGGAGATAAAGAAGTATCTCGGTTTGAATATAAAGAAAACACGGAAAGGTTTTAAGATATCTCAGGAAGATAAGATAAGCAAATTGCTAAAAGATTACAAGATGGAGCTTTGTAAGCCAGCTAAGACTCCAATGAGTCAGGAGTTTAGCAACACTGATGTACAAAGCCCTGAGTTTGATAAGCTGATTTATCAATCTTTAATTGGTAGTTTGAGTTATATTAGTAATTGGTCTAGACCAGATATATCGTACTGTGTGAATCAGTTGGCTAGATTCAATTCTGCACCATGTGAAAGACACTGGAATGCAGCTAAGAGGATATTAAGATATCTTAAAAAGACAATGAATTATTCATTGTATTTAGAACCAAAGGGTGATTTAATTTTGAGTGCTTATGCTGATGCTAGCTTTGCATCAGAAAGAGACACTAGAAAGTCGACTTCAGGAACAGCCATAATGCTGGGTAAGACATTAATAGGCTGGAAGTCAATAAGACAACAGCATATAAGTTTGTCTACTATGGAGGCAGAATTCTCCTGTTTATCATTGTTATGTACAGAATTAATAATGTATAAACAAATGTTAATTGATATAGGTATAACTGTAGATTATCCTATAATTATACATGAAGATAATCAGGCAGCAATTCAAATGGCCACAAATATTGGAGTAAAAACAAGGAGCAAGCATACAGATCTAAGATACCTAAACGTGAGACAATCTGTAAGAAGTAAGATGATTCAGCTAGAGTACTGTATGTCGGAGGACAATTTAGCTGATAATTTTACTAAAGCCCAAGGTGCCAGTAAGCACCAGGAGAGTTGTGAAAAATATGGGATTAGATTGTAAGGTATTATATATTTATTTCACCCAAAAGGGGAGTATGTTAGGTATAACATTGATACCAAATATGGTTTGGGTGAATAAATATATAAAACTTAGATATCATGGTTTAAGTGCTTATCACTTTAAGCAAAATGCAGCAGGAAATTAGCCGATTAAGGGTGCGGTTAGAAGTTACTATATAAGGAAGCATTAGAAGCTGGAAAGCTGTCTGTTACTGTAACTGTGTGCTGCTGCGACTAACTGTGATTACTGACTGTGAGTGCCTGTGACTGAACTGTTATTGTTTGCTACTGTTTGCTTATTTACTGTGTAATTCTACTGAATATCCAGCGTTTGTTTCTCTGGAGAGTGAAACCGGAGGAGGAGAAGATATCTTTATCGGCTGATAAAGATATTGCAAGGACTCTTAACTTGGACTATACTAGTGAGTCTTACTGGATGGAAATACTGTGAATGACTTAATGGACTGAATGACAATGCTTAAACTCTAACTGGATTAAAAACTATTTAAACTACAAACAGTGTTTTTGTTCAGTGTGTGTATACTCTGGGGCTCTTCCACTCTCGTTTGGCTGCCTGGATTGACTACTGCTGCAATACTCTTCTAGGGGTTAATTCCCAAACTCTAACACCCTGTTTCTTTACCTCTCCAATCTATGTTGTGAAATCAAGCATCAACCCTTTTTGCCTTTCCCATGGCCTTTCAGAACAGATTTTAAAACATGTTTTGCAACTAAAAGGGGAAATTGGTAGAACACTTGTCAATCTCACCGAAGTGATTTTATTAAAAAGGTTACTGTGTCATGGGTCTATTTTCAGTCAGTGAATCTATTGAACTCGGGGAACCTTTTCATATTCTGTAGATGAATTTGAAAAAAAAGGGCTCTGGGGGTGCTGTAGAGGGCAGTCACCAGTGATCAAAGAAGCATCTCTCTGTAATGTACAATACCCATCAGCCCAGAGTGAAAATGATTACCTACTGTGAAATAAAGCATAGCAGGTGAGATGGTTAACAGCACTCAAACCATCAAAAATTTAAAAATGGCACTTTTAATGGATACCATTAAAGATTCCCTTCTTGATGTCTGTGAGCAGACAAATTACATTATCATGCATTTATACCTTGAGAAATTAACATTGGGTCATAATCATGCTGGGCAAGCTGGTTATGTTGATCAGTCCTTAACCATATCACACAGGCTTCCTAAATTATAGAGAAAAAACAATCCCATGCATTCCTTACTGGTTCCTTTACCTGCTTTCAGGCTGGGATACCAGTTTGTTGTTATATATGTTATTAGATATGATGAATTCCTCAGGATCAAAAAGACAAAATGCTGTATAAGGTACTCTTTGTGAAGCAGTTTGTTTGGTTTATTTTTTTAGTTACAATTTTGCAAAGTAGAAAATGTTGGCTTCTCTGAAAGTTTGACTGACAGAGATCATTCTGCAAACAGTATATAATTAAGAGAAAGAAACAAAGGAGGCTCCAGATCCCCCCCCTTCTCTTCTCCTAGCATAACAACCACAAAAAGATTGGAATGAAATAAAAGCAGTAAATTACTCTAACTGCAGTGATGTTCAGTAATTAACTACTTTCCTACTTGCAAAGCAATGATTATTCTGAAGCTGATATATCCAATGTGGCTCTTTTTTTCTCAGCTCTCTAGCCCTTTCCAACCTCTGCCTGTCTGTGTATGAGACTGCATTTTATGCAAGTTTGTGTGAAAGTACTATCTGCTTTTCTTTCAGATCTTTTCTGACATTTTTTATTCCATTTGTCATGCATGGAGATATTTGTATAGGATGAAACCAGAAGAAATTACTCTCTATTTTATACAGCTTGGAGCAATCTGATTAGGTATACCTTCCTCTACAGAAAAATTAACATGAATTATCCCACATTTTTCTCCTCCAGGAATTGTAAATGGTCTACTCTTGGAGTCTTTAATCCCTACTGAAGAAGACTAAAATGAAACAATCTGTTTTCCTGGTGATCTTAAAAATGTACTTGTATCGTAATCTACTGAATAGCTAGTATGGTTACAAGGATTGTGGGGGAAGGTGAGGAAAAGATGTCAATATTTTGTGCTCAGTCCCTATCTGTATTCATTGTACACATATGACTGCATATCTTCTAATCCATCTAATGTGATAATAAAGTTTGCAGATGATACCACCGTACTGGATCTTATTACAGGAGGAGATGAATTATCCTACAAGGAAGCAGTCCTGAAGTTATCCACATTGTGCTCAGAAAACACCAGCAAGACAAAGGCAATGGTGTTAGACTTCCAGAAGTAGAGAGAAGAACCTGCCCCACTCTACATCAAAGAGGCTGTGTGGAAAGGGTCTCCTCTTTCAAATTTCTGGGAGTCCACTTTAGCCAAGATCTCACTTGGAAAAATAACACAATCCAGATGGTCAGGAAGGCTCAACAGAGACTCCATTTCCTTAGGGTCTTGCGGAAATATCAGGTGGAACAATGACTGATGACTTCCTTTTACTGGTCTATGATAGAAAGCATCCTCACATATTGTATTACAGTGTGGTATGCTGGCCTGACAGCTGCAGACAAAAAGGCATTACAGAGGATGATGAGCATAGCACAAAAAATTATGGGCTGTCCCCTGATAACATTGACAAAATCACCAGGACCCACTGCCTCAGCATAGTGAGGAAAATCCTCAGGGATGATTCATACCCTGGTCAGCACTTCTTTACTCTCCTACCATCGGGCAGAAGATATAGAAGCATAGCCAGCCAAATGAATAGGTTGAAAAATAGCTTTTATCCATGGGCTGTCAGACTTCTGAATGCAACATAAACACTACAATTAGGTTTAATATGATAGACTTGCAGGGCCAACACCAAGGAGGCTCATTTCAATTTCATTGTACACATGTTGTGCATTGACAATAAATGTTTGATTGATTGATTGATTGATTGAATATATTGTAATGTAATAATTTGGGTTAAAAGTTAAAAGCCATAGGTTTCCCATCCTGACTAAAAGTTATTTCTAGAAATTATACTCTGTTCAGATTCAAGTCCTTGAAAATAAGCTAACCATAAATCAGGGATGTGACACAGCTTCTAGAAATTCTAGTAAGATCTAGACTGCATTAGAAGAAGCAAAAACTATAATTAAAGGTTATAATCTTTGTCTACTTAATATTGATGAAACAACACCTGGGCTATGGATAGATAGTACATAATTGTACACTATTGTACAATTATGGGCACCACATTTTCAGAAATATTTTGACAGTTTAAAAAAACTTCAGAGTAGAACAACAAAGATGATATATGGCCTTAAGGACATGCTTTATGAGGATAGATGAATGAACTTGCTATGTCCAATTTAAAGAAAAGAAATAGGGTAGACATGATTGTATAAATGTTACAAGGTATATAGAAGGGAAAAGAGTAGGATAAAAATAATGGGTATGATTTGCAACTATCTAGCTTTCATTATATTAAAAAAAATGATCCTGATTTTAAGATATCTACTACAGTACAACTGTCTACAGTACAACTGAAATTGTGGATTCTCCATCTCTGGGGGTGGGTGTTAAGAAGAGGCTGGGCACACACCTCTCATGGATAATTTAATTGGCTTTGCAAAGAAAAAGAGTTTGACTAGATTATTTATGTGATCAGTCTTGTGGTTGGATCCTTCATGTTCCAGCTCCACAGTTCTATGTTTCTATGATTCCAATTATTCTAATTAGAACTTCTGCAAAAGGCATAGAAAAATCTGATTTCAATTTGATAAGGAAAACCATTTAAAAAGAAAAACAGACCACCCTAATAAATTTAAATATTCAGGTGTTCAGAGAAGAAAGTGCCATATTTGCCATGCTTTCCTTTCCTTTCACTGGAATGTTAGCAAACTAGTTGAATTTTATAAAAGGTCAAGAACATGACTAGATACTTCACTATATCACTTTCCTCATGGACTTGCCATTTTGCTGAAAATATCAGGCACATAGATCAACCTTCTGCCAGAGTCAGTTGCTTGAACTAATAAGAAAATTCTATCGTAAATGAGTTTGAGGGCTACTGCAGCATAGGTTAATTGTTTTGATACCCATTAAAAAAATCCCCAAAGTGGGCTTGTTCACCTCAGACAATACTAACCACTATGTAATGCTCTCTAGTTGATGTAAGTGAGCAACCCTTATAGAAAGAAAAGCCAAATGAAGTCTGATGTGCAAGTCAAGGAGTATAAGATACTTTTTAATGCCCTCTTGATCAATATTGACCACTATTAGTAATATTGTTTCCCCAGCTGCTCTTCAGGTTTTTCCAACTTTGAATGCCTGGAAAAAAATCTTGAGACCTTTTGCATGCACAAAAAAATAGGCTCATGTACTAAGCTATATATTAATAAACACTCTGGGCTTGATATTTTCTTAATATGAATGAATATCATTACTATGACACATAGGAGCTTTTTCCTCCCTATGTGAGGATCTAACCTTTAATCCACCTAAGGAAATCTCTGTGTGTACATCTTTCTCTAAAAAATACATTTGCCTTTAATTTTGAATATATATTCAACAATGCAAGCAATCTAATGCTTTTCCAAAGGCATGAAGGGAAGAGTCCCTAGTGTCACTGACTTAAAGCTAGGAATTCAACAGTACATAATAGATTACAGCAATTGGAATATCTCACCAATGTTTGGTGCACCTGGTTTAGTTGGGGAGAAGTGATTGATGATGAGTTTCTCTGGATGAGGCAAGCCTGAATTCAAGATGCAGGATGCCCTGGTCAGTGGATAATATTCTAGGCAATGAGGTTATATAGCCCTACAAAACTTCCAGACAGATGATGGCCCTACATAAATTCCAGAACAAATCTTAACTTGCTTATATCTGCTCTCCTACCAAATAAAATATTTTACAAAATATTTTCACTGGTATTTGAGTTTTTTTCATCTAGTCTAGATACTTTGGGGGCAAATAAATGGCAGGGTGGATATTTTCTTATATTGGTAGTCTTGTGGAGTTTTTAGAGTTGGTGCTTAGTCAAAGAGGGATTGCCAGAAGCAATATATCTGATGTGGAACTCAAGAGAGATTAAGACATAAATCAGTAATATAGTTAGATTGATAATTTAGCTTAGAAGGAT
The DNA here is from genome assembly GCF_049901735.1 of Notechis scutatus. Classification (NCBI taxonomy): domain Eukaryota; kingdom Metazoa; phylum Chordata; class Lepidosauria; order Squamata; family Elapidae; genus Notechis; species Notechis scutatus. Next base: position 129,159,547 of record NC_142011.1, on the reverse strand, counting down.
CTTCTTGACACCTAAAAGTCATGGACAAAGAAGCTGCATAGGGAAGTACAGTAGTTACATTGTTAATCTAGACCAGGGCTGTCAAACTCATGGCCCACCAGCTGGATGCATCATGCACTGGCCATGCCCAGTTTAGCAAAGGGGGAAAAAGTTGTGATACATCATGTGATGCTGCCATGATGATGCGAGTTTGACACCCCTGGACTAGACTGGGAAAGCCAAGGTTCAAATTCCCACTTAGTCATGAAACCAATTGGATTACTTGTAGCTTGGAGAATTTGTAAGGCTAAAATTAGTAGTAGGAACACTATTTATAGAAAATGCTGACCCCAGGAAACTCGGGAGAAAATATTCTCCTTAAAATTGCTGGCACTAGTATAAATGCATTACATTTTTTTAAAAAGCAAAATCCTAAAAGGTAAGGAAAGCAAAACAACTGGCAATAGAAGGTTAAATTGTCAGTTACTCAGCTCAATTCTTTTCCATAGCCTTTAACCCCAACATCACTTTTATGTAGTTGTTGGTCAATACAGTGCCTTCCTTGTCTAAACCATACATATTATCTATATATTTAAGTCTGTAAACTACTCAAAATCTAGGTTAAGCCTGCATCCTATGCATTTCTACTTGGGGAAAAATCTTTCACATTCAAAGCACTGAATCTAGGTAGTATTTAGAAGAGACCACTAACTAATGTAAGTTCCCTTAATTTAAATGGCTTTACTCTTTGATTATCTGAATTGTCTAAGCAAGATCTCAATCGATTTCTTTTCCATAGCAGACTCAAGGGACGATTAAAGTCACCAATTTAACATTTTAAATTAAAGTGTAATTACTCATACAAAAATGGAAACTATAAATATTTTACATAAAATTGATGACACAAATGAATAATAAAAAGACATATCCATAATACCTAGGTACCAAACTAGTATCTAAAGATTAAAAATTAAATAATATGAGACAGCATCTGGTATGGCATAGTCCTGTCCCTAAGAGGTGATTTGATCCCTATTAAGTGACAGCCAAAAATAATTGTTTAATACTTTAAAACATTGCATAGTAAAGCCCAGAAGTTGAGCAATAATAACTGAGAAGTGTCAGAAAGCTCCTTTGAGAAAGGTTAAAAAAAATTAACAAATGGTTATTTCTTCAGATATATAAATTGCATAACAGCACAAGATTAACGTAAAATGCTGAACACTTCTCAAATTCAGTTTCAAGGTCCAAAGGGGACAAAGTAAGGCAACATTTTTATCTCTTTCTTCTTTAATAACTACATAAATTTCCCCACTAAATGATTTGGATCGTGCACCAAAATTTACGGACACATGTTTTCTGTTTTACTTTGCTGCTGTTGATGCTATCATTTACTCATTAACCAAAACTGACTTCAGGAAAGCCTTAGAACCTTGTTCAATTTCAAAAGTAGTTAGTTCTCAATTACCACAAGACTACTCCAAAAAGTCATGTTGGTGAGGGTTTTTTTTTTTTTTTTTTTTTGCCCAATAGCACTAAGATTCACTGATGACTGTGAATAGTCTACATGTCTACATATAGATTATAGTTTTAAGTAACATCACAAACACCTGCAGAAGATAATTTGAGCTCTGTTTTGGTTTTACTCATTAAAAACCTGAAACCTAGACATTTGCAAAATACTTTCTGCTGAATGTATTCAAGTTAATTGGGGAGAATGACCTCAGGAAAAAGGGCTTGTCTCACAAATTTGGAGGTTTGAGAGATGTAAGACCATATATCAGGCAAATGAAACATTGGAAAAGGTGGCATGGCATAGGCCTATGGCAAAAAGACAAAATCTCCATGAATTCATTAGCTTACAATCATAATTGAACCCGGAATTATGGACATAAGTTGTTGAGGTTGTTAGTTGAAATATCCACATGCCTGGAAGCAATTTTTTTAGCCTTCTTCACAGTCATTAAGAGTCATTAAGCAAACCCTCTCATTTGAGTGGGTGCTTTTTTGCTGGAAACCAGCAAAAAAAAAACACATTGTGAATTGTGGTTGCATGACTGGAGAAGACCATGACCCGCCATAATGCAGTTATGTTACTGCAGGGGGTCAATGCAGCCATTTATAACAGACAGGAGTGCTCTATGGGCTGTAAAGCATGGGCATTGTACCTTCAAATAATTGTAAAATAACTGGTCTTTAAGACTTTTTAGGACATTTAGACAATCTCTACAAGATTTAAACAAGCCAACATCATAGTTCCATATAGGCCAGGGCATATGGAGGTTGAAAACCACTCCAGCTGGTGATTTTCATTTGGAGAAAGCTGTTTGAGTTTCACCAACTGTCTCTATTCCTGAAGTCATCATATACCAAGAGGTGTTCAAGAAAAGATTTTGACAGCTATTTGTCTGGGATGCAATAAGGTCTCCTGCCTTGGGCAAGGGGTTGGACTAGAAGACCTCCTAATGTTCCTTTCAGCCCTATGATTCTATGACTCCAAGCTTCCATCATAAAATGTGCCTTCCCAGTGGCTTAAAAGAATAATAAGAGTTGTTGTAATCAACAGCATTCAAGAGTGCAAATAAGGGAATTTTATCTCAGTTGTTATTAAACATTTGTGGCATTTCCATTTTGGCCTCGATGGTGATGTTTCAGATGCTGTAATGGATATCATCGACCAGACAATCATCTTCCGCAGCAATTTTATGTAGAAGTAAAATAATGTGAGAAAAGGAATGACCTTTGAAGAACCCCACAATGAAATTCTCCAAGTGCTCAAACCCTGTTCACAAGTGAGACCATCCATGTTAAGATCAGACAGAACCATCATAAAATGATAGTCCTACTCCCAACCCCTGCAGATGGTCCAGAGGATATTATCCAGGATCTTCTGTAACTAATTTATAATTGCTTTCTCAATAAAAGTGGGATAGTGGGTGAAAATTGTCAAAAATAGCTGGATTCAGAGAAAGTCTGTTCAGAAGAAAATGAACTAATTTCTCCTATGAAGCGGGTGTCATTTTACCGTTCCTCTTGTAGGCTCATCCATTCAACCCCCTGCAGCTTTCTGAATAAGCCTGGAGATGTATGTCTCAAGCTTGCAAACTGAAGAATTCAGATTACAAAGGACCTATCCACTTCCTTCAATTTTGCAGGATAAAAGGAAGCACAGATGGTAATACATTTTGATGCCTTGCCCAACTGGCAAACAAGCCTGAGGAAATCCAGACATCTTATCAATTTCCCTTAGTTCTTCAATAAACCAAATTTAGCTTAATTCCTAAATAAACTTTGGCAGAAGAGAACAGCTATAGCTTGGCTACATTAGTATCATTATTGCCCAAATGATGCCCACTAATAATGCAAAAATGTAAAGGATTTACCCCTCATGGATTTGAATTGTGGGCTTCTTCCTCCTGCTTTTCTAAAGTAGTGAATACTTGATGAATGATGAGATATAACTTGGCCTTGAAACCACCCAGGAACTGTGGGTTTACATAAGGTGATTTCTATATAGAAACCTTTAGACCTGTATTTCCATCCTCAACTCTTACATACAATGATTATCATGGAGACAAAAGATAATATTGGGAATGGTTCTCTCTAAACATATTCATCGGAACTTTGACAATGCAATCTTATGTCTTTTCTGAAGTAAGTTCTTCAAACCTCAGTAGAAAGAGATATATCCTGTGAGATTAGTTCATATGTGAATTAGTGAGTAGCAAATACATTTTAAGATGTATAATATCAGTAATATCTCTAGCTAACAGTCACATAGCTACATTGGAAGACTTAAATTCCTGATGGGTCAGAATAATTATTATAGTACTATAAATGTTAGCAAATTTTCATATGAATGGAGACTATATTAGTAAGATTCATAGATTTGCTGGAAATGGAATTTCAGAGTTACTAAACTGAGAACCTTATAATTCCTAGATGCAAATGCATTTGCTATAAAATGAATCCAAAAGAAAGATTTATTTGTACATCTGTTATTCTTTCTGATGTAAGATGTGCTCCAGTTGAAGAAGGAATGGCATGTCCCAGGAAATTTTCCACATTTATGTATTGGTGTTTTTTTTGTCTACATTGTTTGGGAAAACAATCGAAACAGGGAGTTAGTGTATGCCAAGTATTGTGGTTGATTAATCAAGCTACATATATAACCATAAGACCCCCAAAATTGTTTCATTCTGCTTCTTTTATGACATAAATTCTGCAGTGCTCATTGAATCTTATAAACCAGTAACTTATTTAGTCCCTGATGATATTACTGGGTAGGCTGTTATGGTAGTAAGTTTTCAGATGTATAGGTATAGTATTGTGTTCTATGAATTTCAATAGGTTCCTTTAACTCCAGTGATTAAGTCCTGAAAATAAGATAAATGTTAAAACATTAATTTCTTATACTGCACCAAATTACGCACCTACTGCTAGGCATTTTTTAAAGTTCCTTTTCAAAAGTATACCCAATGAATGTTGTAAAAAGGAGTTTTGTTCATCTAAAAGGGTAGTTATTTTTTAATAACAAGGAAGGCATTAATTCAGAATAGTACTTAAAATGCTTATTTCAAGCTGAGCTTGTAGCGGAGTTTGGATTGTTCAGATAGACTATTCAGAGATGAATTATGCCTACTTCTAGAAGAAATGGTCACTCATTCAGAATGACACTGGCTGAGAAAAGGCCTGTGTAATTTGCAGTTCATTGAACCAAATAAAGGGTTCAGATAAATATGATGTACTCCCTTCATTTTTAAAAATTCCTACATAGAAAGAAAAACTGGAGTGTTTTATGCAGCCAATTTCTATTGGGGTGCACTTTGTTGGCAACTCATGATTTTTACAGGCTTGATCAACTGTTATGACTTTTGCTAAGTCAGGAAGTAACTCAAACATAAGGAAAATCTATCGCCATCTTGATGACAACTCCCTTGCCCCTTCATTTGATATACATGTGTACTATGTGAAGAGCTTATTTATTATTCAAAATGTCAGTCAGCTGGTAGCCATCAAACCTCACTGGATGATATTCAGAAATACAATACATTACTCAAAATACATTATTTGGCTATTTGATAGATTATATGCCCTTAAATTGCTGTTGACTCAATAATCACAGAGATGGTCCTTCTCCAGCACAATCTGTTCACAAGTTGGATTTCAGGTTTTCCATTGATATGCATGTTATCTTTGTAATCAAGACCCTCTACTTTGCTGCCAACAATTCTTCTCTTTTTCCTCTACTCTTTCCAGCATTATGGATTTTTCAAGAGAGCTTGGGTCATCAAACAATGTGTCCAAAGTCTCATAATTTGAGTTGGGTTATCTGTGCTTATCCTAATTTCCAAAGTACAAGTCACCAGAATTCAATGATTGATTTATTGATTGTTTGATTGATAGTCATATCAAAATATAAAATAAAAATAAAATGCAGGATATCACTCCAGAGTAAAATAAATAAAAGGAAAATATAGTAATAAAACACATATGTGTTAAATACAAAGAATCAACATTTAGGTATATGCATCACTTTTAGAGGATACCCTAATCTGTTTGATATGATGGGTCAGAGGTCAATTCTAATAAACAGCAAAATGTCTCACAAGTCTTCCTTCCTTCCTTCCTTCCTTCCTTCCTTCCTTCCTTCCTTCCTTCCTTCCTTCCTTTCCTCCTCCTCCTCCTCCTCCTCCTCCTTCTGATAATAGATACCTTGAACTTTCAGTGCTAGAGCATAAAGTCTCAGTATTCCTAGTCCAACTTTTCTGGAAGGCGTGAAATGAGAGAAGACTGATGTAACACTAGTGAAATGTTCACCATCAGAATGAGAAATGCAGGTGCTAAAGGAGAAGCTGAATATTTCAGGAATTTTTTGGGGAAAAACCTTAATTCAATTTTGTGTTTAGTACAATTATGCATGCTGCTATGAAAAACCTACTAGAAAAAAAAACACGAGCCATGTTTTACTAAAGACAGCATGTAGATTTTCCCCAATTACAATATTGTTTTCATTTTTATTGCACTTTTTCAAGATTACAAATCTCTTTTACATTCTTTAAAACATTGTGACATCGATGTTACACATATATTTACACACACACACATATGTGTGTGAAATAAGGAATATATATATATATATATATATATATATATATATATATATATATATATATGTGTGTGTGTGTGTGTGTGTGTGTGTGTGTGTGTGTGTGTGTGTGTGTGTTTTCTTAAGTTTTCGCAGGTACTTACATGTATGGTATTCAGCTTTGTTCGGGTATTTTCCCATGTCATTATAGTTGTGCTTTTAAAGTTGTAGCAACGTTTTGGCAGAATCTCATCTGCCATCATCAGGCTTCTGTAATGTGTTCGTCTGTATATATATATTCCTTATTTCTACTATCTAACCATCTATACCAGAGGTAGTGAACCTTTTTATACTTACCGCCTACTTTTGTATCTCTGTTAGTAGTAAAATTTTCTCCAACCGCCCACCAGTTCCACAGTAATGGTAATTTATAAAGTAGGGGACAAAACCCCTACCGCCGACCATGAAAGCTGGAACGCCCACTAGTGGGCGGTAGGGACCAGGTTGATTACCACTGATTTATACCATTTATCCCAGACCTCATAATATTCCAATTCTTCTCTGTCTTTCAATTCTAAAATAAGCTTATCCATCTCTGCACAGTCCAATACTTTCTTTATTACCATTCCCTCAGAAGGGGTGCTGTCCAATTTCCAACTTTGTGCAAAGGCAATTCTAGCCGCTGTCACTATATGCAGTATAATATATTTAGGTCTTTTACTAACTTCTAATTATTCCTAATTAAAAAAGTTTGGGTCTAAACTCAGTTTGAAGACCTGTTATTTCCTGTAACCAATTTCTTTTCTTTCTTTTTTTCTAAAAAGGTTTTTATTTTATGTTTTACAATAATTTCATTCCATTTCAACCATGTGTCAACTAGCTACATATTTCTTGTGCTTACAATTATAATTAATACTTTTCTTATCAATATAACAATAATCACATTTTCTTATAAATGTTATCTTATATATCTATAATTTTTAATAATCTTATCTTATTACTTTAGATATTCATCTAATCCATATTAATTGTTTTATTTTCTAACCATTGATAAAATAAATCCCATACCATATAATATTCTGTTTCTTCTTTATCTTCAACTACCAGTGTTAGTCATTTCTGCACATTCAAATATTTTCTCAATTATTTTCCCTTCCATCGGTATCTTATCACTTTTCCAATTCTGAGCAAATACAATTCTAGCTGCTGTTAATACATGTATAATTAAATATGTTTTTTCTTTGCTGTAACCTTCAGGTACCATTCCTAATAAAAATATTTCAGGTTTCAAGTTTATCATTTTTTCCAACCATGTTTGTATTTTTGTCCAATATTTTTTAGCTTCTATACAAGACCACCACATATGGTAGTATGTTCCTGGTGTTTGGTGACACTTGCAGCATTTGGCTGATTTATTTTTAAACATCTTAGCTAATTTTACTGGTGAAAGTGCCATCTATAAAACATCTTATACAAGTTTTCTTTAAATGCTGTTGATATTGTTAGTTTATAGTTCCTATCCCATACCTTCTGCCATTTAACTAATTTAACACCTAATAAATAACAATATAATCTTTTAATCAGCTTATCTTCCTGTTAATATTTTATCCAATTCTGTTAACTCCTTATAAATCTCTTCAGCTTTAATATCTTTTTTATATCTTGATTGTATTTGCGTATATGAATACCAATGCATTTCCAACCCTTGTTCATTCAATTCTTCTTTTGGTTTGAGCTCACACTTTTCATTTAAAATATCTTTATATCTGACAATAATTCCCATTTTACAGACATTTGGGTGTATAAGTGCTTCCATTGTTGACAACCAGACTGGTATGTTCATATAGTGTTGTTCTTTTCTGTAACCAATTTCTTATCTTTAACCAATATTTCCGAGCTTGGGGGCATGACCACCACATATGGAAAAAGGTACCCTGTTTTTGTTTGCACTTCCAACATTCTGGACTCATATTTGGGTACATCTTCGCCAATCTCTCTGGTGGTAAATGCCAACGATAAAATATTTTGTAGAGTTTTCCTTATAGGCAGTGGACATTGTTAATTTATATTTTTATCCATATTTTTTCCCATTCTTCTAATTTGATATTGTACCCAAAATTCCTTGCCCAAGCTATCATGGACCCTCTTTTTTATACCTTGCCTGCAATTGTAAATATGGCCAACAGTCTGTGTTTATTCCTTGATCTCTCAGTTCTTGATTTGTTTTGATCCTCTCTTGGTTATCTAACAGTTTACTGTATCTTACCATTTTACCTAAGTCCAATATATTTGGATAGATCATTGCCTCCATGGTTGATAGCCAATTGGGTATTTTAATATAATGCTTTTTTTTAATTCTCCCCCAAATCTGTATAAGTGCATCTCTCATTTGGTGTCTATGAAAATATGAGTGTGTTTTGCTCTTCTTTTCCCAAATGAAGGCATGCCATCCTATCTGCAAATTGTGACCTTCTAATATTAGGATCCTTTTATTGTTCAAATGTATCCATTCTCTTATCCGTACTAATGCCACAGCATAATAATATTTTTATTTATTTATTTGATTTTTCAATTGCTTATAAGATAATAGGTATAAGTATAAACATGAGTAAGAATACAGGAAATAGGTAGGAATAAATGGGGACAATAGGACAGGGGCAGTAGGCACGATTGTGCACTTATGCACGCCTCTTACAAACCTCTTAAGAATGGGATGAGGTCAATAGTGGATAGTTTGAGGTTAAAGGAGTGGGGGTTAGAGGATGTAACAACAGAGTCAGGTAGTGCATTCCAGGCATTGACCACACTGTTGCTGAAGTTGTACTTTCTGCAATCAAGTTTGTTGCAGTTTACATTGAGTTTGCATCTGTTGTGTGTTCTTGTATTGTTGTGGTTGAAGCTGAAGTAGTCATTGACTGGTAGATCATTGTAGCAGATAATTTTGTGTGCTACACTTAAGTCCAATCATAGGTGGTGTAGTTCAAGGTTGTCCAAGCCCAAAATTTCAAGCCTGTTGATATAGGGTATTCTGTTGTGAGCATTGGAGTGTAGTACTCTTCTCATGAAATACTTCTGGACTCACTCAATTGTATTAATGTCTGATATACAGTGCAGATTCAAGACAGATGAGCTGTATTCGAGTATTGATCTAGCAAAGGTTTTGTATGCCCTAGTTAGCAATTCAATATTATTGGAGGAGAAGCTTCTTAAGATTAGATTTACACTTTTTAAAGCCTTTTTGGCAATGCTGTTACAGTGAGCTCTGGCGCTTAGGTCATTTGATATGAGTACTCCAAGGTCCTTGACAAAGTAAGGATCGTCAACAAGGTCATATCTGCCTAGTTTGTATTTGGTGTACTGATTTTTTTTACCAATGTGTAGGACAAAGCATTTGTTGGCCGAGATTTGGAGTTTTGGAGATTTGGAACATAGCTCCCAATCTGAGACTCTGAAGCCAACTCTACTTCTGCTATCCTGTAATATTTTCAATTTTATTCAGGGTTTCTTCCCCAGCCATACAAATTTCATTGTTTAACTCCTCAAAAAAATTATCTAATTTTATAGAGATCATTTGAAACAAATATAGCAATTTTGGTAATATATTCATTTTTATTGTGGCAAATCTTCCCAATAATTGTAATTTCCCCCATGTATCCAAATCTGCCTTTATTTGTTGCAATAATTTATTACAATTATCATCTTTTATCATAGAGCATCTTGCTGTCAACCATATTTCCAAATATTTAACCTTTTTTGTAATTCGCAGTTCAGTTTCCCCCTCTAATTCAATACAATATTGTTTTTAAATATCATAATTTTATTCCATAATTGACAGCTATTAGGATCACATTGTGAAGAAGGAATTTTCCCCTTGCCTTCTTTCATATCAAAGTATGAAAAAACCCTATATGAAACTTTTTTCAATGCTATCCTGAATCATAATGCATTTTTATTATCTATGGAACTTAAAAGGAAACATCTCTTAATCATCCCATCAATTACTTAGGTGGTGTTATTTTTTGATCAAACCGAATTAGCACACGCAAATATGCTTGGACATATGTACCTTTCTGAAAACTATAAGTCCTTAAAGCTAAAATAGCCCCAATTAGATTCATCAATTATAACATTCACTGTGATGCTCTGAGCACTAATGCGTTCATTCCTCCAAGGTTTCTGTTTTGCCTTTCTTTTAATAGGAAATCTATATCATTAAAAGCAAACCATGAGCTCTTGCATCATCTTTTTTTTTTTCCAAAAAAGGTTTTAGGTTCTATGCAGCTCTCACAGGTACTAGGCAGCTCTCACAGTTTGAGAAAGGAAAGCTATAGAGAATATTTTTTTACTGGATGTGCCCCATCTTCCCCAAATAGGGCTCTGGATACTGGGGAAGAAATACAGGAAAATATTACAAGAACTAAATGGGTATTTTGCATGTTTGTCTATAATTAGCAAAGAAAGCCATTCTATAATAATACTCTAAACACTCCCAAAATTCCATATATGCCCACTAGATCAAAGCATCTGTGGATCTCTAGTGTATGAACTCGTAACTACTGTATATTAGAGTAGAATCTTCTTCCCGACAAGCCCTTCATTCTTCACTGGCTTTGGTATAATTTTTGATGCAGGTTGACATTGTTCTCAAGAAGAAATAGAACTTCAAGTGAAATTCCAGAATGTTTGCACAGATGTCTCTACAGGGAACAAATAACCATGATTTTTCAGAAACTCTAATAATTTTTTTCTCATTCAATGTTTCTTCCACATTGTTTAAGACTGACTGGCGCTCTTCCATTAACTGGAGTTCATTTTGGTTATCTCAGCCTCACTTTCACTGTTTTAAATGTTTCAATTTAATGCTAATTGTCCTGGGAACCTTTGGTTGGAAATGATTTGGTTGATATAAGTAATAAATAAAGAGGAAACATTGCATCTTCATTTTAGAAGATGCCAGAAACTTTTGGATGACTTTCAAATTTCTCACTGACTTTTAGATGAATTTAATATGAATATATGCTGTTAGCTTTCCCATATCTGCCAACTTCCATAGCTTGCACATCATAATGATGGGGGTTTAATGGAGCAATTGATTGTTGAGAAGACAAGAGATATTTTGCATAAATCTAGGGGGCTCTAAATTGAGTCAAAGCAATATTAGTCTGATTGTCAGAACAAACATAAGTAAATTGGCTTTTATTACATTCAGTAGCTATGTGCGTATCTGCATTCACTCTAGCTTTCTTCTCCAGGATATGTAAAATCAATGTAATACCTTTGCAGCCTGATTTGCAGGTTAGAAAATCACACATATACACTTTTGTGCATTTAAAAGGAACATCTAAGAGCCTCAGTGACATAGTGGTTAGAGTGCTATACTGTAGGCTACTTCTGTTGACTATCAGCTGCCTGCAATTTGGCAGTTCAAATCCTACCAGGCTCAAGGTTGACTCAGCCTTCCATCCTTCCAAGGTGGGTATAATGAGGACCCAGATTGTTGGAGGAAATATGCTGACTCTGTAAAACTGCTTAGAGAGGGCTGTAAAGCACTACAAAGAGGTATATAAGTCTAAGTGCTATTGCTATTGCTATTCATATATTGATGATGAAACAAGTTCACACACTGTAAACAGAAGACACCATTAATAATGTCACCTTAATAATCACAACTTTTAAAAATCTGCTTCAAAGTATCATATTAGAAGACCAAAAGAATGAACAATTGTTCTAGATCATCCTATCTACCATCTACATCAAGGCTGTCAAACTCCTGGCCCCTGGGCTGAATGCACCATTTATTGGCCATGCCCACTCCCAGTTTAGCAAAGGGAAGAAAAGTCCCGATACGTCATGTGATACCACCACGATGACATGAGTTTGACATCTCTGTTCTAGATGGACCAACTCCCACAAAGTATATCAATATTGGAACAGCTGAAAGTGTCAAAGCTTCACCTCCCATAAATCTTGGAAGCTGCAAGGAGGAAACCATGTACTCAAAAATTTATTGAAAAAATAGAGTATCTAGAGGAGCACTCTAAAAGAATGGTTGAATCAGCTTCATTGTGGCCAATCAATATGTGCAAAACAAGAAGTTATTACAAATAATCTCTCCATGATTTGCAGTCCTCAAACTAAAAATAAGTGGCAGAAACTGCTACTCATCATCCAATAGCTTTCCACAGAAATGCAACAATGACTAAACCAAATGCTTTTACAAAGACTTTAAACAACAGCTAACTATACTGTCCTACAATAAGCCATGATGGCTGACACAATGTAGTAGACTGAAGGAGGGAATGCATTTCAGAAGAGGAAAAAGTAGCTCAGACTAAATATTTTGTGTGATATAAAGAGGCCAAAGATATCCCTTCCCTAAAAGTTCTCAGAGTTTAAGATAGATGCAAATAGTTGAGTGCCTCAATTTGAAAAGATTCTGTTTTATGTGGAACAATAAAGAACTCTGCTTGAAAGAATCACCACTTATCTTTCTTGGTTTTGGAGCCTGACATCTCAACAAACAGGCTCAAATGGGCAAGTTGATGTAAACATTTGCAAATTTTTAGATGACAAGCAACATGGAAAAGTTTGCTGAGTTGTAAAAATGTATCTGATCAATACCTCCTTTGAGAAACTAGCAGGAAAAACTAACTGGAAGCCAGTGCATGAACTGAATATATACTGTGTGATGATGTGAAATAGCAATAGCAATAGTATTTAGACTTAGATACCACTTTACAGTGCTTTACAGCCCTTTCTAAATGATTTACAGTCAGCATACTGTCCCGAACAATTTGGATCTTCATTTTACCCACCTTGAAAGGATGGAAGGCTGAGTTAACCTTTCATTCACACAAATTCATCACAATTTTTCAAAATATTGCATCAACTCAAAATTATTAATGACTATAGGCATATCAGAAAAATACTTAAACTCAACATCCTCTCCCAATGAAAATTCTCAAAATATTCATTGCAGATAAAATCTTATATTGAAAATATATCCAGGGAAAAAAAAAGGACTATCTCCTAACAGCCCAATAAACTTTTTTTTAAAAGTGTTTGATAACAAAGGTCTAGGGACTAACTAAAAGTGGCTCTTATATCAGCTATCAGAATAGATAGCTCTTCAAAAAAAAAAAAAAGGCACTCAAAGGAAAAAATAGTCTTAACAAAATTGTGTTTTAGGAACTGAAAATTGTGGTTTGTCTAATTAAAAATTAGACATTTTTATGAAAATGAAAAATTATCTAACAGTGAAAGAGGCAGAGTCAAGAAATAGAATGCTAGAAAGAAATGGAACAGAAGATAGGACTTCTGAAGGCCCTCAAGAAGGATAATAATACAACCACAATCAACCAACAAGAAATTAAAGCATGTCAACACTTCTACAGTGTCCTTTTGCCTCAAAAGTAGCCATCACAAAATACCATTACTCATATATATGATAGTACAGTACCTAATGCTAAATGAGTTGAAGTTTTCCATATGATTTGATAGCCAATATGGTATAATCATTAAAGATGTTGGGTGTGGAATCTTACTATGAAAGTCAGTTATGATTCTTCAGCCCAATTCATCCCAGAAGGTTATGTCTGAGAGAAATATTGGAGGAGCAAATATCTTGTAAACTGCCTTTTGCTCCTGAAGGAAAGGCAGAATATAAATATAACAAATAAGAATATAAATAAATAAACTGGAGTCTTTGGCATTTGCTTTGTCTGTCATGAAAGTTAGAAAAATCAATTTAAATCACATTCAATATACTGTTACTAAATCATAAGAATTCCTCTAATTCCTGTCAAAAATACATTTTTTTCCAGCTGAGATGTATGTTAGATAAACCAAAGAAATTGTTCATCTGAATTTTAGTTCTAACACAGTAAACATCAATATCATAGTGTTTTGTATTAATCAGTATAGAATTATGATGAGGCATTTTACTTCACCCAATTTTTTTAAGATATTACCAAAGTTTAATAGAGAAACTTAACTTCCAGTGGAAAACTGTCTTTTGTTTCTGATAATTATATCTAAATAAGTCATGAGTTTATAAAGTTCAATGATTATGATAGTATCTCTTACTGGGAGTATAATTAGATATTGAGTATTGGATAGGAATGTCAGACGATGGCAACAAAGGAGTGCCTTGAAAATATTACTAGTAGCTGGGTGTTATTTAAGATCCAGACTAAGTTGCAAGTTTTCATTTGTGTTACTGATCAACAGGGTGGAGCTAAAATCTTCCTACATTTGCTTAAGTTTTATTCCCCCGGTAAAATCATGAGTACCTGCACTGATAACTATTGAAATAACTTACAAATCTAATGAGTTACAGCACTGTCTTTGAAAAATACCAACAAATACACAAAAAATGAAGATGCAGACTCAAGTACTTTATAACAATTAATAATTGAGAGTTTTACTATTTATACATTGGCCAAGTGTGTCAAATACTTCATGCAGAAATTAGTAGACTTGCATTGTTTATAGAAAAAATTGGATTTGTCAAATTTGGTCAAATCTTTACGATTATTTTGGTCTTTGATCAAGATTAAAAATATGAGTGGCACATTGACAGTACAAGAGAATTACTAACAGAATTACAGAATAACAGAGTTGGAAGGGACCTTGAAGATCCTCTAGTCCAACACCCTGCAGCAGCAGGAGACCTTATACCATTCCAGACAAGTGGCTGTCACTGTTTCTTCTTAAAAGCCTCCAGTGATGGAGGACCCACAACTTCTGAAGGCAAGTCATTCCGCTGGTTAATTGTTCTCACTGTTAGGAAATTTCTCCTTAGTTCTACGTTGCTTCTGTCCATAATTAGTTTCCATCCATTAGTTTTTGTTTTGATATTTGGTGCTTTGGAAAACAGGCTGACCCCTTCTTCCTTGTGACAGCCCCTCAAATATTGGGCACTTCCCTCATCTCGCTCCTAGTCCTTCTTTTCAATAGACTAAACAAACCAATTCCTGTAATCATTCTTCATATGTTTTAGCCTCCAGCCCCCTAACATCTTTGTTGCTTTTCTGTAACAGGAAATAAATAATTTTATCTTCCTCAAATAATGCAACTAAATACTATAAAAGAGAGAATGTGGGAGAGAAAACTCCTGAAATTTAGTAGCTGACAAATATTGCACATGCCATTGTAGATATTTGAACTACTATATAGTAAACTTTGATGCCATGGTTAAGGGCACTGAACAAGGAAATGGGACATTGTGAGATCTAGTCTTGCTTAGTCATAAAGTCACCTGGGTAATCTTGATTAAAGGGAAAAGACAATTGCAAACCCCATCTTAAAATGTTGCCAAGAAAACTGCATAGATTTGTTGAACCCTGTCCCCAGGAATCTAGACTGATTCAAATGCATACACATCTTGATTTGTTGATCACACAAAAGGTGATATACCTTTTTTAAATTGTGCCTGAGGGCATAAAATTGATTTGAGACATTTATATAACACAATTAAATGTTGACCAGATATATGACTATTCCATTAACATAGAGTCATAATCTTTATAAATAAAAGGCAACAAATATATTAGCAAGTTTGATGATATTTTATGGAGGCCAAATTTCTCAAATAAAATAAATTCTGAGGCATCTGCATTTAGGTTTATATACAGTATAATCTGTCTGTCTGTCTGTCTGTCTATCTCTGTCTGTCTGTCTATCTATCTATCTATCTATCTATCTATCTATCTATCTATCTATCTATCTATCTATCTATCTATCTACCTTTATGTGTGTATAATCACTTATATCTATTGGCTATATATGCATACATATCTGAGTTTTTTATATGCAAGAAAGTTGTATGTGTGTGCATGTGTATATTTCTTTATTATGTTAGATAGATTGATTCAAATGTTTAAATGTTGGCTGGGGAGAAGGGATGATGGAGGAAATTTGGAAAAGATTATTTTAGATTATATTAGTTCTGTATCATCCTTCCTGCCTACTTTTCTCCATTTTCTCATCAGTTGTTTGATTCTTGACCTGTTTTCATTAAAGATGCAAGAACCTGCTAACTCCATGCCAAACTCTGCTCTTCAGCTGGGGTCTCACAATTTCAAACATAAAAATAAACATAAACTGGTATGATGAAGCTGCACAGTAGCTTTAGGCAATCAAGAAGTTTAGATGAATGCTAGAATTACCTCCACTCTTCCTCTTTTGGTAGAATTGCTACTTGGAGGCTTCCTTATATCACTTAGTTTGGACAGGGTATTTATTCCAGAAGGCAGCCTTGATTGTTAGATAATTTTGTAACAGGCATTGCTTACGTTACCTGAAAGTGGTAATTGAATCCAGCCCTTTGGACTAATACCAGTCTCAGATACGGTATATAATTTGTGCTTCCTTCAACCAAATGATGATCATCAGTGCTGTATGGCAGCAACCCATTAACTAAGTAGACCTCTTCTTTTTATTGTCTACTTCAACTGAGATTTGCTTTAGCCTCAGATAATGAGGGTCTGACATGGGTAGACTTTTGCTATGCCCTGGGAAGCTGTCAAGGGTGTTTGGCGATATTCTGCATAATGACGTTGGACATTGTATCAGATATGAGAGCAGCAAAGTGGAAAAGTCATCACAGTTCATTTATTTCACAATGAATAATCTAGACCTGCAAAAGCTTTCTCTCCAAAACCTGAACACAAACTGTACATCATATATATACGGGGGGGCTGGTAATAGATATTCCACCCACTCACCCCATCTCAAAATCTTGGATAACAAAAGCAAAAGAGTTATTGAGCTTCTGTTAGGATGCCCAATGTGACCAGCAGATTGGATTTAGCTCAGTAAGCTATAAATATATTTCTATATGGAATATACCTGAAACTAGCATTCATCCAAAATTATTTTTTCCCTAATCTACAGAACTGAAATTGAAAGAAGGATGTGATAGGTTCAAAGTGGAGAAATTGCAACAATTTTGTCTTCTGGGAACCAAAACAAGATTTTGAAAGAAACATCTTTTATATTTTCCATTTCTGCCAGTGAGACATTATGGTAGAAAAGTCCAGCAAATAGGCAAAATATTTTAAAGCAGTAACAGTGAAAGAGGGCTGAAATAGCTTCTAGGGAGATATCATTTGTGATAATAAAACAAATGTAGTCTAATAACCTGTAAAGTTATTATTTATTAAAAATTAAACAAAGAATTCAATCAAAAATATATACAGACAAAAAGAATCATGATATTAATAATGCATGTGATTAGTGGGGGGGGGGGGTTAACCTCCAGATTCAGTTTTACAATTCCCCTTTTGAAATATAAAATATAATTAAATTGAGGTGCTCAATGCAGGAATTTTCTGAGATTCAAATCTTGCATTCTTTGCGAGACAGAAGGGGGAGAGGGGGCAGATGGTGTATGTGTCATTACATGCAGAAGTAGATGTGGCCAACCAGTCTCTTTTCCTCTGATCTCTCTCTCTCTTTCTCTTTCTCTCTCTCCTCTCTCTCTCTCCTCCCTTTTCTCTCTTTTACTTCCAAGGAAAAGCACTTTTCAAATGTTTTTCTTCAGAATTGTTGTCCGTGGTGTTAAATATACTGGGAGCAGTGACTTCCCCATTCAACGAACCAGAATAGCACTTTGTTTTACAAATTGACTTATAGAAGCTTGCTGTGGCAGTTTATTTATTTATTTATTTATTTATTTGATTTGCCAATTGTTTACAAGATAATAAGTATAAGTGTATACATAGTTGTGAATACATGAAATGGGTACATATAAGAAAAATAAAAGAAGAATAAGAGAAACAATAGGACAGGGACAGTAGGCACGTTGGTGCGCTTATGCATGCCCCCTACAGACCTCTTAGGAAAGGGGTGAGATCAATAGTAGACAGTCTAAGGTTAAAGTTTTTGGGGTTTGGGGAAGAAACTACAGAGTCGGGTAGAGTATTCCAGACATTGACCACTCTATTGCTGAAGTCGTATTTCCTGCAATCAAGTTCGGTGCGGTTAACATTGAGTTTGTATCTATTGTGTGCTCTTGTGTTGTTATGGTTGAAGCTGAAGTATTCATTGACAGGTAGGACATTGCAATGTATGATTTTATATACCATGCTTAAATCAGACCGAAGGCAGGCGTAATTCAAGGTTTTCTAGTTCTAGAATTTCAAGTCTGGTGGCATAAGGTATTCTACAACGAGTAGAGGAGTGGAGAACTCTTCTTGTGAAATATTTCTGGACTTTCTCAATTGTGCTAATATCAGATATGTAATGTGGGTTCCAGACTGATGAACTGTATTCGAGTATTGGTCTAGCAAATGTTTTGTATGCTCTGGTTAGTAGTGTGATATTACCAGAGAAAAAGCTACGTAGGATTAGGTTAACAACTCTTAATGCCTTTTGGCTATGTAGTTGCAGTGGGCTCTAGCACTTAGATCATTAGAGGCGAGTATTCCAAGGTCCTTTACAGAGCTTGGGACATCAACAAGATCTTGACTATTCAGCTTGTATTTTATTTTCTGATTTTTTTGCCAATATGTAAGACAGAGCATTTATTTGTTGAGATTTGAAGTTGCCATTTGTTTGACCATTCTGATACATAGTCAAGATCTTTTTGAAGGGTAGCAGTATTGTCTGTGGTATTGAACAGCTTTACATCATCAGCGAAGAGAACGCAATTGCTCTTAATATGATCACAGAGGTCATTTATGTAGAGTATGAAGAGAGTTGGTCCTAGAACACTGCCTTGGGGACACCACTATTGA
Organism: Notechis scutatus; assembly: GCF_049901735.1. NCBI lineage: Eukaryota > Metazoa > Chordata > Lepidosauria > Squamata > Elapidae > Notechis > Notechis scutatus. The sequence continues at coordinate 129,140,740 of NC_142011.1, read as the reverse complement.
CAGGTACAGAATTTGATAGGACGCTCCCAATTTTGACCATTTGTTGTCTGTTTGCCAGGAATGCTTCTATCCAGTTATTCAGTTGTCCAGAGATACCATAGGATTTTATTTTTAGGAGTAGTTTGTCATGTACCACTGAATCGAAGGCTTTACAGAAGTCTATGTAGATTGCGTCTATTGCTTTGCCCTGGTCGAGTTGTGTCGTCCATATGTTTTTGCAGTGTAAGAGTTGCAGATTACAGGATAGTTTTTCTGAAACCAAATTGTTTATTGGAGAGTAGGTTGTTTGTCTCTAAGTGGAGGATGATGGATTGGTTAATAATTGATTCCATGACTTTACAGGTGACGCAGCATAAGGAGATTGGTCTGTAATTTTCAACTAGGCTTGGGTCTCCCTTTTTGAAGATGGGGATGACTGTGGCTTGTGACCATAGGTTAGGCAAGGAGCTGGTCCTGAAAGATTTTTCAAAGATTATGCTTAGAGGTTTGGCTATGGCAGTGGATAGCTTTTTTAAGAAGTAGGCACATATTCCATCCGGTCCAATAGATAGAGATGGTTTTAGATTGTGTAGTGCTTTTTCAACATTGTCTTCTGTAAAATCGATATGTATTAGATCATTGTTGTTATCTGTGGTACGGCTAGGAAATACTGGGCATGATCCATTGCTGTTTACAAATACTGAGCGAAGAATGTGTTAAAGAGGTTGGCTTTAATGGTGTCGTCGTTGCAGTCTTTACCATCAGGTCCTATCAAGGGTGGGATGGACCTTGAGTCTTTTAGTTTGTTGTTTACAAAATTGTAAAAAGCACGGGTGGAATTGGTGCTTAGAAGGTTTTCCTCTTGTTTAATGTGATAATTGGTGCATTCGGTCTTTATCTGGTGGCATAAATTTTTGTATCGGCTTTTGAAATTGGCAACGTGACCAGATTTGTTTTTCCGCCAGAGTGATCTCTTTTTGGATTGAAGTTTCCTTATTGTTATGGGTAATCTGCTTTTTTGTTTTGTTTTGGGAGTTGTTGTTGGTACATATGATGACTCTTTTGACTTCAAGTAAAAATATGTTGTAATGGTCTTCAACAGTATTGCATCCAGTGAATAGAGATTGCCAATCAAGGGATGAGAGATCGTTGTCTATAAGATCATAGTTGCCTTTTTTGAAGTTACAATTGGGGATTACATCATTGTGGTGATTTTTGTGTGGGCGTATGTTGAGACAAAAGTCAATCATTCCATACCAGATAAGAGTTTTGGGATCACAAATTTATGGAACTGATTCATATTTTGATTCATTTGAGGTAGTATAATGACAGTATTAAGATCCTGCATTATTAAGCTACCTTATACTTTATCCATTGTAACAGTAGCCATTTTTTTCAGTTTATTGCTCTCGGAGACCAGTACAAGCAGAGTGCTGTGTGGATATATAAATCAGTTATTTTAGTAGACAATAAAATAAAGTTTAAGACAAACTTAAAATCATTTATGAACCAACCTAACTCCTATATGTGAGGTCTAGGATGCAGCCTATATTAAATTAAACACCTAAAATTACAGCAAAATTACAAATAACTAAGATCTAAATGAATTACAGGTACATAAAATGCATTGCAGAAAATTAGACCATCAGGACCAATGAGTTTACTATGCTGCTGTACATAACCTAGCTATAGAATTGTAACAATATATAGTTTGTCTATTAGCAACATCTGGATATAGGCTGAATCTGTGAAGCCAGGATATCTACAAATCAAAGATAGTTTGGATGTCTCCATAAAAGGAGCAACCAAATAGAACATGTTTTGTAGATTCCACCTCTCTGGAATCAAGGGGCAAAGTCTTGCTACCATTGAATACTCTAGTGAGGAGAACATGGCATTGGGTAAAAGACAGAAAGCTTTCCAGTGACTGGATAATAGTAGCTATATCTCTAATTTAAACTGCTCAACAATATCAATATTTACTTGGAAAATCTTTCACCAAGCACTTTAACAACATAGACATAACAGACTGTAATTAAAAAGTACAGAGTGGAATAGTTTAACTTGAAGATTCATTAATAAAGCTCTGTTTGCTAAGTGGCTTAATAAACATATGCTGAGTGCAGTTATATTCCCACCAGGAAATGTAAAATGCTCTTTAAAACAGTAAAATTACCATAATTGACAGAACACAGATGCTGTTTAATAATCTAACCAATTGCACTCTCAATGGGAATCCTCATTAATTCTATTTTAAGACATAGTGCAATTCACCTGTATTTAATATAATTAGTATTGAAAGCCAGGTAAGCAGAACAGTTAATGATGCTAAGTTTGAAGACTTTGCTATATAGCAGGAAAATACTTAAAAGTTTGACAACAATGAGTTAGCCTTTTTTCTATTTAATCCCCTTCTCCCCAATATCCAGGGTGATTTTATAAGGGATCAAATATCATAATCATTCTATAAGCAAGAAATAATCCCAACCCTGGTATTCCCTGTGATACTCTATGCAAGTGAAAGCTGAGCTTTGAAGGAGCATGATAGAAAGGATATTGACACTTGTGAACATTGATGTTTGAGAACACTCCTGGAAATACAATTGGAACAAAGAAAACAAACAAATGGATCAGTGAACAAATCAACCCATTACAAATGTTCAAGCTCAAATTAACCTGCTTAAGAAAATTATGCAAAGAGTTAGGTGGAAGGAAAGAGCAACAAAGTGTATGAGCTGAGTTGCAGTGTTGACAAGTGCACTGGTGGAAGACTTGAAATATTGGGTTACCATTAGCTATGCATCCACTAGGAGTTGACAATAGCTAGATGGCACATAATTAGTCAATAATAAGTTTTAAAAAACCCTAAATGTGGAAATAAACATTTAATTTTGTCCTAGTCTTGCCTACATTTTACTGACACAGGCATCAAAATGAAGTGGAACCAATGACTGTCAAAATGTTTGTGTCATGCCCCTGGTGGAGACTGACTCTGAGGGAGAGGAGGAACAGCCAACAGGGAGTGGAAGTGTGGCTCCAGAGGTTGTGGAGGAGGCTGTGGAAGGGCAAAGGCCATCTGAGCAGTCAGAAGAGGACCCAGGCCCCTCCCCTATCCATCCTAGGGCATGCAGGGAGGAGAGGATAAGGGAAAGACTTGGTCTACTAGGAAGAAGGCCTTGATCCTCTTCATGGGATGCAGGTGTGAGAACTGCATAAGAGTTTGGACCTACGTGCTAGCAAATGCTGGAAACTAAGAGTGTTTTATACCTGGATGAGGTTTATCTTGGTTGGCGTTCTTCCAATGGACTGTACCTGGTTATCTTCTTGAAGTTTGTAATTAATTATCCTGGTTTGTTGTGGAACTTTCTTCAGTGCGATTTGTTTTTGGTTTTTTATTGCTTCGTTATCTGCTCTCTGAGTTTGGACTATTTCTTTCTTTTGGAATGTTATTTTGGAAAGAGTTTAATGTCCAACTGTGACCAATTGAACAGTGAAGCCAAGTTGAAGGCATTAAAGGAAGTTTATTTACATTTTGGTTTTTGTTACGTTTGTATTATACTCTGGGTCATCACAGTTTGAGGAGGCAAAGCTAAAGCTACAGGCTTGCCTTGACTGCACTGATTGGAATGTTTTCGAAGATACAGTACCTCTAAAGACTTGGATGACTCACAGATACTGTAACATCATATGTCAGGTTTGTGAAGGCCTAGATGTGCCAACGAGAAACCTGCAAATATACAGTAACAATAAACTTTGGTTTACAGCTAAACTTAAGCAGCTACGTCGTACCAAAGAGGAAGCCTACAGAAAAGGTGATAGAATGCTATACAATCTAGTCAGCAATGTATTAACAAAGGAGAAAAGAAGCAAAAAGAAGCTGCTCTGAAAATCTAAGGAATCGGTTCTCAACAAATGAACCACCAAACATATGGAAATCTCTTAAGAATATCACTGGTTATAGAAAACCTCCTTCCCATGTTGAAGGAAGTCAACAACCGGCAGATGACCTGAATGTGTTTTACTGTAGGTTTGAGAGAAAACTACTGCCACCTATCTCCACAATCCCCATCTCAGACACACCAACAATAGCCAAGCCTCTTACCACTGACCCCATCCCATTGAGTCTACCACCTCTGGTGATTACAGAAAATGAGGTGCAAGGTCTATTTCACAGACAGAAGTCAGAAAAAGCACCAGGCCCAAACAAGGTAACTCCTTCTTGCTTAAAAGCTTGTCCTGACCAACTGGCCCCTATTTTCACCTGCATCTTTAATAAATCACTAGAGATGTGCTATGTTCCTTTTTTCTTCAAACATTCTACTATCATCCCAGTGCTGAAGAAACCCTCCATCAAGGAACTGAATGACTTCAGACTGGTTGCTCTAACACCTGTAGTTATGAAAACCTTTGAAAAGGCTAGTCCACCTGAAAACCATCACGGATCTGCTGTTAGACTCCTTGCAATTTGCCTACTGAGCAAATAGATCAACAGATGATGCTATTAACATGAGTCTGCACTACATCCAACAACATCTTGAATCTATGCAATAGCGCTCTTTGTAGACTTCAGCTAAGCATTCAATACTATCATTCCAGATATTATTCTAATTAAACAAAATCAGCTAGCTGTACCTGACCACACTTGCACATGGATCACAAGCTTCCTAACAGATTAGGAAGCAGCAGGTGAAGCTAAGCAAAATCACATCAGATACCTGTACAATTAGCACAGGAGCCCACCAGGACTGTGTGCTCTCTCCACTTCTCTCTATACACCAATGACTGCATCTCAAAAGATCCCTCTGTTAAAGTACTGAAGTTTGCAGATGATACAACAGTGATTGGTCTCATTCGAGATAATGATGAATCTGCACATAGACAGGAGGTTGTACAACTTGCATTGTGATACAACCAGAACAATCTTGAACTAAACATACTCAAAACTGTAGAAATGGTGGTAGATTTCAGGAGAAACCCTGCTATAATACTACTACTTACAATACTAGATAACACAGTATGAACAGTAGTTTTTTTGTTCTATCACGTTTTTTGGTTCTATCATATCTCAAGACTTAAAATGGACACCTAACATCAAAAATGTCATCAAAAAAGCACAACAAAGAATGTTCTTTCTGCACCAACTCAGAAAGCTCAAACTGCCCAATGAGCAGCTGATTCAGTTCTACAGAGGAATTATTGAGTCTGCCATCTGCACTTCTATAACTGTCTGGTTTGGCTCTGCATCCAAACAAGACAGACACAGACTTCAACGGATAATTAGAATTGCAGAAAAAACAATTCCTACAAACCTGTCTTTCACTGAGGACCTGTATACTGCACGAGTCAAAAAGAGGGCTGTAAAAATATCTACAGACCCCTCACATCCTGGACATAAACTGTTTCAAGTCCTACCCTCAAAACGATGCTATAGAGCCCTGCACACCAGAACAACTAGACACAAGGACAGTTTTTCCCCAAATGCCATCACTCTACTAAACAACTAATTCCCACAACACTGTCAAACTATTTACTAAACTGTATTACTATTATTCTTCTCATCCTTCCTATTACCTATCTGCTCCCACTTATGACTATAACCATGTTGCTTGTATCTTTATGATTTATATTGTTTTGTTTCCTAGTATTATTTGATTGCTTATTAGTAATCTATGACTATCACTAAGTGTTGTATCTTATGATTCTTGATGAATGTATTTTTTTTATGCACACTGAGGGCATATGCACCAAAGACAAATTCCTTGTGTGTCCAATCACACTTGGCCAATAAAGAATTCTATTCTATTCTATTCTATTCTATTCTATTCTATTCTATTCTATTCTATTCTATTCTATTCTATTCTATTTCAGGGCATTTCTAACTCTGTTCATCTTTTAATTTACTCCTTCTCCTCCTTCGCCTTCTTTTCTGCTTTTTAGGGTATTTAATGATAGAGATTTTGATCTCTATATGTAACTTAAAGTTACAAGCTATAGCACAGCCTATTTTCAAGTGCATAAGAAATGTATAAAATTTAAAAGATAAATGATGGGACTAAATCATGAAGCACCATCACTTTATTCAGAGGGTTGTAAAGCTCTATGAAGCTGTATATAAGTCTAAGTGCCGTTGCTATAAAATAAAACATAGACTGTGAAAAAATACTCAGAAACACATTGAAAATAGTGCCCTACCTGAAACAGGTTGCAGAGAAAAGGAACAATCCTTGTTATGAAGGAAATGCGGAAACATAAATAAAGAACCTTGGGAGGTACATTTAGAAATATTTTGCAGTAGAACAACTATAGAAGTCCACTATACAAAAAGCACAAAGTCTCAAACATTCTTCAAAGAGTCGGAACTGTAACAATAAAGGAGAACATTTGTAGCTCAGGGTTGAAATGAGGGGTCCTTGGTGCTCACTGGCCTTGCTTGTTTTCTTGCAGATGTTACATTACCCAAGCTAATCATCAGTGCTAGAACACCAAGGGCCCCCCTATTATTATTATTTAATCAAGAAGTATTTATCCGCCTCAGATAACTGGGAATTTTATGAATCTTAGGCCCAGTGCTAGTTTAAAACCTGGGCAGTTGGGCAGCAAGCCACAGCTGTCAATATGGATCACTTTTGGATTTCTTTATTTCTTTACAGATAGCTTACACAAGGGAAAACCTTATGATCATTACAAGGTTACTTTGTTTACACTCCATTTCACCGATGTTCAGCTAAGCTGAGGAAGCAAAAGTTCCAAAAGACCGAGTCTCCAAATTATGCCTTTTGAGGCTGAAGTGAAATTCTTAAGATCCAAATCTCTCTCAGCCAAAGAAATATATAAGCAAGTTTTCAAAGGGAAATAAGTTTAACGTATTTTAACATGATAACAAGAAAGATGGAAGAAAAGGGAAAAAAATAACTAGAGGTATCACTAAATTATACTTTCCCAACTCAGCTTAGTCAATATATCCTGAAGGCTGGAGATGTAAATAACCTCCACCCCCATCCCCACCTCACCTGGGAAATTAGTGAAGCATATTTTCTCAACATTTTTCAGATGTTCTTCTTAAGCAACAACCTCTCCCCCTCCTTCTGAATTGCATCTTTGGATATGGTAATTTCGATCCAAGTCTTTTTTATTTTAAATAATTTATCATGCAACTCCACAAGGATCTATATTTTAAAAATGAAATGGAATGGAATAACATTTACCTTTAATATAAAAACATGCTAAATGTAACAATAAAATACATAGAAATATATAGCAAAAAGCCCCAAGGAAGACCATAAGAAATTCCACCACGATATTATAAGCTCTCAAATCCCAAGGTGATTACAAATATTTTCCAGCAATTTTTTGGAACAAATTGAAGTGATGCTTTATTTCTAGAATATGACTGTTCCAAAGCATGCCTGTAACATTGGAAAAAATATTTCCCTTTTTAGTTGATATTAAATTAATCTCTACAAGATGTAATAACCAAGAAAACTTCTGCTCATATTCACACTGACTAGGGTATGCCAGAAGGCATTCTGGTTCCAAGTTATTTCAGCCATAACAGACCTCCTCTCCTCTCCTCTCCTCTGTTGTGCCTTCAAACCAGTATTAACTTTGGTCAACTGCCAGGACAAATGCCATGGCCCTCTTCTTAGCTTTAAGAGAGAGAGTGACTGACTCAAGATCACACAGCTGGATCTGTACCTAAGGCAGAACTAGAACTCATGTTTTCCCTGATGCCTTAACAACTACACCAAACTGGATCTTGTTAATAGATTAATAGCAATATCTCTAATTCCACTTAGTTTCAGCTATCAGTGCAGTGGAATTATTGAAATGAGGTAATGATTAAGTATATAAACCAGACATGTGGCTATATTTTACCCTAGATGTCCCTTCCTTATATTTCATGATGGGCCCTACAATGCAACTTTTTTTTTTTTACAGTAAATGAGATGTGAGGCTATCAAAATGTGAGTCAACAATCTGATATATCAGCCAAGTGTGACCAAATTCCTTGTCACTGCAATTGTTTTAGTCATTATGAATAATGGTGAGTCACTGTACATACCCAAGGTATGCATTTACCCCTTCAGGAATAACCAACACATCCAAAAGGACAACCATAGGAACAATCTATTCACAGGAACACCAGTCTCAATTGGCATTTCATATGTTCTTACTTTGAGATTTTCTTTTGGGTATATTCTGGTGAGGATGGTTCCTCATTTTTTTTTCATTTGCTAATGCTTTTCAATTGCTGTGAGGGGAAAAGGTAAAAACTCACTGAAGCAGAAAGGCAGATGACATAAAACAATTTAGATATTTTTTTTTCTTTTCATGTTCTCTTTCATATTTTCCTTTCCCAGTCCTCACCCCCAAGACGCTTCACAACTTTCTTGCTAAAACTATAGGAAAACTAACATAACACTTCTTTTCCCTAAGATGATCATAAATGTGACATTTTCTTGCATTGGGGAGCAAGGAGTTTCAGGAGGGAGAGAGAGGGAGAGAGAGATTTGAATAGTTAAAGCAATGTGGATGTAGGAATGCATTAATAAATGGCATATTTCTTACTTTTGGGGGGAATTAATTGTAAACAGCCACTCCCCAAAAATATATGTTAAGAAAATAGTTTCAGAGTTACAGTATACAAAACAGAGGGCAACAGGTGCAGTATATTTACCTTTGAGGAGAAGTAATGGTAATTTAGTGCAATATGAAGAAGAATTTCAAAAGCAGAGGGTTCTATTAACACATTTTCATTGTGTTAATTTAATTCAAAACAAAGCAAGCATTATGAGATTTGTGGAAGAACTGTGCTAAATTAAAACAACAATTGATGACATTAAACTTTGATGCAAACATATTTTATGGCCATGTGCAAAATACTGCTATTTTTCATCCATGAAGCAGAACAAAGATTAGCGAGGATATTGCTGGCTTTAGAAATAGGAATGAGTATATAACAGATGACCTCACCACAAACACATTATCACACATAACATTAGAAAGGCTTGTCGTCATCCCTGTCCTTGTCCATGAATAGGTAGTGATATTACTGAGAAGAAGACGAAATTTACCTGAAGACAGCAGTGAAGTGGCTAGAATTGGAGGTTACACCTTCAGGGACCAAGAGATAACCGAGATAACATACAATTGGACAATACTGGAAAACCCAATATTCAAAGAAAGTGATATAGTAATAATTATGCATATGCGATACTTCCGGTTTGTCGGCCGCGAGCGGCAGGGATTTCTGCGAAGCTGCGCGATCCGCCGCGCTAGCCGTTTTGGGGCTCCGACCCAGACGGGTACGAGCTAGGCTGCCCTGCAGGGGCAGCTGAAGGTAGGGGGGATCCGGAGAAGGGTTTGGGGTTTTGCAGACCCCCTCCCGGCCGGCAGAACCCCCTTTTCCCAGGACGGTGCAGCGGCGGAACCGTAATGGCCGCCACAAAGAAGCTGGCAGCCGGGTAAGAATGCGCAGGAAAATGGAGAAAGTGCTTGAAAGGAGAAAGTTTTTCTTGGCTCCTAGGACTCTAAGACATATTTAACAAAATTCCTGAAAAGTATGACTTTCAGAATGATACCTTCGAGAAGAGGAAAAAGCGGCAGTTTAATGGTGCTGAAAGGATAGCTTACCCTCTTTTTCTACGGAATAAAAAGTGAATATTAAGAAATCTATTTTTTTTAGGTGAAAACTGGCTTTAAGCGATGAGTGGGAAAAGAGAGGACTAAAAAAAATATTTGTATGCTAAGACTTTGTTGGAGGAGATGCCTTAAGGATTGAAAGACTAAAATATATTGCAATAAGATTTTAAGAAACAGATTTGGACTTTCTTTTTCTCTGATTGATACTACCCTAGGAGGAGAGAGTGGGAACTCTGTCTTGGTTTGGACTGACTGATAACTTTGGGATTGTCTTATTTTTCCTTTGGAATATTCTGACTGTTGTAAGAGAAAAGAAAAGAAAAGATTTATAATGGCTCCTTCTATTGAGGAACTGAGAAAAGATTATGAGCAAGCAAAAAAAAATGGTAAAGCTGGTTTGAAAGAAGCCTTCCTTATTTTAGAAATGGCGCTTATTTATCAACAAACATTGCAGCAGATGAAGACAGCAGAAGAAGAAGAAGGAGAGGAAACCATCTTTAATAAATCTCAGAACTCGACCAAGAGGGAAGGAAGAGAGAAGAGAAGAGAAATAAAGGACTTAAGATTTAAAAAACATTTAAGAAAGGGAAAAACAAGGTGCAAAATCAATATAAGGATGGTAAACAAAAGGGAAGAGGAATACGACAGAGAAGGGAAGCCAGTAAGGCAGAGGCTAGAAGAAGGGGGGTAGAAAGGTTTGTTGGGAGAAGAAAGAAAGGGAAAAGGTGGAGAAAAGCTACAAAGTTTTGAAATTAAATGGGAAAAAAGGAATTTTTTTAGGGATAAAGGATAAGTATAATTTCTTCAAAGAGATTTTGCAAGGTACATAAGATGATATGGTAGTATTGTATTAGAAATAGAAAACTTAAATGGCTTAAGAGTTGATAAGAGATTAAAATGTTGAAATGTTAATAATGATTGGTTTTAAAATATAATATGAGGGGAGATTTAGAATATTGAACTTTAATTAAAGAGTTTAATAAGATTATGGGATTGATGTTATTATAAAATTTTCATTATAGTATTTGTTTTTAATATTTAGATCTATTGTTTAACTATGTATTTAATTATTTTGGATGTATTATTCAGTTAGAATGTACCAAGCAAAATCGGATTGGGTATTCTAAAGATTAATTTGATTAATTTAGTCGGGAGATAGAAAGGCATCATACTCTGATTAGTGATTTCAGGAGAAATTTGTTTTTTTTTTTATAAGGAATGAGACAAAAGTACAATAAAGAATGGACAAAAGATACAAATATAATGACTCAAATTAAGATGATTAATTAAGATAGAATTAAAAAGAGTGAAATATGGGGAGAAGTTAATATAGAAGATTTAGAATGGTAAATAAAATAAGTAATGATATGTAAGATGAGTATGAATACAGTTGAAGTCCATGAAGAAAGAAATACCTGGGTCCAAGTTACTTTCCAAAAGATCTTTTTTTATGTTTTGTGTGTTGTGTATATATGTTTTTTTTTTTTGGGGGGGGGAGAATTAATGAAACCTTGCAGAAATATAGAATGAGAATAATGGTAACTAAGTCAGAAAGAAATAGATGAAATAATAATAATAAAATGGAATAAGAGTAAAGAGAAAGAAAGAGAAAATGGATAAGAGGTTTTTGTATGTTTATATGGAAATGGTTTAAAACAGAATTATAGTTTATCTGACTTGTTAAATTTATAATGGAAAAAGGTTTAAATATGTAATGGATAATGACGACTTGTGTTTTTTGAAAAAAATTAATAAAACTTGTTTTAAAAAATAATAATAATAATTATGCATACGCTTTATTATATATTTGCTCCACATATCAGAACAGAGGAAACAAGCCATCTTCCTCACACACTGTGGACCAGCAGTATTCACAATGGCCAAAACATTTTCTGTATCCAATGAATTGAAGACAATGACCTGGCCGGACCTGGAAAGGATCCTAAGAGCCCACTACACACCCCAAGCATCAAGTTTAGTGAGGTAAAACAAATTCCACTGGTGAGACCAGAAGGAAGGAGAGACCATCAGTGACTTCACAGCAACCCTGCGAGAGATCACTGCTGCGTGTGAGTTCCTCAATGTGGATGAGGTAATGAGGGATCATTTGGTTCTAGGACTCCAAGACCTAAACCTCGAGAGCTGGCTGTTGGCAAAACCCAAGATAACTTTCAAGGAGGCCCTGGAAGAAGCCTCTGCAACAGAAGCATCCCAGCAGTTGGCTGCCACCATGAAAAAGATGAATAAGCCACCGCCACAAAGAGAGACGGCCACCATACACCATGAGGATGTCGAATCAGACTCTGATCCAGACAAAGATGAAGAAATACACCAGCTACGACCAGAACAAGTACTTAAGAACCAAGACAAGGGAAGAAAAAACTTTTGATGTGCCAGATGCAAGGGGAACCATCCAAGGTCAGAATGCCGTTTCCACAACACAGTCTGCCAGAGATGTGACTGGAGGGCACACATTGCGAAAGCCTGCCCAGCCTAACAGCCACCAACAGAGGCTGAGTACCGCTCCCTGAAGCAGAGCAAACCAACCCGGGAACAGGTGAGGCACTTTCAGCCAGAGCCGAAGAAATGACAAGCCAACCACAGAGAGTAGCGAGATGCACCAAACAGTAACCATGGGCCACTCCAGCATAACCAACGCAAGGAAGGTACATGCCCACATAAATATAAAGGGAAAACTGTGCCAGATGGAAGTGGATTGCAGGTTGTATCTATCGATGGTCTCCTGGGACACCATCAAGCAGCTGAACCCCGGCATAACCAAAGCCAAACTTAAACAACAGAGTCTAACACTGAAAGACTACCAAGGAAACATGATCCCTGTGATAGGGATTGGCAAGTTCAAAATACAATTGAAAAAATTCTCAGGCTACCTACTATTGATTTTCAGTAGACTGGAACAGACCGAGTCTGCTGGGGCTAGCATAGTTCCACCCCTTGAGAATTGAAGTCACTGGGAACTGTCAGGTCTGAAAGGATGTTTGCTATGGGGAGACCAGGGGGTGATCCTGAAAGAACTAAGGGAAGGAATATTAGAAATGCTGCATGCACCCAGGAATAGTAAAAATGAAATTGTTGGCCAGGAGTTATGTATGGTGGCCAGGGATAGACAAGAATATAGGTACCTGGGTGGCCACCTGCAAAGCCTGCCAGGAGTTCTGGCCTGCACCTCCCACAGTGCCCACCTACAAATGGAAAACCCCACGGGGACCATGGTTGAGGTTGCACATAGACTTTGTGGGACCAGTGAAGGGACACACATTCCTGGTAATGGTGGATGCCTACTCCAAATGGTTGGAGGTCAGTATCATGCAATCCATAACAACCGAAGCAGTCATTAGAACCCTAAGAAAACTATTCCCGACACATGGGTTGCAGGATGTGATAACATCTGACAATGGGCCACAGTTCACGGCCACCCAATTAGAGGGATTCCTGGCAACACACGGGATAAGACATGCCCTCTCCACCCTGGGGCACCAAGTTGGGACCAGGGGACACTCAAGCCAAAATAGACAAGCTACTAAGATTCAACATATAACACCAAGTGTGACAACTAACAAAAGTCCCGTTGAACTATTGATGGGGAGGAAACAATTAGACAGACTACACCCCCAATACAATACTGACAACCCAGGAAATTCATCCAACAGATGCTGGGCATTCCAGGTGGGTGACCCGGTATACTCCACAAATCTAATAGGCAAACCACTATGGATACCAGCCAAAATAACCCAAATAACAGGCCCCTGATCCAGGTTGAAACAAACGATGGCCAAAATTGGAGGAGACACATCAATCAACTCCAGGGGAGACAGATAAGGGGGACACCAGAAATGCCAGACACCCCCAAAGGGGAAAGAGAGAACTCCCAAACAAAAACACAAATATACCAGGCCCTGACAAATAACGAGGCAAACCCTCAACAATTAATATCAAGCCCGAATAGAGAGTACGATCACATACCAGCAATCCATTGATGGGTCAGTGAGGCCAGAGAAGAGCAGGTCAGGGAGAGAAGCAAGAGGGCAGCCTCTAGTGGAAACAAGATGGCCGCACCTGCCAAGAGAACCCACCAATGACTGAACTGTGCAGGTCAGGTTGCACCCACAAGAGCCACGCCTACTTGCAGGACTACAGAGCATCTGATTGGTGAATCTAGACCAGTGGGGAGGGGTGTTAGATATTTGCATACTTAAATGTGATTGATTGAACCGCGGAAGCGGGAAAACAAATGGCTGTCACTGGCTGAAGCCGCAGACAGCTCCCCTGTAAAAGGAGCTGCCACGGCTTGGTTTCTTCAGTTCCTGCAGAAACAAAATAAAGACTTTTATTAAACTGAGCATCCTGCATCTTCATCACCCCGCGATCTAATACTCTTATAATACTCTTTTCTCTTCCCTGTATTTTGGTTAATTGGTATTTTACAGTAGGGAAAGGTGTATAAATTATGGGCTGAGCACTAGAGAGCATCATGCAACAGAGTATAAAATTGGGATTATCAGTGGATTCTGGTGATGCTGAAGATAGACTCATATTTTGGATTGGAATCCATTCTGTGGAAGTGGGTAAAATCACACCCTGGGGCTTTGGAACAGCTGTGGATAATGGGGAATTCACATTCAATCTCAAGGGATTGGCATACCTCTTTTTCTTTTTTGATATCTATTGAGAAGAAGAGTTCAACTTGATTGGTTGGTAAGCCTACATTATATCCTGGCCCCCCAAAAAAAGAGAAATGAAAAAATGTTCTCTCTTCCAGGGTAGCCAAAATTAGCATATAGAAACATTTTATATTTTTCATTTATGAAAATTTATGGCAACTGGCAAACCTCTATATATATTCTGTAGGGAAAGGTTATCTTGTTCTTCCTGCTCTTTATATGAAATGGATGTGAATTTCTAAAATGAAAGTGCTGAATTCAGCAACTTCAGTTCTTTCTGAGGGGATTTCCTTTATAGCCTTTGATAGATTTGATTCACACCTGTTATCAATACTCTGATATATTCTGACATTATATATGTCACTCAAAAATAAGCCAATTCATTCTGCACACACCAGAAACACTTTGCTTCCCTGATTAATCCTACAAAATTAGGAAAGATGATCTGTCCAGATCTAAGCAAAGTAAAATAAATTTAATAGGTATGGTAATGTTTTTGAAATGATTCAGATCTGCTTTAGCAATCTTTTTATTTGTTTGTTTGCTTAAGACATACCAGTATTTATCATTATTCATTTCACTTTAAAAAAAATGAGTTTCTATTATGTCATTAATCTATTTAAAACATATAAAGCAAAATATCTCTGATTCTGAATAAGGGGCTTTTTCTACTGATGTAAAATAAAATAAAAATAATTAATACTTAGTTTTTTAAACAATTTAAATAAATTTAATGATTCAAAAATAAAATAAAAATAAACTATAAAATAATAGTTAAAAAGGAAAAAGAAAAAGAAAACAAAAACCAAATGTACTCAAAGGGTAGATTAGATGAACCAGTAGGTCTTTTTTGCCATTATTTTTATTAAATCCAATTATTTTATCCATTTAATTCAATTTCAAGCCATCCCCCCATCCTAACTTCTCAATGTCTCATCAATTTTTTGAATTGACATATATAAAAACACACAGCCAAGCAGAAGGCTTACTGAATATCACAAACCTCCCCCTCAAAATAGGAACTTCACAACTGTCCTATTCTAAGATTTGACAGAACCAAATAGGTTTTAAGAATATAAGGTGGGAGCTGCATGGATCTCTAGTGAGATGTCTTTCCAGAGGGTAGGAGTCATGGCAAGATTACATTCTTTGATTGATTGGGTCTGAAGCATATTCAATTTCCCTCACTGAATAGGCAGAAACATTTAAAAATAAATATTCCTCAAGTAGCGTGGCCCTATGGCATGAAGAGCTTTATAGCAGGGGTCCTCAACCACCGGGCCGCAGACCGGTCCCGGTCCGTGGAGCACTCTGTACCGGGCCGCAAAAAAATAAATAAATAAATAAATGGCGGCTTTCTTTGCCTTCGGTGAATGCTGCTGGGATCGGGGATCAAGGACACAAATGAGAGAAGGGGAAGGAGGAAGCAACCAAAGCCTGTCCTGCTCTCTGGCTCAGCGGCTTCGGTTTCCTCCCGCCTCGTTCCTCTCTCAGTCGCTCTCGCTGCTCCACCAGCCCAGGAAGAAACTGCTTCAAAGAAGCAGGGGGTGGCTTTTCCTGTCGCCGCAGCGCCGTTTACCCCACCCCGCCCGCCTGCACGCGTTTCAATTCAGTGCCCGTTCTGCCTGCCTGCCTGTTTGGTTGTTTGGGAGCAGCTTGGCTGAGAATAATAACTATTCGCCTCTTTTTATCAGCCGAAGCTGTCCGAAACGAAGAAGGCAGGCAGGCAGGCAGAACGGAGCACTGTGGATTGAACCGCGCGTGGGCGGGGTGGGGTGGGGTAAACGGGCGCTCGGAGGAGCTGCGGCGACAGGAAAAGCCACACCCCCCGCTTCTTTGAAGCAGTTTCTTCCTGGGCTGGTGGAGCAGCGAGATAGCAACTGAGAGAGGAACGAGACAGACACCTGAGGGAGGGAGGGAGACACCTGAGGGATGGGGCTGAGGGAGGCAGGGCCGAGGCGCTCCCTGAACTTGGTGGTTTGCTGGCAGATGTTTTATTACCCGACTAGGTAACAACATCAGATGTTACCTAGTCAGGTAATGAAACGTCTGCAAGCAAACCACCAAACTCGGATTCTCCCCCCCCCCCGGTCCTTGAGAAAGTGTTTGTGCTTGAAACTGGTCCCTGGTACAAAAAAGGTTGGGGACCACTGCTTTATAGCAACAGCAATAGCACTTAGACTTATATACCACCCCATAGTACTTTACAGCACTCTAAGAGCAGTTTACAATATCAACATATTACCCCCAACAATCTGGCTCCTCATTTTACTGACCTTGGAAAGATGGAAGGCTGAGTCAACCTCAAGCCCTGTCAGAATCAAACTCTAGCTGTAGGCAGAGTTAGTCTACAATACTGCATTCTGACTGCAGCAGCATCAGGGCTATAGATGAAAATCAGCACCTTGAATTGCACCCAGAAACTCAGTGGCAATAGGTGTGACTTGCAGGACAGTGGTGACTCATGCATATGCCAATGTATGCTTTACATTGCCCATATATTCTAAACTGCCTTAGGTTTTGAGAAAAGTCTAATGTAGAGCATGTGGCAATAGTCCAAATATAAGGTGATGACTGTAAGAGCCATGTGAAGAGCCTTCCAGTTGTGGAGGATATACAACTGGCACACCATATGGAATTATGGAAAGCTTCTCAGTCACAAATACCATCTGCTATTTGAGCAGGACTTGTTAATCCAAGATAACTACAAGATTGTGCACAACTAGTACACAGGAGAGTGTAACTCCATAAGACTATAAATGGAATATCCCTAGAACTAGGGACCTCAAACAAACATAACCATTCAGTCTCATCAGGTTTGAGCCTGAGTCTATCTTTCCCCATTGAGACCCATATGATCTCTAGATATTGGGATGAAATTTTGATAGCGTTGCTTGGTTATCTCAGGATTGAGATGTACAATTGGATATAATCAGTATATTAATATTATTTGATTTCAGATTGCTGGAAAAACCTCACCTTATGATACAAACATTTGTTGGCAACATCTTTTTTTTTTCCTGCCCTGTTGCTTTCAACTTATCCCCAGTCCATAAAGTGACACAGAGCCACTAAAGCTGCATTTTACCACTTAGTGCAACATTATATGAGAATACCTTTAAGATGTACAAGATCAATTAGATACTTACCTGCAGGCAACAGAAGGAAACTAGTGTTTGGCAATGCAGACAGGAAAAAAAAATCACTAAAGGTTTTGGACTATAATCTAGTAGGCTAGTCCAGATTAGGTTGGCAGATAGGCATTTTCAATTTCCCAGTCTAGAACTGAGAGGAAATGACTAGTCAACCAGCCAGCTTCTGTGGCTAAGAGAAGAGTTGAACCTGAGTCTCTCTATCCCTAGTTCAGTACCATATCACTACAGCACAGTGACTTTTATACTTAAGTTTACAAGAGGATTACAATTAAACAAGAGGAAAACCTTCTAAACACCAATTCCACCCGTGCTTTTTTGATATTAGCACAATTGAGAAAGTCCAGAAATATTTCACAAGAAGAGTTCTCCACTCCTCTACTCATTGTAGAATACCTTATGCCACCAGACTTGAAATTCTAGAACTAGAAAACCTTGAATTACGCCGCCTTCGGTCTGACTTAAGCATGGTATATAAAATCATACATTGCAATGTCCTACCTGTCAATGAATACTTCAGCTTCAACCATAACAACACAAGAGCATACAATAGATACAAACTCAAAGTAAACCGCACCAAACTTGATTGCAGGAAATACGACTTCAGCAATAGAGTGGTCAATGTCTGGAATACTCTACCCGACTCTGTAGTTTCTTCCCCAAACCCCAAAAACTTTAACCTTAGGCTGTCTACTATTGACCTCGCCTTTCCTAAGAGGTCTGTAGGGGCGTGCATAAGCGCACCAACGTGCCTACCATCCCTGTCCTATTGTTTCTCTTATTCTTTTATTTTTCTTAAATGTACCCATTTCATGTATTCATAACTATGTATACACTTATACTTATTATCTTGTAAACAATTGGCAAATCAAATAAATAAATAAATAAATAAATAAATAAATAAAACAGTAGTCAACCCAGAGGTGGGATTCTACCAGTTTGCACCTATTCAGTAGAACTGGTTGTTCAGATGCTAAGCAGTTCGGAGAACCAGTTGTTAGAAGAAATTACTAGCCTAATCCTGTAAGGAAGGCAGGAAGGAAACATTCTGGTGTTGCTTACAGAAACTGCCTCTCTGTTAACCCTTATTACATTCTTGGCAGGACGAAACTTCCTGTCTCAGGAACTTCTCTGGAGTTTTTTTCCCCTCCTTTGCTGGTACTTTGCTTGTGTGGAGTGACCATTCAAAGTTACAATGGCACTGAAAAAAGTGACATGACCATTTTTCACACTTACGACTGTTGCAGCATCCCCACAGTCATGAGAGGCCAGGCGAGGAGATGGTGCCTCGATGTGAGTGATATTGAGTTGGCCACACCCAGCCAATAACATGACCACCAAACCACACCCACCAACTAAACCATGCCCACAGAACCAGTTGTTAAAAAAGTTGAATCCCACCCCTGGGTCAACCTGTGCCTTGTCATTGTTTCAGAGATATATACTTATCTAAACAAAGAAACACAATGACCAAACCAGGCAAAAAAATCAGGGGAAGCAGGAGCAACCTCTGACTTCTTCTCAAGTTTCCCAACTAAGTTTCCCTGTGGGAATCTAACAGGGAGCACTGGAAAAATTGGTGCTTCCACTGAGATTAATTGGTTTATTTTTTTTCCTCTGCAATACCAAACTACATCTGGTTCATTTCTTCAGCTTCTCCCACTACATAAAATTTAGGCCTCTTCTTCCCCATTTCTATGGATTTAGCCTGGTGATAGATAGTATCTTGAACAATCTACATAATTTCTTTTCACATTTTATTTGATTAAAAAGAACAAAAAAGAGCTTATGGTATTTATATATTATTGCCCTTGATTATAGATTGGACATCACAAAAGATTTCAGAAAAAAATTCACCTTTTTGTAGAGAAAAGATTAGTTTAAAAATCTTAGACATTTTTTTCCAATCAGCCCCTAATCCCAGTTGATGCAGAACTTTAGCAAAACTAAAAAGTTCAATGACCATCCATCAATCATACTTTGAAAATCCTAATAAACCGGATTAAGTATCATCTTGGAAGATTTCAATGAGCAATATCCTCTCCATATGGTCTCTTGCAAATTCCTTGGTGCCTTGAGTAATTTACATGGGGAGACAAATGGCTTTCTCAGATTAAAGCACCTTTCTGAATAATTCAAGATATTATAGAATGGTAGCCTTAAAAATGATATAGAAATCTGCAGAATTTTTAAGTTAATCAGAACTAGAAGGCCTTACATGTTCTTTAATTTTGTATTATGAAGACCATCTTTATTTGATGGTCAAAGATTGATGGTCATCAATCTTTGTTGATGTGCTTCTCACATTTTGCTCTGCAGTTATTTCTTCTGTTTCATTCTCTCATTATACTAATAGATTAGTAAATAGAAATAGAATAGAAGGGAGAGACAGGGTTTCATCAACTTATTCTTCCCATGAATAATGCTTTAAATTAAAATATTAACAGATCAGGAAGGCGTTATAAATAATCCATTTTTCAACAACTGATATAAATTGTAATTGGTATCTTCACAAAAGTCCAGGCTTGACAGACAGAAAAGATCTATGTTATGCATACTTTTGCAGAACACCTAGTGTTAATTAATGGATGTTTTTTCACAATTATGCTGCACTTATTTATTGGCATTAATTAGGAACTAAGTGAAATGTTCTTCTTTTTTTTTTACACTCTGCCCAATCCTTTTCTAGTTTATTTGGAATAAAACATAGATTGATGCATCTCTATGTTGAGATGGATGGGTTCAATCAATGCTCAACAGAGAATTGACAGAAGCTATAGGACCTTGTTAGGAATGTAAGTCACTTAACAGTTGGGTTGGAAATATATAAACCAGGATAAACATTTTAATACTGTCTCTTTAAGGGAATGCTAAAATTGTAATTGGGTGTGGTTCCTCAAACGGCCATAGGATGGAGCCAGAAATCTGGTTTCTCGGAGTGTTGCCGTTCCTGCATTTCCCTATTGACTGTTGCTGATTGTCGTTTTTCTTGGATTTGATGTAAGTCTGTAACTGAACTGTTTATGATAGTGGACTTTGTTATTGGATTATCCCTGGACTGAAAACTGACCGCTATAACCGTGTATGACTTGGTCTGCTTGTTGGACTTTGCTTAACCGTTTACTGGAAGTAAAAACCTACATTTTACTATACAGTGTATCTGTGTGTTGGTTGTGTGTTATTCTTCACCACTCTTACTACGTCTCCCTGTGTGCACTCATTCTCCTAACGGGTAATTACCTCAACACTGGTTATGGGCCCAGGCCATACCAGGCTCAGATAACTGAGAGGTAGTGTGAATACACAGTAACATATGCAGACAGCTGTTTACTGTTTAATTGTGCTTTACTGTCCTTGTAAAGATGGCACAAGACACATCAACAAGTCTATCACTGACAACCTGGTTGGATGGAACAAACTATGTTTCCTGGTCTATGAAGTGCAGTCTACTTCTGCATAGAGAAGGGTTATGGAATACAGTTCAAGATCCACTGGATGTAAATGCTTGGGTTCCAGATAATGAGGACGATGCCAAGAAGTTAGCTGACTTTAAACAGATCAATGAACAAGCTCTTTGTAAAATTGGACTAACACTGAGTGAGCAGTAGCTATTCCATTTTCATGGAGAAGAGTCTGCTGCTAGGTGTTGGGAGAATTTGAAGGGGATTTATGTTCGTGACAGTGTAGGTGCATACATACATCTTACACGTAAACTGTTTAGAGCACATCTTCTGAAAGGTGGAGATATGTTAGCTCATTTGAACTTCATGAAAATAACTTTTCAAGAGCTACATGAAAAGGAACTGATATTTTCAGAGCTGCATCAAGTTTACATCATTCTTTCCTCATTGGATGAAAGTTATGATGATTACATATCTTCACTGGAAGTACTGCCCAGAAATAAACTGACATTGACTGACATAACTGGAAGGTTATTAGAAGAAGCAAGAAGACTGCTGGATAGGGACCAACTGAGAAAGAAACAACCACAAGAAGAGGATTTGTCTTCAACTGCCTATACTATTAGGAAATGTTTTTCTTGTGATGCTAAGGAACATATAGCTAGATTCTGTAAGAAGAGAAAACAACATAATACTGGTAATCACCAGAAGGTTAAGAAGAATGTTAATTTAGCTATGTCTAGCAATTCAACTGTAAACCATGATTTGTGGGTTGTTGATAGTGGAGCATCGCAGTGCATTGCTAAAAATGGAGAGGGGTTTGTAAAGATGTCTACGAGTAAGCAACATGTATCATTAGCAAATGGATGGAAGATGAAAGCATCTGGTGAAGGTACTACATATTGTTCATGTATAAATGAGCATTTAACTATGTTATATGTACCTAAACTAAAATTTAATTTGTTATCAGTAAGGCTTTATAAGCTTGGTTATGTAGTAACCTTTAGGGGAGATAACTGTATAATAGAGAAAGAGGGTAAAAGTGTTATTGCTAATTTAGAGAATGATTTATATGTGATACATGATGATCAGTTGAAGATGGCTAACTCGGTTTATAACAATGTTATGCCATGTATAACATTTACATTTATGTATACATTTACTGCATAGACATCTGGGGCACATTAATTTCAAAATGGTCAAACAAACTGTCGAATTGTCAGAGGGAGTAAAATTAAAACCCTGTAGCAAGTATTTAAACTGTAATGCCTGTAGTGAGGAGAAAAGCAAGGTTACTCCAGCAAATAGACTTAATGGGTTTAAGGCCAAAGAACCTTTAGAGGTTGTGTTTGCTGACATAATTGGTGCTAAGAAACCCAGTTTGGGAGGTGCCTGCTATGTTTTGAGTATAATGGACCATTACTCATGGTATGGTTTCTGCTATCTCATGAAAAACAAAACAGAAATATTCCAACATTTCTTTAACTGGCTAAGATTTGCTGAGAGAAAAATGAGGAGTAAAGTAATTACTTTAGTTACTGATAACGGGACTGAGTTTATTAACAATAGATTCCAAACTATGTTAAAATTGGCTGGTGTCGAGCATAAATGTTCTGCACTTTACAGACCACAATATAACTTGTTTGTAGAACGAAGAGGGCAAATGTTACAAGCTATGGCTCGTACTATGTTATCTGATTCAGGTTTGCCTGAAACACTGTGGGGTGAAGCCATAATGTGTAGCAACCATGTGTTAAACAATATAGTTAACATAACAACTGGAGAATTGTCATTCACTCGTTGGCATGGCAGAAAACCAAATTTAAGTTACCTACACACATTTGGAGCACCAGTATGGGTGCATATTCCCTCACAAATAAGACTGAAAGGGCAACATAGAGCTAGGAAATTATTTTTTGTAGGTTATGAGGCCAACCATAGATCAGGCACAGCTCAAGTTTATTGTAACACTAGTGCAAAATTTCTTGAGCATGTTGGGTGGAATAAACTGGAACAGGAATCAAACAATGATGTTATTATTGACACCAAAGTAGTCCCTAAAGATGAAATAAGTAAACCACAAATAGCCATTAAAGAGGAAGAACAGGCACAGGAGGAGGTAGGAGAACAGGCACAGGAGGAGGTAGGAGAACAGGAGCAGGTGGCACAGGAAAGTCCATTAGTAAACCCTGTATTACTGAGACTTTCCACCCGAGTAACATGACAACCTGATAGATATCAGGCTAGTGTTGTATGCCAAGTGAATACAGTTCCAAATAACTAAAACCTGCTAAGGATCAGGCTGCTTGGCAGGAAGCAATAGATAAGGAACTGAAATCCTTACAAAGGTTGGATGCATATGAAAATGTCAGGTTACCACCAAGTAAACATGCCATAGGATGTAAATTGATTTATAAACTTAAGACAGGTGTGGATGGGATTGTTACCCATAAAGCCAGGTTAGTAGCACAAGGGTTCAATCAGACAGCAAACAACTACGATGAGGTGTTTGCACCTAGTCTGAAAGCTACTACATTAAGAGCAGCATTAGTGTGGGCAGCTAAGGAGAAATACACTATAAATCATTTGGATGTAGAAACAGCATATCTGCATGCACCGTTGCAATACACTATTTATTTAAAGAAACCTTTAGGTATGAAAAATGATAATATAGCTGATTGCTGGAGATTGAAAAAGAGTCTTTATGGTTTGAAGCAATCAGGATATAAGTGGAATCAGTGTATAGTTAAGGAATTAACTAAGATAGGTTTTGTAGCTGGCATGCCTGATCCATGTTTGTTCAAAAGGGAAAGTGATGGTATGATTTCATTGTTGCTATTGTTCACTGATGACATAGCATTAATCACCAAAACTGAACAAGAAGCTACTAAAATAATATCACTGTTAGAGAAGAAATTTAAGATAAAACAGTTAGGAGAAATTAAACAATATCTTGGATTAAAGATAGAGAGAACTAGGAGAGGATACAAGATCTCACAGGCAGATAAAATCAACCAGTCACTAAAAATTTTTAAAATGGAACTTTGTAAACCGGCTAAAACACTGATGAGCCAGGAGTTTAGCCATAGTGATTTTCAAAGTCCTGTTTTTGATAAGAACATTTATCAGTCCTTAATTGGTAGTTTATCTTATCTCAGTAATTGGTCAAGGCCAGATATAGCATACAGTATTAACCAATTAGCAAAGTTTAATGCTGAGCCTACTGAAAGGCACTGGCAAGCTGCTAAACGTGTGTTAAGATATCTGAAACAAACAATGCATTATGCATTATATTTGGAGCCTAAAGATGAACTAAGTTTAACTGCATATGCTGATGCAAGTTTCGCTACATACATATCTATATGTAAATCTACGTCAGGTACTGTTGTATTATTAGGAAAGGTGTTGATTGGATGGAGGTCTATTTGACAGAAACATCTATGTTTGTCAACAATGGAGGCTGAATTCTCATGTTTGTCTTTATTATGTACAGATTTAGTTTATTATAAGCAACTATTGATTGATATGGGAATTAATGTAACAGATTCTATTGTTGTTTATGAAGACAACCAATCAGCAATACAGATGACTTCCAATCTTGCTGTAAAGACAAGATCAAAACACACAGATTTAAGATTTTTAAATGTGAGACAATGTGTGCAAAGTAAAATGATTAAACTGGAATACTGTATGTCAGAAAATAACATCGCAGATCATTTTACAAAAGGCCAAGGCTCTGTAAAGCATAAAGCTTGCTGTGAGGATTATGGATTTAGAATGTAAGGTTGTATATATTGTCCTACCCAAAGGGGATAATGTTAGGAGTGTAAGTCACCTAACAGTTAGGTTGGAAATATATAAACCAGGGTAGATGTTTTAATACTGTCTCTTTAAGGGAATGCTAAAATTGTAATTGGGTGTGGTTCCTCAAATCGCCATAAGATGGAGCCAGAAACCTGGTTTCCCAGAGTGTTGCTGTTCCTGCATTTCCCTATTGACTGTTGCTAATTGTTGTTCTTCTTGGATTTGATGTAAGTCTGTAACTGAACTGTTTATGATACTGGACTTTGTTATTGGATTATCCCTGTACTGAAAACTGACCGCTATAACCGTGTATGACTTGGATTGGTTGTTGGACTTTGCTTAACTGTTTACTGGAAGTAAAAACCTACATTTTACTATACAGTGTATCTGTGTGCTGGTTGTGTGTTATTCTTCACCACTCTCACTACGTCTCCCTGTGTGAGCTCATTCTCCTAACGGGGAATTACCTCAACAGACCTGTTTCAAAGGAGCTCATACATGCAGGAATTCTGATTATGTAACTTTTAATAGTTGTATTTGTACAGCTGACATCACAAAATGTTCGCATACAATCCATTCTTATATTAAATCTGATTCTTTTAACCAGAAACAGCAACAACCCTCACACAATTACACAAAGTCTTAATTATATTTTGTTTACTAGTCTGTTGCTGATTGAATTTAGGAGTCCATTACTTTTAATTAAGTCAAAGGGTATGTGTCATTAAAAAAAACCACCTAGCTTTACTCTTGCATTTTTTATTTAAAAATGGCCATCCTAGAGGTAAATCTTTAAAGTCAGCCTTTTAATTAGCCAACCCAGGCTCCTTCTAAGAAAAATAATCAAATAAAAACTTTACTTCCCTTTTATCGAGTCCACATCTACCTATAGCTCCAAGTTATCAAATCTATTAAAGTTTGAAAATTCATGACTATTTTTGCTTTCAAACACTGACTGACTATCCTTGACCATAGTTAGGTGCTATTACCTGCTCATTTTCTTGTCTAGTAGATTTATTTGTCTCAAGAATTATTGCCATTCCCCAGGGGTTTCTAATCGATCTGGAAGAGTGCTCATGCCTCAGGTGCCCTCAATGAATCAATGTCACTATATAGGTCCCAAGAAGCCAGTCTTACTGTCAGGGCACCTATCATATGGAACAGCAGTCCCCTGCCCCAAAATATGGCTTGCCCCTTTCAGAAGGCTGTGAAAAACTGGTTCTTCACCCAGGCAACGGGGCTAGGATGTTAGTGACAGGAGCACTGGCACCATTACATCTAATTAGTAGTTACTGAGATTTCGTGAGTCTCAATTTATTTTTGTTTGATTTGGTTTAAGAATATTTTCCTTTTTTAACACCCAGAATTTGTTTGGATAAATGGGTAGCTGTATACAGTACATTAAGTAAATAAATAAATAAGTTTAACATTTTTTTTTTAAAAAATGACTACAGTATATGAAAATGGATTCATGAAATAAATAAATAATAATTAATGTTCTCAATATTTGGAAACTTTGAAATAGTGCAAGAAATTCAATCCTTGATAGGATCATGAATTAATAGAACCCTGGAGGATAAAATGAAGGAATATTTTTATTTGACTCTATCATTCAGCCACTGGAAAATTCAAGATGTAATATTTTGTGAAGGAGGAGAGCAATGCATTTCTTTCCTTACTGTTCATAATGTGATAATTACCTCCAAATATGATCGGAGTGAAGAGAAAATGAAATTATTCAGGCTGTTTTTCATAACACCAAAACCCCAGTTAGCCAGTGACTAGCAGTGAATTTGAGCAGACACATAACTATTATGAAATCCACTTCCAAAGCTTAGATGACTTGAAAAGTGGCTAGATTAATTAATGGTAGTTATTATGTCTAATAATTCTTAGTAGACTTAAGTGAAACTTTCCTTTTCAATGACAGTTATTTTCAACACCCAAATGGAAGAGGAATGTCCTTGTCCCTACCTTATTATTTTCCCTCCAGCAGTCCAGAAAAAAAGATGCTGGATTAAATGGACTTTTGATCTGATCAAACAAGGCTCTTTTGGTAATTTCACACTGCCATAACTTCTACGTGTTACTCCAGAATAGAGAGGCTAAAAGAATAAGTCAACTTATCCTTACATTTTTCACATGTTCTTACTATGTTTTCATTTGACAGAGCAATTATTTACCCGAAAATAGAGTGAAGAGTAAGGAAGTAGTATTTTCTTTATGGAAATCTTCTGTTGTTTCTATGACTTATAACAATACCACTCAGCTTTATATGCCGCTTCTCAGTGCTTTACAGCCCTCTCTAAGTAGTTTATACTGCCACCAATAATTGGGTGCTCATTTTACTGATCTCAGAAGGATGGAAGATTCAAGATTTGAACTGCTGAACTGCCGGCTGCCGAAGTAGCCTGCAGACTGCATTCTAACCATTGTGCCACCACAGCTCATATACTGGTACCTTATACCTTCTGACATAATTTGAAACTGTGAGTAAACATCCAGAATATTTTTTTAAATTGTTTTGTTAGGAGGAATTATTTTACTATAAAACTGTTTATGTTTAAATGCTTTTGAAATTTCAAGAAGTCAAATCAGAATGCAGCTAAATTTTTAAAACAAACTGAATATTAGAACAAATAACTCCAGTGAATCTTTTAGCAGATTTAACAGATAATCAGAGTTGGAAGGGACCTTGTAGGTCATCTAGTCCAACCCCCCTGCTCAAGCGGGAGGCCCTACACCATTTCTGACAAATGGCAGTCCAATCTCTTCTTGAAAGTCTCAACTGATGGCGCTCCCACAACTTCTGAGGGCAAGCTGTTCCATTGGTTTATTGTTCTCACTGTCAGAAAGTTTCTCCTTATTGCCAGATTAAATCTCTCCTTGTTCAGTTTCCATCCATTATTCCTTGTTTGCCCCACAGGTGCTTTAGAAAATAGCTTGACCCCTTCCTCTCTGTGGAATATTGGAATATTGGAAGACCGCTATCATGTCTCTCCTGGTCCTTCTCTTTACTAGACTAATCAAGCCCAGTTCCTGCAATCGTTCATTGTATGTTTTAGCTCCAGTCCCCTAATCATCCTGGTTACTCTTCTCTATACTTTTTCTAGAGTCTCAACATCTTTTTTATGATGTGGTGACCAAAACTGGATGCAGTACTCTAGGTGTGGTCTTACTAAGGCTTTA
Organism: Notechis scutatus; assembly: GCF_049901735.1. Taxonomy (NCBI): domain Eukaryota; kingdom Metazoa; phylum Chordata; class Lepidosauria; order Squamata; family Elapidae; genus Notechis; species Notechis scutatus. The sequence goes on along the minus strand of NC_142011.1, from coordinate 129,112,891 downwards.
TAGAGTGGTATTAGTACTTCCCTTGATCTTGATTGTATCCCTTTGTTAATACAACTTAGGATTGCATTAGCTTTTTTGGCTGCTTTTGCACACTGCTAGCTCATATTTAGCTGGTTGTCCACTAAGACTCCAAGATCCCTCTCACAGTTACTGCTATTGAGCCTGGTTTCATCCAGTCTATATGTGTACTTTTGGTTTTTCTTGCCTCAGTGTAGGACTTTACTTTTCTCTACATTAAATTTCATTTTGTTAGATATGGCCCAGCGTTCTAGTCTGTCAAGATCCATCTGGATCTTGAGCCTATTTTCTTGGATGTTAGCTATTCCTGCTAGCTTAGTATCATCTGCAAATTTGGTAAGTTCCCTTCTATTCCCTCATCTAAGTTGTTAATGAAGATATTGAAGAGTACTGGGCCTAAAATGGAACCTTGTGGCACTCCACTGCTTACTTCCCTCCATGTAGACTTAGCCCCATTAAGGACTACTCGTTGAGTATGGTTTGCCAGCCAGTTGCGAGTCCATGTAGTGGTGGTGCTATCTATTCCACTTTTTTCTAGCTTACTAAGAAGTAGGTTGTGGTCTACTTTGTCAAATGCCTTGCTGAAATCTAAATACTGTATATTATGTCCACAGTATTTTGCTGGTCTACTAATTTAGTCACTGGTCTACTAATTTAGACACTTTTGTTTTAAATTTTTATGAAATAGCACAAGCTAGCCGGTTTGCCAAATATTTATTCTAATGAACTCATTCAACAAAAGACAACGGACAATCACAGCCTTATCAGGGTTGATTTATCCATTAAATAATCTTAAAAATAAATTACAAATCAATAACACATTTTAATAACAGATCTTTTTCTTTTTTTACAATAATGGACTTTCTGTGATCATTCTTTTTGAAAAAAAGCTAATAAAAATCAATTCTTGCAATTCCCATGGAACTTCACAAAAACCAGGCAAAGTTAATAAGCACTCTTTCACCTAGCTCCTCACAAGCATGCTCACTTTGGGAATTCAACAACAAAGTCAATTGTTCAAAAAAGTTTTCATTATTCATTTCTCAAACATCTTAATTTTTCTTCATCCATGACCTCTGAACTTTTTCTTATGCCCCAAGCAACTCTGTTTTCTAGAGGCTGGCTTGAACGCAAGATTCAAAGGTATAAAAATTCAAGGTTAATTGGATTTTGCAGTAATCGAGGCATATATAAAACAAAAATACTTCCATCTTTTAGAAACACCAACATTTTTATGCTTCTAAAATTTAAAATTATAGATCAGCTCTCTTTCCCCTGAATTATAATTCAAACTTTTGAAGGTCAAAACCCCCTCAATGATAACAATGTTTTTTAGAAAGAGATTTATAGATATTCATCTTGGGTTTGCCATTGATTGCATTTTCAAAGGTTTCATTACGCTTAACTAAAGTACTATTCACAAGGTGGTAATTTCTTTATCAGCAAGCTTCAATGGATATGTTTATAGTTTCTATCAGTATTAATTAAATCAGGTATGTCCGCATAAAAGAATGTGCAGCCAACCAGAATCTTTACCTAATCCACATATTGCTGCAGGTTAAAGTAGCCAGATTACATCACATTAAGATTTTATGTGGGCTGTTTGGATAAAATTTTCTCTGAGACTTTTTCCTTCTTACAATATTTGGTACATCAAAAAAGCTTGAACTTTTTACCCTGATACCTTGCACGCACACACACGTCTGGTAGCACCTTTTTGACTAATACATTTGATTAAATGGTATAACCTTTTGTGAGATTAGATGAATTGTTAATCAAAAAGCTGCTTCCAATCTCCCCCTACATTTTTGTCAACCACAGAGTAACACAGGTCTACTTCTACACTTTCTTCTATAATTGCAATTAGAATATAGTTTCATTTACACTTTGTTTTGAATGAAACATGCAAAAACACCCACACTAGTAAAAATGGCACACAATTAAGTATGTGCTTATTTCCCATGAATGCCTTTCTTACAGATAGCAGGGAGGGGAAAACCCAACTTTTTGGCTTATTGCCTTCAGTATCTTTTTCCCACTGATGAAAAAAATTAATAGCGGGAATTTTTGATCATCATATAATTTCAGGTCTATAAACATCTGTTAAATTAATAACATAAACACAGAAAATGATGTAGGCTAGTATTGTGCATTAAGGGAGAACATGAACCTATTTCAAATTATTTGGTGGCACTTTATTCAGTAACACTAATGGTGAAGATATTGACGAGCTCTGGTGGCGCAGTGGTTAGAATGCAATATTGAAATTATTGTATGTTGATATCAGATTTCTCACTTACCATAATTACAGCATATAGCAATAGCATTTAGACTTATATACTGCTTTATATTGCTTTACAGCCCTCTCAAAGTGGTTTACAGAGTCAGCATATTGCCCCCAACAATTTGGGTCCTCATTTTACCCACCTCGGAAGGATGGAAGGCTGAGTCAATCTTGAGCCTGGTGGGATTTGATCTGCCAAATTGCAGTGGGAGTAGCTTGCAGTCCTGCACTCTAACCACTGCACCACCGAAGCTCATATTTAATTTAATATTTAAATATTAAATATGTAATCATATTTAATTTGGTATAATATTTATTATTCAATTAGTAAATCAAACTGGTGAATTATATAGATTTCTGTAATGACTTATTGTACATTGTGGAACTGTTCTGTGTGATTTTAGGTTTTATGTTAATGTTATTGTGGTTACAATTGATCAAAACAATCTCTCTCTCTCTGATATTAGTAAATCATTGGACAGTTATGTGTTGTTGTTGAATCAGCACTAGCAAATAAGTCAAGTAGTTTAACACTTATTGAACTTTTGTTTACTCTGTAGGCCTTTTTGTCATTAGACACATCTTTCCTATTTTAAAGGTAGTCCAGATGAAGTTCCAAAACAGTTACAAAAAGTGACATTGTTTCATTTTCATTGTTCTACAAAGAAACATAATAATTCTTAGCAAGCCCCCTCAACCAAAATGAATTTGACTTATGTTAGATAATCAAGGGAGGCTTTTGTAAGGTGCTGGTTTAACAGGAGAGTGTAGGGGAGATGACAGGCCTTCACAGTTATTTTATGGAAATTCTGCCCCTTGTGACTTGGTTGGCCCACTTGCTCCTGGCTCCTAGGAAGGTTAGTATTGTTTACTGATGTGATCATATTTTTAAAATTATGTTTGAGAGTCTTGCACACCAACCAGAGTTGTAAAGCTGTGCCTACATATAATATACGCTTTTGCTATTTCCCTTCCTCATGGCCCTCAGGATTCTCCTCCTCCTCCTTGGGTAAGCTGCAGAATTGCCTGTTGCTTTGCTGGGATGGAGGGAACCAAAGGAGCTATAAACCATGAGAAAAACTACACCTCCATTCCCCATTTCAGTATGATCCCAAGGGCCCCCTCTCTCTTAACAACTGCTGGCATCCCTCAGCCATCTTTTACCTTAGCATCAGGCATCAAAGTATCAAACAGAGATAAAATATTTAGTAATATGAAATTTTTGAATAGGTCATGATAGTCAAACCAGGTTAAGCAGAACAAAAAGCTCTGGGAAGTGTCTTGTGTTTCTCAATTGGAAGCAAACCAAACCATGAGAAATCAAATTGGCATTGGTATACATCTGCTTCTATACAAGCTAATTTTCCACTTAATCTTTTGTTTGAACAGCATATTAAAAGTGGTAGACCCAAGTAATCTTAAACAAATAAATATTTTAAAAGTACATTTCTTCCAATTAACTTTAGTTGCTGATTATTTTATTTTCTACTGCAGCTTATTCAACTGGAACAACATATTCAACAAAAGAAGTCAGTCCTAGCTGGAATATACTGTTTCTTACCTTCTTGGAAATTAATTAGCATTTCTAAAATCAACTTGTGAGAAAAATATAAGCATACAATAAAATGAAATTTTATTTTGTATGCAGTTTTTATGGACTGTCCACTTCTAGAGGATGCAGGGACATTTACAATACCAATTATAATAATGGTTAGAAATCATCAATACAAAGTACACAAAGTATGTGAAAGACATTAAATACATACATTAAAAACAACTATCCCATATTCATGAAGCACTTGAATGAAACCCATCAACGTATTAGTAGGAAATGATTATGGAGTCTTTCATTTTCTTCCTGTACAGTTACTACAGTAGCATTATGTCAGTGTGCATTATTCAGAAGTTCATGAAATTCCTATTGAAAGTGACCATGGGTGAATTATGCAACTGTTCAATTTCTTTTGGTTGTAACTGATTGATTATGTGCCATCAAATAATTGTTGACTAAGCAATTACATAGATGAGCCCAATAAATGATTCAACCTGATTTTTCAAGTCTTTCAATGCTGTACTCATCACCATTGTAACTGAGTCCATCAACCTGCTGCTGGCCATCCTCTTCTTCCCTTTCAATAGAATGGCATGGCATGCCATGGAATGGAAGAGAAGAGAATTCTTTATTGATCAAGTGTAATTAGACAAACAAGGAATTTGTCTCCAGTGCATGAGCTCTCAGTGTACATGTAAATAACAGTCATAAATCATAAATCATAAAATTCAATCATAAATAATAAGATGCAAGAAACAAAATGATAAATCATAAGATACTGATAGAAGAAGATAATAGGAAATATGAGAAGGATAATAGCACTATAGCACTACTACATGGGTAAATATCTTCAGGCACAAGACAGTGCTGTGAGAATTAGGTGTTTAACAGAGTGATGGCATGGGGGAAAACAGTGTGGCATGCAATGTCTTATTGTAGCATCCTGAAGGGAGGAGTTGAAACAGTTTATATCCAGGATATGAGGGGTCTTTAGATATTTCTACCTTTCTGTTTTCCAAAAAGCTGTGTGTTCCCATAATGCAGTATGTATAAAGTAGGATTATTTGAGTATGGTAATTTGTATGTTAAGTAAGAACTCTGAATTAATTTGCTTGATGATCTATTTACTTGTTTTCTTGATTGTCCTCCACAGCATTATCAAGAGTCTTATCCAACACCAAAGTTCAAGTCTCAATATTCTGCTTCTTCAAAGCTTAGTATGTTGCAACAACAGAACATATCTAGACTATCAGGAAGGGAAGGTGTCTTCTCAATTGATAACAACATTGAGCCAATTTGTTCTAGGGCCTAATAGCCTAGAAAGAGGGAGACCATGAGCCACCTTGGCCATGAAAGTCAGCTGGGTAACACTGGGCCAGTCACTCTCTCTCAGCTCAACCCATCTTAGAGGGTTGTTGTGGGGAAAATAGGAAGAAGTTGTGTGGGATATATTCACCAACTTGAGTTCTTTGTAAAAATAATAAAGGCAGAATTGAAAGAAAGAAATATACTGAAAGTAAAGGCTTTTATCTATATAAGTTATATTTATATAAACATATACAGCATATTGTTTTACTCCCAGTGGAAATATTTTGTATTGTTCATACCACTGACACAGCTTAATTGGCACATTTCTATTTCCACCATTCCTTTATTTTTTGCTTGTTTGCAATACTTCTCTTATTATCTAGGTGAGTATTAAATATTTGGAAACTTAAACTATTGATTATGATTTCAGATTTTATTTATTCCAAATTAATCCTTCCTATTCTATTTCTATTTTTGACAATTATTGTGTAAAAATGCCAAAAACTAGCCAAATTCCTTTTAATATCTTTTAATAGTTTTCTACAGCAAGTATGACTTTCTTTGTTTCCATATACAATACAAAGGTATTGCACAGTCCTGTTCTACTACTTGCTAATGTTATTGTGCATGTATGTTGAATTCCGCTTGGAACATCTTCCATTGAAAATATTCCTTTTTATCTCTTTTTCCAGACCATTCACATTAGCATTCTCTTTGACCCTTTTAAATATATTTTGTATGAAATGGAGTTATATCTATCTCTATAGCATCATCACAGTTGGAGATTGCATTTCTTCCAAGCAAATGCTTGTTGTCTAATGAAAAATGTGCTACATTTTCCAATTCAAGACTACTCTATATTCTAGATGAGAGCTTATTACTTTTGTATGAGATGCTCTGGGAATCTGAAATTAATTTTTGGAAACTGGATATGAGCACATTTTAACAAAAAAGAAAAAATAATTTTGATTCAGCCTTTCTCTCACTAGTAAGCAGTCATAAGCAAGAACATATAATTTTGTAGGTCATGTTCTTAAGTGTAGGATTTTAATACTATGGGGGTTTTCATAAGGAATCAGGTAATTTCTTTAGGGACAGGATACAAGGAGAGGTTTGCTAACTGGTGGTTCTCCATGTCTAATTCAACATTATTTGTACTAAAAGTGTACAAAGTAGCCAAAAGGTTATTCATGATTTGAAAGCAGCATGATTTGATTCAAAACAGTTCAAGTTATGATAGAAGACTTCACCTTACAATGACTATATACGAAAGCATCAAAACATCTGCAACTGGCTCCATTTTAGATAAGATATGTATACACATATACATATACATATACATATACATATACATATACATATACATTTACACACATTATGCATATGTACTACGTATAAAGTTAAAATGAATTTATATGGAGAACATTCTAAATACACATGCCTACAAGTACAATAAGCAGTTTTTATTAAAAAAAAAAAAATTCTGATATCTTTTAAATTTCCTGTATTGTGAGAATTATGATAGCACAAAGGCTATAATTCTTGTCTTGTATATAGAAGATTGCTGCTTCAAATCCAGGGGATTTTTTTTTCTAAAAAAAATACTTTTCCCCCTGAGCTTTTTCCTTTTTCCTTTTTGTTTATTTGGGGTTCTTTTTTTACTTAAAAATACACTTCACTGCCTTACCATTGTACTTTTTTTTTAGTCATTTGAACAAGGAGGTTTCATCCTCAACTCCTAATTGTGCACCATTGGAATTTGGGAGGAAAAATTGACTTTATTTAAACAGTTCAGGGAAATGAAAGAAGGAAAAGAAAAACAGTAATTAAAAATTGTTTGAATCAACAAGCTTCCATTTGCAATGCCACAAGTACAACCATTGTGCTATTATAGTACATGGTGTAAAATGGCAGCTGTAAAGATACTAGAGAGAATGGTAAGCATTGACTCAATTGAAGGGATACAATTATTTCCTCTTCTACAAAGCAACAAGTGGATTCCTGGGCTTCACCTGCACCATTATGAAACATGCTATCCCAAATAGCTAGGAGCTCTTGAGGCAATATTATAGGGAAAATATACTTTGAATGTGAATGATGAGTTTTCAATTCTGGCCTTGATTGCATCAAGTTTGAATAGCTTTTTTTTCAAAGACAAAAATCAAGCCTTCAATTTCTTTTTTTAATGTTCATGTTGTAAGCCATTTCTAGGCTTTATCTTTATCTTTATCTATCTTACTCTCCCCTTGATGTTTTGTAGAAATGGATCGTGTAATTATTTTCCTGGCCACCATTCTGTTCATGTTTTTACTATATAATCTCAATATTCAAGTTTTGTTTTCTGTACATTCAATAAGTTCCAGTTTTAAGTTGCATCAATGCTTGTTCTCTTGGCTGTCTTTTACATAATCAGCCAACACATGCTGGTGCTACCCTTATCATTATTGTTATTGTTGTTATTGTTGTTGTTATGTTGATATTATTATCATACTTTTTATTCATTAAATATGAAACTCAGTCAACTGAACATTTAAAAATGTACCACAAATGTCACTGACTGGTGCTGATTGTTGATATGGGTTGCTGCCAGCATCCTAGGTATCAACCAAGTATCTTCTTAAAATGTACAATGTATTATTATTATTCATCGGACAGTCACCCAGATGTTCAGACTGGGTTTGATCTGGGATAGGCAAATCTGGATGTTTGATGGTGTCACAGATATCGCTGCAGGATGGAAGTTGTAAAGCAAAGCTGCCTTCTGCAATTGACTGTTGACAATTTTGTCAATGCCTATGATGTTCAAGTGGTGCTCTAGTTGTTTTGGGACTGCACCCAACGGGCCTATTACCATTGGTACTACCCTTGTTTGCCTTTGCCATAGTTGTTGTTGTTGTGATGATGATGATGATGATGATGATGTAAAGAATCACAAAAGAAGACACAAACATGACCAAAGAGCACAGATGCATAATGTGCAGGCCACACCCACCCCAGCTCTACAAAGGAAAAAAAGGTCGTGATACATCACATGACAGCAACATCACACTATGAGTTTGACACCTATGATCTAGATAGTCTTGATCCTTGTCAGACTTTTGAAAGGTGGTGAAGTTCTGGCTAAATCCTATGGGGTTTTTGTCCAGATGTTAAGTAAGGTCTGCTGCTGTTACTGTAGATGTGCTTCTGTGTGTGTGTGTGTGTGTGTACATGTGCATGCATGTGTGATTCAGTTTATTGCTTTATAGTTGGGTACTGTTCATGCTTTAATCCTTCTAATGACCAGAGTCACTGTTGTGAGATGCATGAACAAATAAATCATATAAACAAAGAAGCAAACAAAGCATTTGGACAAGCTGATATTGGGGAAGTTTATCCTTGTGGAATCTTGAATTGCATTCAGCTGAAAGAAATTCTCTACCATAGATATTTCAAAAGAGGCAGTAACTGCTGTGTTTGCATGTTCTAAACTATCTCTGAGATTGTTGCATTGCACTAATCTAAGAAGGAAGACACTAGAACATGAATTATTACTGTAATAGGTCCTTGCTCAGATGAGATATCAAATATCTATTATTTGAAGACGAATAAAAGAGTGGTATCTCTTAGGAAGAGCTGAGTTTTCATTTAAACAATCTGCTAAATGCTGTTTTTTCCAGCAATAGCCTATAGGTGGCAACCCATAATTTCAACCTGTAAAATAATTTAACAGGAAAGTACTACATTTTCAAACATTATTTTTTCCTTTAAAATTTGCAGGGAATGAACTAAATTGGTCTAAATAATCATCCAAGCCTGAAAAATAAAAGATGATCACATTTTTAATGAAATAAATTGTCATACAGCAAGCTTGGTATATCAGCATGTGGCCATAAATATTCTTATTTGCTACTTTTAACATTTAAACCTATTTTTGACATTTTATATAATACTAATATTTATAGATTTAAAAGTAAACTGCTAACCAGAAAGGATACGAAGGGATGATTTGGAGGTGACAGTTTTGGATCAGTTCCTGATTTCCTGTATATACATCCAGTGAATGTGCTATAAAAAAAAAATCAACTGAAAATGCAAAGAAAATTGCTTTTAGTAGTTATTGTTTTATGGAACTATGACAGTGCACAATTAGTATTAAAATGTTATTTACTAAAACCCAAATTTTTTTTTTTTTTAGGAATTGCAGAGGGATAGTCCAAATATTTTAAGCTGGGGAAAAAAGAAAAACAATAAATTTGAGTAGTTTGAATATTAAAGAAACTTATTATGGCAAAATAGGTAAGTTGATTTCTTAACAAACCTTCTTTGTCCTGTGACATAATAACTTGTTTTCTATCTTTATACTAAGGATATCAAGGTATAAAAATGTACCAGATAAGTTTTTTTTAAAAAAATTGCTGTCTGAAAATATTTAATCCTATTTCATTAAATATCATATTAATAATTGCAGAATAACTTATTGTGCTAAAATTTGGAAAATGAAGCAATAGATAGTCTACATGGCTAGATTTAATCATCTATTAAGGAAGAGCTAGTTTTATATTAGCATTTTATGGATGTAGTTTTAGTTGCTATGAATGTTATTCATTTATTCATTATCCTACATATATATTTTACTGTTTTTACCAGGAATACTATATTTTTAATTGTACTTTATCATGTTTTCTGGTTGTTACTTTTCCCCCCTCTTCTGTTCAGCTGTGCTTGATTCTTAGAGCATATAAAGACAAGTCCCTACAATTTTCTTGGCAAGATTTTTAGAAGCGGTTTTCCATCGCCTCCTTCCTAGGGCTGAGAGAGAGGGATGGACTCAAGGCCTAATGTCACCCAGCTGGCCTTGTGCCTAAGATGCTTTCCCAGTTTCTAGTCTGATGCCTTGACATGAAATTGTCTCTCTCTGGTTATTATAATTTTTCAATAAATATATACAAAAAAATAGTCCTTTTTAGATAATGCAGTTAGAGAATGCCATAGCAGGATTGATAGCTGTGCTCATTAAACCAGATCTGGTAACCTCTTATCCTTTCCAAAGGTCCAGACAATAAATTTCATCCAAATATATTTCTGCTTTCATGGACTACCAATGAAAAAAAGTAACATATTTTTTCTAAGTGTTATTGGGGGTAGGGAAGTCCAAATGACTATACTTGTTATATCATAGACATTACCCCAAATAAAAGAAAACTCTGTTTATGATCACCACAGTCTAGATTATTGCACTCTCACATTAAATATGGTCATGTAGTTTTTGCTAGAATTTACAAATAATTTCTTTTTTTATATAAATAGTTTTTTTTAATTTTATATATACAATAATTCCATTCCATTTCAACTGTGTGTCGACTAGGTACATATTTCGTGTGCATACAATTATAATGAATACTTTTCTTACCAATATATCAATAATCACATTTTCTTATACATCTTAACTAATATATCTATTTTTAACAATCTTATATTATTCCTTTATACATTCATCTTAAACATTTATTTATTTTTTCTAATAATTTCTTCATGGTTGCTTAATGTAATATGAATTAGAAATGAATTTGAATTCATCAAGTATTCTTTTGGTATTTCCATTTGTCTCTTGGATTGCAAAATGACAAGATTGCCAGATCTAGGACTTCCACATCTGGGCTTTAAAAATATGGATAACTAATAAGTGACAACAAAGGAACACAATAACTCTTAGCTGCTTATTAGTGATCACTTGGATTCATTTTTATTTTAGCTATTCAAACCATGACATACTTCTGGTAGTTTTTGTCGGTTCTCCATTCTCTTGTGATGTGGAAACCATTTCTTCTAATATTTACTTTGTGGGAACTGGCTCTGTAGTTTGTTTATTTACATATATGATTTAGATATTAGATATTATGATGCTACAGGAAACAGACTTGGGTTCAAGAAAACAAGCCTTGCAGCAAAAATCTAGGAAAGCTCTGGTGAACCTTCAAAGTAATTTCCTGAATCACAATATCTAGCTTGGAGTCTGTGTCTTATTTAAAGTTTCAAAGTTAAAAGCTGGCCAGGCTTGATTAAAATAGTAATATTTCTATTGACAATGCATAGTACTTTGAGATAGTCTGCAGGTAGTGCTAAAACATTATCACTTATATAAAATACAGTTCATTGGAGCTTAGTATTGTTCATGTATTAACAAAGGGATAGGTAATAAAAGAAATAATATTTCTTTTTTGGTTCTTCAGCCACTGAATTTTTTGCAAAATTAACTTGCTATTATTAACTTCTTGTCTTACTGTACATAAAAGTGGGTAACTACAATAAAATTATTAGTTCTTAAAGCAATAAAAACTGATATGGTATTATCGTTGTTATATAGTCTCATTTGAGAAAATCTCATAAAATGCTAATGCATTAGAGTAAATTCAAGTTTTGCCTCAAAACTTAAGCCAGATCAGATGAAATCATTTCTTTATTATGGACATACTCTAGCATAATGGGGTAGAATTCTCATTAAAAAAAGCAGGTAACATATAAAAATTAGTATGGGAAAGACTATCAAGTTACAAAGTATTTCACTATTGAAAACTAGATGGTCATTATAAATTGTTTCAAAGTTGAGCCCCAAATACAGATCATCTTACAATTTTTGAGGACTACTGCACTGAACCTGGAAGCATGGATATTGTGCTAGGGTTGGTATTTGAAAGCAATAGGATAGTATATTTTTTTCTTGTGCACCCTGGGTATTTATGTAGTAGTGGTAAATTGAAACTAGTGTAAATATCTCTGTAGTAGAAGCATTGAAGAAGTTTCTATTGTTTCTACATGTCCATACTACTCACTGGGGTGTTATCCCTCCAAGTATTCCTGTATCTGCCTTCAAGTACCACCTTACAGGGGATATGGGTAGCATTAAAAAATAAGATTTATCCAGATGCCACTATAATATATCTGTGGTTCCAAAAAAGCTGTTGTTTTTTTTAAAAAAAAAAATGCTATGAGGTCAAATAATGTTAATTCTGTTAGCTGTTTTGACGCATCTATTTTTATAGCTCCCAGTGTTCCAAAACCATGTAATGGTTTATTCTTTTATTGTTAAATCTCAATATTTTACAGCCTTTTTCTATTCATTTTGAACTCATCTATGTCATAGAGTATTGCTACATCTATTCTATAATTATAAATATAAATTATAAATATAAATTATAAATATAAAAATATAAAAAAGCAATTACTACCAACCTGCCTTCAATCAAGGACCTGTATACTGTACAAGTGAAAAAGAGGGCTGTGAAAATATTTACAGACCCCTCACATCCTGGACATAAACTGTTTCAACTCCTTCCCTCAAAACGATGCTATAGAGCCCTGCACACCAGAACAACTAGACACAAGAACAGTTTCCCCCACCCAACGCCATCTTCTGCAAAACAAATAATTCCCTCAACACTGTTCAATTATTTACAAAGTCTGCACTACTATTACTATTAATCTTCTCATCACTCCTTATCACCCATCCCCTCCCACTTGTGACTGTATTACTGTAACTTTGTTGCTTGTATCCTTACGATTTATATTGACTGTTTCGTGGTATGATTTGGTTGCTTATTGTACCCTATGACTATCATTAAGTGTTGTACCTTATGATTCTTGACTCTTGACGAATGTATCTTTTCTTTTATGTATACTGAGAGCATTTGCACCAAGACAAATTCCTTGTGTGTCCAATCACACTTGGCCAAAAAAGAATTCTAATTCTACTTCTAATTAAAACTTGCTTTTCTTGATGCTCGTCCATCTGTATCTAGAAATCACATAAAAATGTATGCAGTCATTCTGGAACACTTTTTTCAACATAATTAAATTCAATGTTTATATAATCAAATGTTACTTTTTGCATAAATTCTAAGTCATTTTTATCATCCAGTCATGCCTTTCTTTATTCTTCTTTACTTCTTTTACTACTTTGGGTGTCGAGGGACTTGTTCTAAACACTGGGGAAATTTGCTACAGCTGATTAAGCTTTCAACAGTCTCATCTTTCTCTTTGCATAATCTATATTTTCTGTTGTTTCTTGTTGTTTTCATTTGTGGCATTTGATGCTAGTGCTCATTCTTGTGCTGAAAACATTAAGCCTTCTGATTCCTTCTTAATGGATCCATTCTGAAGCTGTTTGCAAGTTTTATTGCTATTCAATTTGTTTCCAATTTCTTTCAGATATTGACCATGTAGAAATATATCTTTACAATTGTTCATTTGCTATTGAAACTGTTGTGTTTTGTATGCCACCTTTATTTCTATCATATTCAACATGTTTTCCTTGCAGACAACTATTAACATCCTTTCATTGGTGGCTTTTATGTAATCATTTAGACCTCTAATTTCACTATTGTGTTTCACTTGCAACAAACTACAATCATCAATTTCCCTTGTTAAATATAATCTATGGTGACTTCAGGAATGGAGTGCATGAAGTTTTCATATGTTTTGGGGTTTTGTATCTAAAACATTTAGTTCTGCTTATAATGAATTGATTAAAAAGCTCAAGTAAATGGTTTTGATTGTATTACCATCATTTACCTTTGATTTTAAAACAACTAACATAACCTATATCAGTGATGGTTCCGTCCTCACGTGCCAAAAATGCACATAAGGCAATGCACACACACACCATGCCCCCTGCGCATGTGCACATGACCCCCTGTGCACTGTGCATCTCTGCGCATGTGTGTGATCCCCCACACGCACCATGTGATTCTGCACACACGTGCATGTTTCCTGCGTGCACCCTGCTCCCACACATTCACAGCAGTTACCAACGACCAGCTGGCAGGCGGGCGGAGCACACGCCTGTGCTGCAGACCTGCTCTGGGGTGATGGCTCGCATGCCAGTGGAGATGGCTCTGCGTGCCACTTCTGGCACTCAAGCCATAGGTTTGCCATCATGGAACTATATATTTATGAATGGTTTTCTTTTTCACATAGAGATGCAGAATACTGTTTGCTTCTGAAACACCCCAAATACTTAAAACTTTTCACAGTTATCAATGCTTTCAATTTAATACCATTCCACAGTTCCATGTTTTATTTTCCCTTTGCCAATGTTGCACACTTATTCCTTTCAAATTTCTTTTTGACATCATCATTTGAACTGCACTTAAAAGTTATTTAATTTCTATAGATGAATTTGCATATGGTTTCGAAATATCCACGTAGAACAAATATGAAATGTTCATCTGCTGCTTGGATAATTCATAACCTATTGACATCTTGAAATTTATTTATAATTGTTTCTGACCAGAAACAGAAATATATATTAAAAATAGAAAATGGATTGCTGCAGCAAATCTATTCTTATAAAAATTAACATAAGACAATACAACAGCAACCTTTCGAGTGATATGTCTCAATAATTTGTTCAAAATTATTATCTGTGAAGACAAATAGCCTCCTTGAAAAATCCCTTTTCTGAATTTTCTGTATTAGCCATAATAGTTGTTTTCCATTTTTCCATTGCACTCTTTAAAACCTTTACAATTTTCTCTTTGACTCTAAAATTTTCCAATTTAAAACCCAGAGATAGATGATCAGATGTTCTTTTGAATTGGAAAAAGATTTCTTCTATGGCTTTTAAAGTTTTCTTAAGAATTATATTTAACAGATATAACTATATAAAAATCTAAATTAAAAAGTTTAATTATATATATATTATAGAAACTAGTAAGGAAATTTTCCCCCTTCATCCCCAGCAAGTATATTCAATATTAACAATGTATCACTGACTCTTAAAATACTATCGGATATATCTTCATTCCATGTTCCACCCCATTTTCTATAAACCCATCTCTAAATCTTCACCTTTCCTTATTAATCAGTGGAGGTCCAGTTAAAATTAACATAAATACCTAACACTGTAAGTATATAATTCCCCTTTCCATTTTGTCTATATCCCCCTTATCCCTCTAGTAACAATTAAATATTATAAAACAAATGTAAACATTACCAGAAACAACCCCTTATCTAGATATAAAAAATAATGATATACAGTAAGTATTACAAAATAATCCATTATGCTGTTAAATATTTCCAAAATCAAATGTAAATGATGGTAACACAGAACCATCCAATTCAGATAACCATTAAGCATCATCAGAGATAGCAACTCATTATGCAGTCATAATCAAATAAATGACTTGTATTTTTTTTCTTCCTCCCAGTCATATTTAAGTCCTGTATAGTAGGAGTGTGGTAGCTAATAAGGTTAGAACCCTGGTTTGACAATCTGCAAGCCCACATTTAAGACCCAAGTGCTACTGTGTGACAGGTGAGCTCCCATTATTTGCTCCTGCTCCTGCTGACCTAGCAGTTCGAAAGCATGCAAATGTGAATAGATGAAAAGGTACCACTTCAATGGGCTCATTAATGGGTACATGAAAGGAGCCCCCAATTGGGTGTCCCCCAGGCAATAGTCACTGGCTAATGCTTTCAACCCAGAAGCAGGGGTATGATTCAATTTTTTAACAAATGGTTCTGTGGGCATGGCTAGGTGGGTGTGGCTAGGTGGGCATGGCCATGTGACTGGGTGGGTGTGGCTTCTTCCCCCCCAGTTTTGCCTCCTGGGACTCAGGGAAGCCTCCTGAAAGGCATTTTTGTTCCCAGGAAGCTTCCCTGGGGCCTAGCAAGGCAAAGAATGGAGTTCAGGGAGGGGGAAGTGGACCCCCCCCATGCACTCCATTTTTTGACCTCTTGGGCCTCAGGGAAGCCTCCCGATGGGGCATTTTTGCTTCCAGAAGGTTTCTCTGGGGCTCAGGAAGGCAAAAAACAGAGCAGAAGGGGGGCTCAGCACAAACACACACACACACACACACACACACACACATACTGACTGGGCAGGGATGGGAGGGGCAGGCGGATTGGGGAGAGGCAAGCCAGAGGCATGATTTGCCGATTCTCTGAACTGTGCAGAATCATAACAACCGGTTCTTTTTTTTTTTTTTTTTTTAAAACAAGTTTTATTAATTTTTAAAACACACAAATTATCATTATTCATTACATGTTTAAACCTTTTTCCCTTGTAAATTTAACAAGTCAGATAAATTATAATTCTGTTTTAAACCATTTCCATATAATATACCAAAACCTCTTATTCAATTTCTCTTTACTTCTCTTTACTCTTATTCAATATCATTATTATTATTTCATCTGTTTCTTTCTGACTTAGTTACCATTATTCTCATTCTATATTTCTACAAGTTTTTACCAATTCTCCCCCAAAAAGACATATACACACAACACACAAAACATAAAAAAATATCTTTTTGGAAAGTAACTTGGACCCAGGTGTCTCTCTCTTCATGGACTTCAATTATATTCATGCTCATCTTACATATCATTACTTATTTTATTTACCATTCTAAGCCTTCTATATTAACTTCTCCACATATTTCACACTTCTTAATTCTACCTTAATTAATCATCTTAGTTTAAATCATTATATTTGTATCTTTTGTCCATTTTTTATCATCCCTTTGTCTCATCCCTTATGAAAAAAAAAAAATCAGTTTCTCCTGAAATCATTAATCAGAGTATGATGCCTTTCTATCTCCCCTAAGTTAATCAAATTAATCTTTAAAATAATATCTAATACCCAATCAGATTTTGCTTGGTACATTCTATCTAACTAATACATCCAACACAATTAAGTGCATAATTAGAGAATAAATCCAAATATTAAAAAGAAATACTATAATAAAAATTTCATAATAACATCAATACCATAATTTTATTAAACTCTTTAATTAAAACAATATTCTAAACCCCTCCTATTATTAAGTTTTAAAACCAATCATTTTTAAACATTTTAACATTTTAATCTCTTATCAACTCTTAAACCATTGCAATACTACCATCTCATCTTATGTACCTTGCAAAATCTTTTTTTTTTAAAAAAAAAATTATACTTTATCCATTATCCATAAAAATTCCTTTTTCCATTTAATTTCAAAACGTTGTAGCTTTTCTTCACCTTTTCCCTTTCTTTCTTTTCCCAACAAACCTTTCTACCCCCCTTCTTCTAGCCTCTGCCTTACCGGCTTCCCTTCTCTGTCGTATTTCTTTTCCCCTTTGTTTACAATCATCATATTGGTTTTGCACTTTATTTTTCCCTTTCTTAAATGTTTTTTTAGATCTTAAGTCCTTAAATCCTTTAGTTTTCTTCTTTTCTCTTCTTTTCTTTTCTTTCTCTCTTCTTTTTTCTGGATCAAATTCTGAGATTCATTAAAGATGGCTCCTTCCTTTCTTTCTTGTTCCTCTGCTGTCTTCATCTGTTGTAATTTTTGTTGATAATTAATAAGCGCCATTTCTAAGAAAAGGAAAGCTTCTTCCACACCATTTCTTAGTTCCTCAACAGAAAGAGCCATTATAAATCTTTTCTTTCTTTTCTCCTTCTTTCTTCTTACAACAACCAGAATATTCAAAAGAAAATAAAAAGATAAAACAGTCCCAAAGTTATCAATCAGTCCAAACCAAGGCAGAGTTCTCACTTTCTCCTTCTGGGGTGATATCAATCAAAGAGAAAGAAAGTCCAAATCTGTTTAAAGTCTTGTTACAATATATTCTAGTCTTCAAATCCTTAAGGCATCTGCTCCAACAAATCTTAGCATACAAATATTTTCTTTTAATCCTCTCTCTTCCCACTCATCGCTTAAAACCAATTTCCACCTAAAAAATAGGTTTCTTAATATCCAGTTATTTATTCCGTAGGGAAAAGAGGGAAAGCTATCCTTTCAGCACTTTCAAGCAGCCGCTTTTTCCTCTTCTGGCAGGTATTATTCAGAAAGTCATACTTTTCAGGAATTTTATTAAATATGTCTTAGAGTCCTAGGAGCCAAGAAAACTTTCTCCTCTCAATCACTTTCTCCACTTCCTCCTGCGCATTCTTACCCGGCTGCCAGCTTCTTTGTGGCGGCCATTACGGTTCCGCCGCTGCACCGTCCTGGGAAAAGGGGGTTCTGCCGGCCAGGGAGGGGTCTGCAGCACCCCAAACCCTTCTCCGGATCCCCTACCTTCAGCTGCCCCTGCAGGGCAGCCTAGCTTCGTACACCGGCTGGGTCGGAGCCCCAAAAACGGCTAGCGCGGCAGGGATCGCGCAGCTTCGCAAATCCCTGCCGCCGCGAAGCCGACAAACCGGAAGCCCATAACAACCGGTTCTATAGAACTGGTTCGAACCAGTAGAATCTCACCCCTGCCCAGAAGTGCCTTTCAACCAGGAAATGCATCAAACACAAATGCAATGAGAAGTCCTATAAATAAAATTCTAACTCCTGTTTTCTTCTACTAGCATTTGTAATATCCATGAAATAAGTCCAGTGGATCTCTTATATTTCAGTTTTAAAAAGTAGTAGACATCACTCATTTGGTACATTATTTGCATATCCATTTTGATTTTTAAATGAACATCCAATTCTATTTGTCAATCCAGTATTTCCATCATATAAGTGGTAATTTTAAAATCTACCTTGGAGATCACTTCAGCTCTATTCAAGGAATTAATTCATCTTCAATGAAAACTTTTGGTTCCAGTAAAGAATTAAAAACCTTGTGCACTTCCCAAGCTCACAGATGAGACATCTCCTGTAAAATACCCAACTTGTTCTTTAGTAATCAACCTTCAAAATCTTGTTTTGCATTTGAAATGTAAACAAAACTGACTTTTTCCAGAAAAAGATATTTTTTTAATTTATCCCAGTCTTGCTTTACATCAGTTTCACAAAGCTTTAGCATTTACAAACTTTCCAGATACAATTCTAAAATCACCCCAGTCATGTGATTCTGATGTTTTTTATTTATTTATTTATTTGATTTGTCAATTGTTTACAAGATAATAAGTACAAGTGTATACATAGTTGTGAATATATGAAATGGGTACATATAAGAAAAATAAAAGAATAAGAGAAACAATAGGACAGGGACGGTAGGCACGTTGATGCGCTTATGCATGCCCCCTACAGACCTCTTAGGAAAGGGGTGAGGTCAATAGTAGACAGTCTAAGGTTAAAGTTTTTGGGGTTTGGGGAAGAGACTACAGAGTCGGGTAGAGTATTCCAGACATTGACCACTCTATTGCTGAAGTCGTATTTCCTGCAATCAAGTTTGGTGCGGTTTACTTTGAGTTTGTATCTGTTGTGTGCTCTTGTGTTGTTATGGTTAAAGCTGAAGTATTCATTGACAGGTAGGACATTGCAATGTATGATTTTATATACCATGCTTAAGTCGGACCAAGACGGCGTAATTCCGAGGTTTTCTAGTTTTAGAATTTCGAGTCTGGTGGCATAAGGTATTCTACAACGGGTAGAAGAGTGGAGAACTCTTCTTGTGAAATACTTCTGGACTTTCTCAATTGTGTTAATATCACATACGTAATAAGGATTCCAGACTGATGAACTGTATTCGAGTATTGGAGTATAACTTTTATTATACTCCATTCTTTTATTATAACTTTATAATATAGTATAACTTTTATTATACTCCATTATTCGAGTATTGGAGTATTCGAGTATAACTGTATTCCCTGCCAGCTTCCCACAAACAAAGCCTGAGGAAGTCAAGAAGTCATCAAACGTTATGATCATGTGAGGTCATTGCTTTACAATGACACCACACCAGAACTGTTGAAACTGCTGCCACTAAATGGTTCAGTTATATGATCTTGTGCTTTGTCTGTCATGGCTCAAGGTCTCAGCTTCTGACTTTGAAGAAACTGCTCCAGTTGAACCAATGGAGGTACCAAGCCAGGAATCTCCTGAGGCTGATCAAACACAGGTACCATCAGAACAGCTGAGCCAGTGAGTAGAGTGGAGAGCAGAACAAAGACTCTCAATGAGGCTTAATGAGTAATTCTCTTAATTAAAAACAATTGTCTATACCTTGATTTAAGAGACAGCAATGACTCATGTTTCTCCATTGAAAAAAAGTTTTATTTTCTGCTCTTGAGTGTCATTGCTATGAATCTGCTCATGAAACACTGACCTTGGATGGGCTGACAAGCTTGACTCGGCTCTCTGAACTTCAGACTGGATTTTGATCACTCTTCAGTGTCCTCTTGTTGAAAGCAAAATCACCTAGGCAAGCTTTCTTTCCAAAAGACTTTATTGATTTACATTCTTTCTCTTGTCTGCCATTATCAGCTCAGACTTGAGTATATTGCTATTCTCACCTAGCAAATTAGTGTGTGTGAGTTTGAATCCTGAAACTGAACAGCACTTAGTGATGGCAATTTCTATTGTAAGACAAGGACTAGCTGTAGAACATGGGCCTTACTTTCTTTTATTTCTGCATTCTATTCTATTGCTGAATCTTTTTCTTTTAATGTGAGAAGTGTTGCCGATATAATCTGTCTTCATTATTTCTCAAACAAGATGTTAGATTTTACTAAGGATAGAAATATCTCTTGTTGCAGATATGTGCACCTCTTATCCAAAGACAAAAGCATAATTCCAGCTCCTACAGTACATAGTTAGTATCACTGAACCCAATTATAATTGAATGTAGCCAACTGTCTAATAATCTCAGGTGGATTTGTTAGTGTTTGGGGATTAACCCCTAGCAGAGTTTTGCAGCAGTAGTCAAGCCAGGCAGCCAAACGAGAGTGGAAGGGCCCCAGAGTATACACACACTGAACACAAACACTGTGTTAGGGTTTGGGAATTAACCCCTAGAAGAGTATTGCAGCAGTAGTCAAGCCAGGCAACCAAAGGAGAGCGGAAGGGCCCCAGAGTATACACACACTGAACACAAACACTGTTTGTAGTTTAAATAGTTTTTAATCCAGTTAGAGTTTAAGCATTGTCATTCAGTCCATTAAGTCATTCACAGTATTTCCATCCAGTAAGACTCACTAGTATAGTCCAAGTTAAAAGTCCTTGCAATATCTTTATCAGCCGATAAAGATATCTTCTCCTCCTCCGGTTTCACTCTCCAGAGAAACAAACGCTGGATATTCAGTAGAATTACGCAGTAAATCAGCAAACAGTAGCAAACAATAACAGTTCAGTCACAGGCACTCACAGTCAGTAATCACAGTTAGTCGCAGCAGCACACAGTTACAGTCAGCAGTAAGCTTTCCAGCTTCTAATGCTTCCTTATATTGTAACTTCTAACCGCACCCTTAATCGGCTAATTGCCTGCTGCATTGTGCTTAAAGTGATAAGCACTTAAACCATGATATCTAAGTTTTATATATTTATTCACCCAAACCATATTTGGTATCAATGTTATACCTAACATACTCCCCTTTGGGTGAAATAAATATATAATACCTTTACAATCTAATCCCATATTTTTCACAACTCTCCTGGTGCTTACTGGCACCTTGGGCTTTAGTAAAATTATCAGCTAAATTGTCCTCCGACATACAGTACTCTAGCTGAATCATCTTACTTCTTACAGATTGTCTCACGTTTAGGTATCTTAGATCTGTATGCTTGCTCCTTGTTTTTACTCCAATATTTGTGGCCATTTGAATTGCTGCCTGATTATCTTCATGTATAATTATAGGATAATCTACAGTTATACCTATATCAATTAACATTTGTTTATACATTATTAATTCTGTACATAACAATGATAAACAGGAGAATTCTGCCTCCATAGTAGACAAACTTATATGCTGTTGTCTAATTGACTTCCAGCCTATTAATGTTTTACCCAGCATTATGGCTGTTCCTGAAGTCGACTTTCTAGTGTCTCTTTCTGATGCAAAACTAGCATCTGCATAAGCACTCAAAATTAAATCACCCTTTGGTTCTAAATACAATGAATAATTCATTGTCTTTTTAAGATATCTTAATATCCTCTTAGCTGCATTCCAGTGTCTTTCACATGGTGCAGAATTGAATCTAGCCAACTGATTCACGCAGTACGATATATCTGGTCTAGACCAATTACTAATATAACTCAAACTACCAATTAAAGATTGATAAATCACCTTATCAAACTCAGGGCTTTGTTCATCAGTGTTGCTAAACTCCTGACTCATTGGAGTCTTAGCCGGCTTACAAAGCTCCATCTTGTAATCTTTTAGCAATTTGCTTATCTTATCTTCCTGAGATATCTTAAAACCTTTCCGTGTTTTCTTTATATTCAAACCGAGATACTTCTTTATCTCCCCTAATTGCTTGATCTTTATTCTCTTTCCTAATGATGCTATTATTTTATTTGCTTCATCATTAGTTTCAGTTATCAATGCAATGTCATCTGTGAATAGTAATAATAATGATACTTTCCCATTTGTCTCCCTCTTAAACAGACATGGATCGCTAAACCAGCTTTAAATCCTATATTGTCTAGTTCCTTTACAATATACTGGTTCCATTCATAGCCTGATTGTTTAAGACCATAGAGACTTTTCTTTAACAACCAACAATCATTATTATCCTTATTTTCACTTTTAATACCAACAGGTTTTTTCATATAAATAATATGTTTTAATGGGGCGTGCAAGTAAGCAGTTTCCACATCTAAATGGTTAACTATATAGTTTTTACTAGCTGCCCACACTAAAGCTGCCCTCAAGGTTGCTGCCTTAAGACTAGGTGCAAACACCTCATCGTAGTCATTAGCATTCTGCCTAAAACCTTGGGCTACTAACCTTGCCTTATGGATTAAATTACCATCCTTATCTGTTTTTACCTTAAATATCCATTTGCAGCCAATGGATTTCTTTCCTGCAGGTAATTTGGCATTTTCATACACCTTCATATCACTTAATGAATTCAGTTCCTTATTCATTGCTGCATACCATTTTTCTTTTTCCTTAGTAGGATACTTTTTAATTTCTTCAACAGAATTAGGAACTTGATTAATCTGGCACACTGTATTAGCCTGGTACCTATCTGGCGGTCTAGATATACGTGTAGTTTTTCTGGGAATTACAGGGCTTACAGGAGGACTTTGTTGAACTACTACCTGTTCATCTTCCTCATCCTGTTCAGCTATTGAATCTGTTTCTTCCTTTATGGGCACTATCTCATCCTGTATTTGTCTCTTTACTTTATTTTTAAAGTTACAGGGATAACTAATGGGATTTCTATAGGATTCAATAACTACATCTTTATTGACATCCTGTTCTAATTTCTCCCATCCTTCATGTTCTAGAAATTGGGCACTAGCACTACATAACACTTTAGATGTGCCTTTCTCCCAAAATCTATATGCCCTATGGTTTGCCTGATAACCAACGAAGAAAAATCTTTTAGCTCTATGTTGCCCTTTTTTTCTGAGTTTTGCAGGAATATGCACCCATGCTGGTGCACCAAATGTGTGCAGGTAACTTAGATCAGGTTTCCTGCCATGCCACCTGGTGAATGGTATTTCACCTGTTGTTGTATTAACAACGTTGTTCAATATGTTATTAGCACACATTGTAGCCCCCCCCACAAAGAATCAGGTAACCCAGAATCATTTAACATTGTTCTAACCATTGCCTGTAGTGTTTGGCCTCTTCTTTCAATAAAAGCGTTATGTTCTGGCCTGTATGGAGCAGACTTCTTATGCTCTATTCCAGCTACCTTAAGTCTGTTCTGGAATTTGTTATTAATAAATTCCGTGCCATTATCTGTCACCAGGGTTATCAGTTGACGTTTAGACTTTCTTTCAGCAAACCTAAGCCAATTGAAAAATGTTGATATGTTTCAGTTTTGCTTTTCATTAAATAGCAAAACCCATATCTAGAATAATGGTCCATAATGCTCAGTATATATCTAGCACCCCCATACTGGGTTTCTTTGGACCTATAATGTCTGCAAATACTACTTCTAAAGGTTCTTTTGTTTTGAAACCATTTAGCCTATTTGCAGGCAATACTTTGCTCTTATCTTCACAGCAAACATTACAACGCAAATATTTATCACAAGGTTTTAACCTTATTCCTTCAGATAACTCAACTGTACGCTTTTAGCATTTTAAAATTTACATGCCCCAAACGCCTATGCAATAAATGGATACATTCATTATGAGGCTTTATATTATTAAATACAGTTTGAGCCTCCCCTTTCTTACTATTATCTAAGACATATAATGTTCCATTTAAAGCTGCAGTTACCCTTTTGTTATCTTTTTCAATTATGCAATTATTATCCTTAAAAGTAATTACATAACCTAATTTATCTAATACCCTTACTGAAAGCAAATTAAACTTTAGTTGCGGTACATACAACATTTTTATATCCTGGTTTATGTACGGACAACGTGCAAAACCTTGACCTTTCGCTTTCAGGTTCCAGCCATTGGCAAGAGATATATGTTGAGAACTTGTAGACATTTTTATAAATTTTGTCTTATCTCTTGTGATGCAGTGGGATGCGCCACTGTCAACCACCCATAAATTATTCTTCACATCAGAGTTGCTAAACGTGGCTAGTTCAAATGCTTTCTTTGGCTTTTTTACATTCTGGCTTTTTCTCTTTTTGCAGAATCTTGCCAATGTCCTCTGCCTCCACAATTAAAACACTTTTTAATTGTGTATGCTGTTGAAGATAAATTCTCTTCTTCCAGGTGCTTTACTTTGCTTTGCTGGTTTCTTTCAAGCTTTGAAGATAATTTCTCTTCTTTCTTATCTTCTCTCAGCTCGTCACGCCACGCCTTCTTCTGGCTTCTTCTAGTAGCCTGCCTGTAATCTCGGTTAATGAGAGGCTTTCTTTTGGCAATACCTCTAACGAAGTCACATAGTCATCATAGCTTTGATCTAATGAAGATAATATTATGTAGACTTGTTGCAGTTCATTAAATATAAGCTCTTTTTCTTGCAAATCTTGAAAAATGCTCTTCATACAGTTTAAATGAACTAACATATCTCCATTCCTCTGAAGATGCGTTCGAAAAAGCTTCCGTGTAAGATTTATATGTGCTCCTACACTGTCCCGAACATAAATCTTCCTGAGGTTCTCCCAGCAGTTTGCAGCATTTTCTTCTCCACGAATATGGACAAGCTGCTGATCACAGAGAGTCAGTCCTATGATGCATAAAGCCTGCTCATTCTTCAGTTTAAAGTCTTGTAACTTTTCGTTATCATCATCATTAGCAGGATCCCAGCTACTCACATCTGGTGGGTTTGCTATAATGTCCCACAAACCTTCTCTGCGTAGAAGTAAACTACATTTCATTGACCATGAAACATAGTTTGTTCCATCCAGCCTGGATATCATGGACAGTTGTGACAAATTTACTTGTGCCATTACTCTTCAGATATTTTGACTATTTTAAACTAATTAAAACAGTTTGTTTTTACAGTAATGTGCAACTCACACCAACTCTCTCTGCTATATCCTGGTTAGTTAGACTATGCTGCTGGGCCCATAACCAATGTTAGGTTTGGGAATTAACCCCTAGAAGAGTATTGCAGCAGTAGTCAAGCCAGGCAACCAAAGGAGAGCGGAAGGGCCCCAGAGTATACACACACTGAACACAAACACTGTTTGTAGTTTAAATAGTTTTTAATCCAGTTAGAGTTTAAGCATTGTCATTCAGTCCATTAAGTCATTCACAGTATTTCCATCCAGTAAGACTCACTAGTATAGTCCAAGTTAAAAGTCCTTGCAATATCTTTATCAGCCGATAAAGATATCTTATCCTCCTCCGGTTTCACTCTCCAGAGAAACAAACGCTGGATATTCAGTAGAATTACGCACTAAATCAGCAAACAGTAGCAAACAATAACAGTTCAGTCACAGGCACTCACAGTCAGTAATCACAGTTAGTCGCAGCAGCACACAGTTACAGTCAGCAGTAAGCTTTCCAGCTTCTAATGCTTCCTTATATTGTAACTTCTAACCGCACCCTTAATCGGCTAATTGCCTGCTGCATTGTGCTTAAAGTGATAAGCACTTAAACCATGATATCTAAGTTTTATATATTTATTCACCCAAACCATATTTGGTATCAATGTTATACCTAACACACTGTTTGTAGTTTAAATAGTTTTTAATCCATTTAGAGTTTAAAGCATTGTCATTCAGTCCATTTGTCATTCACTATATTTCCATCCAGTAAGACTCACTATTACAGTCCAAGTTAAGAGTCCTTACAATATCTTTATCAGCCGATAAAGATATCTTCTCCTCCTCCGGTGCCTCTCTCCAGAGAAACAAACGCTGGATATTCAGCAAGACGCTCAAACAGTAGAACAGTTGAATTCCACAGTAAATCAGCAAACAGTAGCAGACAGGATCATCTCGGTCACAGGCACAGTACAAACAGTATTCACAGTTAGTCACAGTAAGCTTTCCAGCTTCTAATGCTTCCTTATATTGTAACTTCTAACCGCACCCTTAATCGGCTAATTGCCTGCAACATTGTGCTTAAAGTGATAAGCACTTAAACCATGATATCTAAGTTTTATATATTTATTCACCCAAACCATATTTGGTATCAATGTTATACCTAACATACTCCCCTTTTGGGTGAAATAAATATATAATACCTTACAATCTAATCCCATAGTTTTCACAACTCTCCTGGTGCTTACTGGCACCTTGGGCTTTAGTAAAATTATCAGCTAAATTGTCCTCCGACATACAGTACTCTAGCTGAATCATCTTACTTCTTACAGATTGTCTCACGTTTAGGTATCTTAGATCTGTATGTTTGCTCCTTGTTTTTACTGCAATATTTGTGGCCATTTGAATTGCTGCCTGATTATCTTCATGTATAATTATAGGATAATCCACAGTTATACCTATATCAATTAACATTTGTTTATACATTATTAATTCTGTACATAACAGAGATAAACAGGAGAATTCTGCCTCCATAGTAGACAAACTTATATGCTGTTGTCTTATTGACTTCCAGCCTATTAATGTCTTACCCAGCATTATGGCTGTTCCTGAAGTCGACTTTCTAGTGTCTCTTTCTGATGCAAAACTAGCATCTGCATAAGCACTCAGAATTAAATCACCTTTTGGCTCTAAATACAATGAATAATTCATTGTCTTTTTAAGATATCTTAATATCCTCTTAGCTGCAATCCAGTGTCTTTCACACGGTGCAGAATTGAATCTAGCCAACTGATTCACACAGTACGAAATATCTGGTCTAGACCAATTACTTATATAAGTCAAACTACCAATTAAAGATTGATAAATCACCTTATCAAACTCCGGGCTTTGTTCATCAGTGTTGCTAAACTCCTGACTCATTGGAGTCTTAGCCGGCTTACAAAGCTCCATCTTATAATCTTTTAGCAATTTGCTTATCTTATCTTCCTGAGATATCTTAAAACCTTTCCGTGTTTTCTTTATATTTAAACCGAGATATTTCTTTATCTCCCCTAATTGCTTGATCTTTATTCTCTTTCCTAATGATGCTATTATTTTATTTGCTTCATCATTAGTTTCAGTTATCAATGCAATATCATCAGTGAACAACAATAATAATGATACTTTCCCATTTGTCTCCCTCTTAAACAGACATGGATCGGCTAAACCAGCTTTAAATCCTATATTGTTTAGTTCCTTTACAATATACTGGTTCCATTCATAGCCTGATTGTTTAAGACCATAGAGGCTTTTCTTTAACAACCAACAATCATTATTATTCTTATTTTCACTTTTAATACCAACAGGTTTTTTCATATAAATAGTATGTTTTAATGGGGCGTGCAAGTAAGCAGTTTCCACATCTAGATGGTTAACTATATAGTTTTTACTAGCTGCCCACACTAAAGCTGCCCTCAAGGTTGCTGCCTTAAGACTAGGTGCAAACACCTCATCGTAGTCATTGGCATTCTGCCTAAAACCTTGGGCTACTAACCTTGCCTTATGGATTAAATTACCATCTTTATCTGTTTTTACCTTAAATATCCATTTGCAGCCAATGGACTTCTTACCTACAGGTAATTTGGCATTCTCATACACTTTCATATCTCTTAATGAATTCAGTTCCTTATTCATTGCTGCATACCAACTTTCTTTTTCCTTAGTAGGATACTTTTTATTTCTTCTACAGAATTAGGAACTTGATTAATCTGGCACACTGTGTTAGCCTGGTACCTATCAGGCGGTCTAGATACACGTGTAGTTCTTCTGGGAATTACAGGGCTTACAGGAGGACTTTGTTGAACTACTACCTGTTCATCTTCCTCATCCTGTTCAGCTATTGAATCTGTTTCTTCCTTTATGGGCACTATTTCATCCTGTATTTGTCTCTTTACTTTATTTTTAAAGTTACAGGGATAACTAATGGGATTTCTATAGGATTCAATAATTACATCTTTATTGGCATCCTGTTCTAATTTCTCCCATCCTTCATGTTCTAGAAATTGGGCACTAGCACTACATAACACTTTAGATGTGCCTTTCTCCCAAAATCTATATGCCCTATGGTTTGCCTGATAACCAACGAAGAAAAATAGTTTAGCTCTATGTTGCCCTTTTTTTCTGAGTTGTGCAGGAATATGCACCCATGCTGGTGCACCAAATGTGTGCAGGTAACTTAGGTCAGGTTTCCTGCCATGCCACCTGGTGAATGGTATTTCACCTGTTGTTGTGTTAACAACATTGTTTAATATGTTATTAGCACACATTGTAGCCTCCCCCCACAAATAATCAGGCAACCCAGAATCATTTAACATTGTTCTAACCATTGCCTGTAGTATTTGGCCTCTTCTTTCAATAAAAGCGTTATGTTCTGGCCTGTATGGAGCAGACTTCTTATGCTCTATTCCAGCTACCTTAAGTCTGTTCTGGAATTTGTTATTAATAAATTCCGTACCATTATCTGTCACCAGGGTTATCAGTTGCCGTTTAGACTTTCGTTCAGCAAACTTAAGCCAATTGAAAAAATGTTGATATGTTTCAGTTTTGCTTTTCATTAAATAGCAAAACCCATATCTAGAATAATGGTCCATAATGCTCAGTATATATCTAGCACCCCCCATACTGGGTTTCTTTGGACCTATTATGTCTGCAAATACTACTTCTAAAGGTTCTTTTGTTTTGAAACCATTTAGCCTATTTGCAGGCAATACTTTGCTCTTATCTTCACAGCAAACATTACAACGCAAATATTTATCACAAGGTTTTAACCTTATTCCTTCAGATAACTCAACTGTACGTTTTAGCATTTTAAAATTTACATGCCCCAAACGCCTATGCAATAAATGGATACATTCATTATGAGGCTTTATATTATTAAATACAGTCTGTGCCTCCCCTTTCTTACTATTATCTAAGACATATAATGTTCCATTTAAAGCTGCAGTTACCCTTTTGTTATCTTTTTCAATTATGCAATTATTATCCTTAAAAATAATTACATAACCTAATTTATCTAATACCCTTACTGAAAGCAAATTAAACTTTACTTGCGGTACATACAACATTTTTATATCCTGGTTTATGCACGGACAATGTGCAAGACCTTCACCTTTCGCTTTCAGATTCCAGCCGTTAGCAAGAGATATATGTTGAGAGCTTGTAGACATTTTTATAAATTTTGTCTTATCTCTTGTGATGCAGTGGGATGCGCCACTGTCAACCACCCATAGATCATTCTTCACATCAGAGTTGTTAAACGTGGCTAGTTCAAATGCTTTCTTTGGCTTTTTTATATTCTGGCTTTTTCTCTTTTTGCAGAATCTTGCCAAATGTCCTCTGCCTCCACAATTAAAACATTTTTTAATTGTGTATGCCGTTGAAGATAAATTCTTTTGTTCCATGTGCTGTATTTTGCTAAGCTGGTTTCTTTCAAGCTTTGAAGATAATTTCTCTTCTTTCTTATCTTCTCTCAGCTCGTCACGCTCACGCCTTCTTCTGGCTTCTTCTAATAGCCTGCCTGTTATGTCGGTTAATGAGAGGCTTTCTTTTGGCAATACCTCTAACGAAGTCACATAGTCATCATAGCTTTGATCTAATGAAGATAATATGATGTAGACTTGTTGCAGTTCATTAAATATAAGCTCTTTTTCATGCAATTCTTGAAAAATGCTCTTCATACAGTTTAAATGAACTAACATATCTCCATTCCTCTGAAGATGCGTTCGAAAAAGCTTCCGTGTAAGATTTATATGTGCTCCTACACTGTCCCGAACATAAATCTTCCTGAGGTTCTCCCAGCAGTTTGCAACATTTTCTTCTCCACGAATATGGACAAGCTGCTGATCACAGAGAGTCAGTCCTATGATGCATAAAGCCTGCTCATTTTTCAGTTTAAAGTCTTGTAACTTTTCGTTATCATCAGCAGCAGCAGGATCCCAGCTACTCACATCTGGTGGGTTTGCTATAATGTCCCACAAACCTTCTCTGCGTAGAAGTAAACTACATTTCATTGACCATGAAACATAGTTTGTTCCATCCAGCCTGGATATCATGGACAGTTGTGACAAATTTACTTGTGCCATTACTCTTCAGATATTTTGACTATTTTAAACTAATTAAAACAGTTTGTTTTTACAGTAATGTGCAACTCACACCAACTCTCTCTGCTATATCCTGGTTAGTTAGACTATGCTGCTGGGCCCATAACCAATGTTAGTGTTTGGGGATTAACCCTAGCAGAGTATTGCAACAGTAGTCAAGCCAGGCAGCCAAACGAGTGGAAGGGCCCCAGAGTATACACACACTGAACACAAACACTGTTTGTAGTTTAAATAGTTTTTAATCCATTTAGAGTTTAAAGCATTGTCATTCAGTCCATTTGTCATTCACTATATTTCCATCCAGTAAGACTCACTATTACAGTCCAAGTTAAGAGTCCTTACAATATCTTTATCAGCCGATAAAGATATCTTCTCCTCCGGTGCCTCTCTCCAGAGAAACAAACGCTGGATATTCAGCAAGACGCTCAAACAGTAGAACAGTTGAATTCCGCAGTAAATCAGCAAACAGTAGCAGACAGGATCATCTCGGTCACAGGCACAGTACAAACAGTATTCACAGTTAGTCACAGTAAGCTTTCCAGCTTCTAATGCTTCCTTATATTGTAACTTCTAACCGCACCCCTTAATCGGCTAATTGCCTGCAACATTGTGCTTAAAGTGATAAGCACTTAAACCATGATATCTAAGTTTTATATATTTATTCACCCAAACCATATTTGGTATCAATGTTATACCTAACAGGATTCTGGTGTCCTTTTTTTCCTATTATACACTATTTAAGCTTTGCAGTTATAAAGAACTTGTCAGCCCACACAGCAATAGCTTTAAAATAGATGGGATACGGACCAGAAGCCGTACCGTAGCTGCATCACTACCCGCTTCAAACCCCTCCAACCCATACATGAAGCGAACAGACGGCCACCATGAAGATGTGGCACGACCACGAACACAAAGCCAAACAACAGGATCACAGCTCACCAGTTCAAATCCCCTGGCAACTAAGACTAACCTGAGCACAACCAAGCCCCCAACTGAACAGAACACACCCCCAGCCAATCAGAACACAGCCAACCCCCCTACCAATCAGAACACAGCCAAACCCCCAACCAATGAGAACACCCCCCCACCCAATCAGAACACAGCCAAGCCCCCACCCAATCAAGTCACACCCCCATAGCAGTTAAAAGGAAGAAGCAGCTGCAAGCTCACATTACTCTGAGAAGCACAAAGCCGAAGACACAAGCCTGAAGATGACAAATGAGATTTCGTCGAATCGTTGCCAAGATACGTCCAATTTTGATCCTGTGAGCTGTGATCCTGTTGTCTGGCTTCGTGTTCATGGTCGCGCCACATCTTCATGGTGGGCGTCCGTTTGCTTCATGTATGGGTCGGAGGGGTTTGAAGCGGGTAGTGATGCAGCTGCGGTACGGCTTCTGGTCCGTGGTCGTGTCTCATCATCTGTGTGGGTGTGAGTCTGCTTTCTACATGGAGCTGTGGTGGTACCATCTTGTGTGGCCCTTGTGGGTGTGGGTCTGGTATCATTCTTCATGTTAGGTACTTGTTTGTTAGTGAGGGCGGGTTTCCAAATGGCTGGTAGGCGGGAGGTATCATCTCGTTTATTCATGCTGTGTGGGCGCTTTTCTATCTCTATGGCTTCTCTGATTATTCTGTTGTTGAAGTGTTCAGTTTTGGCGATAGTTCTAGTATTTTTAAAGTCAATCTCATGTCCTGTGGCTTTGAGATGTTGGACCAGGGAAGAGGTCGGTTCTTCTTTTTTGATTGAGTTCTTGTGTTCTTCAATGAGTGCACTTATTCTTCTGTTGGTTTGCCTGATATATGTGGTGGGGCAGACGGTGCATGGGATTTCGTATACTCCTTGGTTTTCTAACTTGATTCTGTCTTTAGGGTTTCTAGAAATATAAATATAACACCAGTCTTTTACATCCAATGGGCATTTTCTCCATTAGCAATATGGAAATCATTCTATGAGATTTTTGCATAACAATCCAAAAATTTTCCTCTAATTTGCAAGAGGAAAGTAGTAACTGATATATTAGGACTGCTTTAATGTATTCTCTTTCAGCTTGCTCAGTATTTCTCTGCTTTGGTAACTTTAAGATGTGTTGACTTCAACTCCCAGAATTCTCCAGTCACCATGCCATCTGGCATCATGCCATTGGCAGAGTTTGAGAAATACTGAGCTAAAGGATCCCCTAACCCCTCACTTAAAATAATGGTACAAAAACAACAAAAGCAGGATTTTTTTTTAAGTTTAAAAGAAGCTATACTTCTGGTTGTACCTTGTTCCTGGATATTCAGCTCCTAAATGCTGACTCAGCGATATAGCTGAAATAGTGTGCCAAGTATTCACTTGGCTCAGAATGCTGCAATCATTCTAGGATTGGTATGTGAGTGATGAATCCATGTTGCTTCCTTATTTCATTTGGTGGAGTATATTCTTCATCAATTACAATTAAGGGGAAAAAATGTTTAAAGTTTCCCCAAAGTAGTTTTTACTTACTGGATCAAAGAAAAAGACCTTCAATGGAAATAATACATTTCATCTCTAAAAGATTGAACTGAATGTTGTACATTGTAGAAATTAATTAAAACATTTACAAAATATAATTGATATCCTAGGTTTTAAAAATGCAAGATTATATCAGCTTTTGGTGGGTCAGGAATTCATTATGCTCAAACTGCATCCAGAAACATAACCTGAGATAAAGATATGCAGATGGGGAAAAAAGCAAGCAATAATAAACTAGATGAACTATGGTTTGACAAGCCAGCACTTCCTGTGAATTCCTTGACTTTTTCATTTATTTATTCTTCCCCATATCATCATCATCATCATCATCATCATCATCATCATCTTAGCCATTATCTATCCACTGCAGGTTGAAGGCTTCTTCTGCATGTTTCCAACCAATATGGTCTTGAGCTTTCTTTTGCCAATTGGACCTGCAATACTTGCTGATGTTGCCGAGCCATCTTGTTTCAGGTCTCTTTCATGAATGCTTTCTTGCCCATATAGAAAAAACAAAACACTAAACTTGGAAACAGCTTTACAATGACACAAGCTCCACTTCTGACTTGAGTACATAGCCAAGCTGTGTCCCTACACATAGGAACAGTTGTGAGAAGTAAAATGACATTTAATTCTAACCGAAAGTTTTCTGCAATAGATTAAGTGCCACCACCTGTAATGATGGCTGATTCTAAGGAAAATAAAAGAGAGATTAAATTTTTATACAAATGTAGTTGTTAAAGAGCAAATGAGCTTAACTAGGGTGCTGGAGCTGCTGCTTAGTCATGTACCAGCTACAATAAACTAAGCAGGTAGTTGTATGTCATTTTTCCTACTGATCTTATTTCTAAATTGTCAGTTTAAGGAAAAACAAATTATTCTTCTGCTGAAATTTCTCACTGGGAATCTCACCATTCTAATTATCTGATGAAATCACAGTTTGAAAACATTCTGTCAACCTGTCTTGAAATTAAATATGTGAATTTTGTCTAAGGTAATTTCAGACATACAAAAATACAGCAATAATTCTTCGATTGAAATGTACATCTGTAATGGATGCTATGCTTCCTGTCTTTTTGATGGCACTGTAACCGTCATGACTTCAAGGTAATTACCAATCATAAGATGCCTATGCAACTTGGGAGATTTCATTGGTTTCTGAAAGGGAAAAGCATCTTTGACATTTTCAGAAATGATATTTAGAAAATATTTTGAAGCAGTTCAAGTTTTAGCGAGTGGGATTCTGCATATGGCATATTTTCTTTTTCTATTAATCCATGTAGGAAGATGGTGGCAAGTTTCACAGGCCAGCAAAGAGTAAGAAAGTAAGTAAGAAAGAAGCCATTGCAAATCTTGACATACCATCAGGCACCATGATAAAACACAAATAGTGACATGCTACACATTGCATCACTAATCCCATCATTTATGATTGTTACTAGGCAGAGAAGAAATTGATGTAGATTTTATCTGCCTAGGTTTAATAATTCACAGGGGTAGTGCCTCTACTCATGACACAAAGAAGTTCCTGCTATTTGGGAGAAAGACTGTGATAGATTAAGATAAAATACTGGAGTGCAGATACAGATACAATGCACTGAATGGAAGCAAGTATTGTCAAAGCTATGGTTTTTCAAATTCTGAAGTATGGCTATGAAAGCTGGATAATCAGACAGGCCAAACTATAGTTGCCCAAATTTTTGTCATGCCTGGGCTGCATTGATTGAAGAGGAATTCTCTTCGGCAATATATAGTTAATAAACAGAATATAAGTAAGAAACTTCCTTTAAAAAATATTGTGAAGTCCTATTATCAGCTATCCAGGGCTGCATGTGGCCCATAGGTCATCGGTTGGATGTGCCTGGACTAAAAGGAAAAAAAAAGGATACTTCAATTTTCTGGAGGAAATCATTAACAATACTTTGGACCATAAGAAGTAGCAATAGGACTTCCGGTTTGTCGGCTTCGCGAGCGGCAGGGATTTTGCGAAGCTGCGCGATCCCTGCCGCGCTAGCCGTTTTGGGGCTCCGACCCAGACGGAGTGCGGAGCTAGGCTGCCTGCAGGGGCAGCTGAAGGTAGGGGATCCGGAGAAGGGTTTGGGGGTGTTGCAGACTCCTCCTGGCCGGCAGAACTCCTTTTCCCAGGACGGTGCAGCGGCGGTCTGTAATGGCCGCCACAAAGAAGCTGGCAGCCGGGTAAGAATGCGCAGGAGGAAGTGGAGAAAGTGATTGAGAGGAGAAAGTTTTTCTTGGCTCCTAGGACTCTAAGACATATTTAATAAAGTTCCTGAAAAGTATGACTTTCTGAATAATACCTGCCAGAAGAGGAAAAAAGCGGCTGTTTGAAGGTGCTGAAAGGATAGCTTTCCCTCTTTTCCCTACGGAATAAATAACTGGATATTAAGAAACCTATTTCTTTTAGGTGAAAATTGGTTTTAAGCGATGAGTGGGAAGAGAGAGGATTAAAAAGAAAATATTTGTATGCTAAGACTTTGTTGGAGCAGATGCCTTAAGGATTTGAAGACTAGAATATATTGCAATAAGATTTTAAACAGATTTGGACTTTCTTTCTCTTGGATTGATATTACCCCAGAAGGAGAAAGTGAGAACTCTGCCTTGGTTTGGACTGACTGATAACTTTGGGACTGTTTTATTTTTTTTTATTTTCTTTTGAATATTCTGGTTGTTGTAAGAAGAAAGAAGGGAAAAGAAAAGAAAAGATTTATAATGGCTCTTTCTGTTGAGGAACTAAGAAAAGAATATGAACAGGCAAAAAAAAATGGGAAAGATGGTGTGGAAGAAGCTTTCCTTTTCTTAGAAATGGCGCTTATTAATTATCAACAAACATTACAACAGATGAAGACAGCAGAGGAACAAGAAAGCAAGGAAGGAGCCATTTTTAATGAATCTCAGAATTTGATCCAGAAAGAAGGAAGAGAGAAAGAAAAGAAAGAAGAGAAAAGAAGAAAACTAAAGGACTTAAGGACTTAAGATCTAAAAAACATTTAAGAAAGGGAAAAATAAGGTGCAAAACCAATATGATGATAGTAAACAAAAGGGAAAAGGAATACGACAGAGAAGGGAAGCTGGTAAGGCAGAGGCTAGAAGAAGGGGGGTAGAAAGGTTTGTTGGGAGAAGAAAGAAAGGGAAAAGGTGGAGAAAAGCTACAATGTTTTGAAATTAAATGAAAAAAAAGAAATTTTTATGGATAATGGATAAAGTATATTTTTTTTTTTTAAAAAAAAAAGATTTTGCAAGGTACATAAGATGAGATGGTAGTATTGTAATGGTTTAAGAGTTGATAAGATATTAAAATGTTAAAATGTTTAAAAATGATTGGCTTTAAAACTTAATAATAGGGGAGGTTTAGAATATTGTTTTAATTAAAGAGTTTAATAAGACTATGGTATTGATGTTATTATAAAATTTTTATTATAGTATCTTTTTTTAATATTTGGATTTATTGTCTAATTATGTACTTAATTATGTTGGATGTATTAGTTAGATAGAATGTACCAAGCAAAATCGGATTGGGTATTAGATATTATTTTAAAGATTAATTTGATTAACTTGGGGGGAGATAGAAAGGCATCATACTCTGATTAATGATTTCAGGAGAAACTTATTTTCTTTTTTTTTATAAGGAATGAGACAAAGGGATGATAAAAAATGGACAAAAGATATAAATATAATGATTCAAACTAAGATGATTAATTAAGATAGAAGTAAGAAGTGTGAAATATGTGGGGAAGTTAATATAGAAGGCTTAGAATGGTAAATAAAATAAGCAATGATATGTAAGATGAGCATGAATATAATTGAAGTCCATGAAGAGAGAGACACCTGGGTCCAAGTTACTTTCCAAAAAGATTTTTTTTATGTTTTGTGTGTTGTGTGTATATGTCTTTTTGGGGGGGGAGAATTAGTTAAAACTTGTAGAAATATAGAATGAGAATAATGGTAACTAAGTCAGAAAGAAACAGATGAAATAATAATAATGATATTGAATAAGAGTAAAGAGAAGTAAAGAGAAATTGAATAAGAGGTTTTGGTATGTTGTATGGAAATGGTTTAAAACAGAATTATAATTTATCTGACTTGTTAAATTGACAATGAAAAAAGGTTTAAACATGTAATGAATAATGATAATTTGTGTGTTTTAAAAATTAATAAAACTTGTTTTTTTTTTAAAAAGAAGTAGCAATAGTCAGTATTCAATAGAAGTAAAAGCAGACTGTTTGTTTGTTTGTTTATTTATTTATTTATTTATTTATTTATTTATTTATTTATTTATGTCAATTGCTTACAACATAATAGGTATAAGTAAAAACATAATTATAAATACATGGATACATATAAGAAAAATTTAAAAAAATGAAAGAAACAATAGGACAGGGACAGTAGGCACGTTGGTGCGCTTATGCACTTCCCCTACAGACCTCTTAGGAAAGGGGTGAGGTCAATAATAGACAGTCTAAGATTAAAGTTTTTGGGGTTTGGAGAAGAAACCACAGAGTCAGGTAGATTATTCCAGACATTGACCACTCTGTTGCTGAAGTCGTATTTCCTGCAATCAAGTTTGGTGTGATTAACCTTGAGTTTGTATCTATTGTTTGCTCTTGTGTTGTTATGGTTGAAGCTGAAGTATTCATTGACAGGTAGGACATTGCAATGTATGATTTTATATACTATACATAAATTGGACAGAAGGCGGCGTAGTTTTAGGTTTTCTAGGTCTAGAATTTCGAGTCTGGTGGCATAAGGTATTCTGCAATGAGTAGAGGAATGGAGAACTCTTCTTGTGAAATATTTCTGGACTTTCTCAACTGTGTTAATATCAGATACATAATGTGGGTTCCAGACTGATGAGCTGTATTCGAGTATTGGTCTAGCAAATGTTTTTTATGCTCTAGTTAGTAGTGTAATATTACTAGAGAAAAAGCTACGTAAGATGAGGTTAACAACTCTTAACAACTTTTTGGCTATGTAGTTACAGTGGGCTCTAGCACTTAGATCATTAGAGATGAGTACTCCAAGATCCTTGACAAAGTTTGGATCATCAAAGTCTTGGCTATTCAGCCTGTATTTTAGTTTCTGATTTTTTTTGCCAATATGTAGGACAGAGCATTTATTTGTTGAGATTTGAAGTTTCCATTTGTTTGACCATTCTGATACATAGTCGAGGTCTTTTTGAAGGGTAGCAGTATTGTCTGTGGTGTTGAATAGCTTTACATCATCAGCGAAGAGAACGCAGTTGCTCTTGATATGATCACAGAGGTCATTTATGTACAGTATGAAAAGAGTTGGTCCTAGAACACTGCCTTGGGGGACACCACTGTTGACAGGTACAGAATTTGATAGGACACTCCCAATTTTGACCATTTGTTGTCTGTTTGACAGGAATGCTTCTATCCAGTTATGCAGGTGTCCAGATATACCATAAGATTTTAGTTTTAGGAGTAGTTTGTCATGTACCACTGAATCAAAGGCTTTACAGAAGTCTATGTAGGTTGCTTTGCCCTGATCGAGTTGTGTAGTCCATATGTTTTTGCAGTGTAAGAGTTGCAGATTACATGATAGTTTTTTTCTTAAACCAAATTGTTTATTAGAGAGTAGGTTGTTTGTGTTTAAGTGGAGGATGATGGATTGGTTAATAATTGATTTCATGACTTTACAGGTGATGCAGCATAAAGAGATTAATCTGTAATTTTCAACTAGGCTGGGGTCTCCCTTTTTGAAGATGGGGATGACAGTAGCTTGTGACCATAGTTTTGGCAAGGAGCTGGTCCTGAAAGATTTTTCAAAGATTATGCTTAGAGGTTCTGCTATGGCAGTGGGTAGCTTTTTAAAGAAGTATGCACATATTCCGTCCGGTCCAATAGATAGAGATGGTTTTAGATTGCATAGTACTTTTTCAACATTGTCTTCTGTAAAATAGATATGTATTAGATCAGGGGTCCCCAACCACCATGAGTCCATGGAGCACTCTGTACCGGGCCGCAAAGGAAAAAAAATAAAAAAATGGCGGCTTTCTTCGCCTTCGGTGAATGCTGCTGGGATCAGGGATCAAGGACACAAATGAGAGAAGGGGAGGAGGAAGCAACCGAAGCCTGTCCTGCTCTCTGGATCAGTGGCTTCGGCTTCCTCCCGCCTCATTCCTCTCTCAGTCGCTCTCTCGCTCCTCCACCCAGGAAGAAACTGCTTCAAAGAAGCCGGGGGAGTGGCTTTTCCTGTCGGCGCAGCTCCTCCGAGCACCCGTTTCACCCCTACCCCGCCGCCAATCAATCCAGGTTCAATCCAGTGCTCCGTTCTGCCTGCCTGCTTGCCTTGGTTTCTGGTAGTTTCGGAGCAGCTTCGGCTGAGAATAATAACTATTCGCCTCTTTTTCTCAGCGAAGCTGCTCCGAAACTACCAGAAACCAAGGCAGGCAGGCAGCAAGCTGAACAGAGCACTGGATTGAACTGTGCCAGCGGCGGGCGGGGTGGGGTGAACGGGCGCTCGGAGAAGCTGCGCTCCGAAACCACCAGAAACGAAGGAAGGCAGGCAGAACGGAGGATTGAACCGTGGGCAGCGGGGTGGGGGTGAACGGGCGCTTTGGGGAAGCTGTGCCGACAGGAAAAGCCACCCTGCCGGCTTCTTTGAAGCAGTTTCTTCCTGGGCTGGTGGAGGAGTGAGAGAGCGACTGAGAGAGGAACGAGGCAGACACCTGAGGGATGAGGCTGAGGGAGGGAGGGAGACACCTGAGGGATGGGGCTGATGAAGGCAGGGCCGAGAGGCGAGGCTTCTCAGCCGTCCTGCAGGGACTATCTGTCGCTCAGGGTTGCAATGAGGAGGCATTGGCATTCCCTGAACTTGGTGGTTTGCTGGCAGACGTTTTATTACCCGACTAGGTAACAACATCAGATGTTACCTAGTCAGATAATGAAAACGTCTGCAAACAAACCACCAAACTCGACAACCCCGGTCCTTGAAAAAGTGTTTCTGAGTGAAACTGGTCCCCGGCACAAAAAAGGTTGGGGACCACTGTATTAGATCATTGTAGTTGTCTGTGGTTCAACTAGGAAATATTGGGCATGATCCATTGCTGTTTACAAATACTGAGCCAAAGAATGTGTTAAAGAGGTTGGCTTTAATAGTGCCGTTGTTGCAGTCTTTACCATTAGGTCTTTCAGGGGTGGGATGGATCTTGAGTCTTTTAGTTTGTTGTTTACAAAATTGTAGAAAGCACGGGTGGAATTGGTGCATAGAAGGTTTTCTTCTTGTTTAATGTGATAATTGGTGCATTCAGTTTTTATCTGGTGGCATACATTTTTGTATCGGCTTTTGAAGTTGGCAACGTGACCAGATTTGTTTTTCTGTCAGAGTGATCTCTTTTTGGATTGAAGCTTTCTTATTGTTATGGGTAATTTGTTTTTTCTGGTTTGGGAGTTGTTAATGGTACATATAGTTTGATGACTCTTTTGACTTCAAGTAAAAATATGTTGTAATGGTCTTCTACAGTATTGCATCCAGAGAATAGAAATTGCCAATCAAGGGATGAGAGATCGTTGTTTATAAGATCATAGTTGCCTTTTTTGAAGTTATAATTGGGGATTCCATTGTTGTGATGATTTTGGGGGGACGTATGTTGAGACAAAAGTCAATCATGTTGTGGTCACTGTTGGAAAAGGGTTCTTCTTAGTTTTTATTCCTTAAATTGAATTCAAACTATTGGAGAAGATGAGATCGAGGCAGATGTTAAATCTAGTGTTGTTGGTTACTAGTTGTTCTAGTCCCAGATTTGTTACTGCATTGTAGAAGATTGCATGTGTGGGTTCAGTTGTACATTCTTTAAGGGTTCAGTTAATATGAGGTAGATTGAAGTCACCAAGAAAGATAAAAGCGTGTGGGCAGGATGCTGCCCATGTTAGTAGTGTATTTAGCTTGCTTGCATGTTCGATGTCATAATCAGGGGCTCAGTAACATAGTAAGAACCGAAATGTGATATTTGAGGACAGTTCACAGATTATGGTCTCCGGAATAGCAAGCTCCTGGGCAACTTGGATGTTTTTTTAGATGTAGGCAGTTTTTATAGAAGATAGCAACACCACCTCCTCTACGGATTTCCCAGTCTAATTGGTAAACATGATAGTCTCTTACTGTGGTAATGGAGTCAGGGAGAGATGCATTGAGCCATGTTTCAAAGACAAATATAATGTCAAATTTAGCCGTATTTAGTAAGAGGAGAAATTCAGGTATTTTATTTACAAGGCTTCTTGTATTGAGTAGCTTACATTTAAGGCCAATTGTGGTTGGAATAGAGGTAGTTAGGGACATGCGTGCCTAGTTTTGAGTGATGTTGGATTGGATGGAGTGGGGTTGGATGCAGAGTTGTGGGTTGTGTGACTTTCTTTTGATGCAATCAGCTTGGTAGTCAACGTATAGATCCTTGTCTCCATTGTCTAGACGGTTTTTGAGTTCTGCGCAGAGTTAATGGGAGAGGATTCTTTGCAGTATGGATAAGTCTGGTCTTGAACGAAGTTTTTTGTGGTTGGGATTGGTTTTTGCAATGGCATTTATTGTATGAATGAATATGCATTTGCTGGACTCATTTTTGCATACAACTCTACAAAATCTTGGGGCCACAGAGCTGTCATTGTATTTGCACCCAGTGCAACTATTATTATTGTTATTGTTATTGTTATTGTTATTGTTATTGTTATTATTATTGATAATTATTAGCATGTCTACCGTTCAGTAGACATGCTAATAATAAAGCTAAAATCTAAATATTTTTGTAGCGTATTGTGAAGGAAGAGAATGGAGGAGAGCTCAATCCCTTGAAACATGAAAGACAATAAAAAAAGAGACCAATAGAAGATTTACTGGTCATATAGTGTCACTAATGGTAAAAGCATGAGCTTGTAAAAGCTAAAAGAAACAATTACTGATAGAAAATAGTGTCTATCAAAGTGTTGGAAATAACCAAGCAATTGAACAACCAAGATTCTAGTATAGGGATGGCAGAATAGTTGCAGAGAATTACTGTGAACAAACTAGCTTATTTCAGGACTAAATGGGAAATTGATCTGTTACAACATTGGAAAAAGTAGATAAAATTACTATGATGTAAAAAAGTCACTTTGCCAATGTCTATATTAAGTAAATTATGAAGTATTGTAAATTCAGTAAAATAGTACAAATGTGTATTATCATAATACTTTTTTTAAAGGCTCCCAAATCAATTATTATTCTTATGCAGCTGATTTTATTGGACAATTCTTTAAATTCCTTCTATTGTGTTCTCTAAAAACATTTACTCTCCTATTACAACTTTGTCTTCATAAGCTTAAATACTGTTATTGTGTTATATTCGTAGTTTTTGTTTTATGTATAGCATTCTAACATTGGTTGAATTCAGTTCCCATAACTTCTAATTTATTCTTTTTCACTTCTTTTAATTAGCATCCAACACTTATTATGCTTTTAGTGCTTCCCATTTTATCTGGTAAGATTTGCAAACAAATAATCTGATAATACTCGAATAAAATGTGTACAACTAAGTTAAATAGGAATGAATACTGAAAATGACTATTAAATATAGCTAGTGTGTTAAATATGTTAAATATATTAATTTTAATTAAAACAACAGTAAATTGACTGAAGTTTAATTGAATCACTAATGTCAAAATGTAAGCTAGCGAAATAAATGGTTATATTCTGTTGAAAATT
The DNA here is from genome assembly GCF_049901735.1 of Notechis scutatus. NCBI lineage: Eukaryota > Metazoa > Chordata > Lepidosauria > Squamata > Elapidae > Notechis > Notechis scutatus. Next base: position 129,070,146 of record NC_142011.1, on the reverse strand, counting down.
AGATTAGCGGACTGGAGACTAAAACATATGATGAATGGTTGCAAGAACTGTGTATGTTTACTCTAACAAAGAGAAGGACTATAGGTGACATAATAATAGTCTGCCAATATCTGAGGAGCTGTCACAGAAAAGAGAGGGTCAATGTATTCTCCAAAACACCAGAGGGCAGGACAAGAAGTAACAGATGGAAATTTATCAGAGATCCAAAATAGAACTAAGGAAACATTTCCTGACAGTGAAAACAATTGATCAGTGGAATTATTTGCCTCCAGAAGTTGTGGCTGTTCCTTCACTGGAGCTTTTTAGCAATAGCACTTAGACTTATATACAATTTCACAGTGCTTTACATCCCTCTCTAAATGGTTTACAGAATCAGCATATTGCCCCCAACAATCTGAGTCCTCATTTTACCAACCTCGGAAGGATGGAAGGCTGAGTCAAACTTGAGCCACTGAGAATCAAACTCCTGGATTGAGCAGTGAGTTAGCCCTGCAGTACTGCATTCTAATCAGTGCCCCACCGCAGCTCCCTTTAAGAAAGGATTAGGCAAACATTTGTCCAGAATGGTACAGGGTCTCCTGTTTGAGCAGGAGCATTGTTCTATCTAGAAGATCTCCAAAGTTCATTCCAACTTCTATTCTGTATTCTTTCAGATGATAATCCCAGAAATTGTATACTGCATACCTACATAATACATACATTACCCAGTTTTGGTTTATCTTTGATAGCAGTGTTCTTCTACTTAGAACAGGAGTTCCAATATTCTTCAAATTTCAGCAAAAGTAAAAGTGTCCACATTTCAGCACAGTTATTAAGTTTCTGAAGGAATAATTCTGAAGAAATAAAACGTTCTGTGCTCCTGTAGGCATATATTCTGCAACTGAATCAAACTTGTATCAAAGACTGAACAAAAAGGTAAAGTCCTCCTTTGTCATTTTAAACCAAAACAAAACCAAACCGAAATCCCCTAAAAAATTTGGATGTTGTATATTTTCCCTAAACCAATTCCCTTTTAGAACTAGTAACTACTTGCTGATTTTATGTATTTCTGGAAAACAAATAACATCCAGTTTCATGTCCTTTAAACCTGGTGTGGTCCTAAATCTCTGGATTTTGTCTCCCAAACCTGCTTTGATCAAGGAAATTATTTTAATTTCAACCATTCAAAATCATTTGACTTTATACTGTCTTGGATATAACCTGACTTTTTAAAAAATATTATTTATAACTCATTTAGAATTCTTATCCATTTGTGGGTGCAATGTATTGTGTAAAATAAGGTAGTGAATTTTATATACTTTGGATACTCTTGATGTATGTGTAAGTATATATGGCTATAAATTAAAGCAATAGCTTTTCAATACCCAGGAATAATAGAATTTCCAGGCCATAACAACAAGAGTATTTCATTTATCATCAAGAAAGTTGTCTAACAGTTCTAATATTAGAGATGGAGAAAGAGATTGAAGAAATTAGGAATTGTCAAAAAAGAGAAAGAAATGCAATGAGACACAATGTAAATAGCAGGGCATAGGTTGCTACGTGTCAAGGAAAAAAATTGAAAGCTAATTAAAATTGTGATGAATGATAAAGAAATCAATACATTTAGAAAGGAAAGAAGAGAAAAATAAACATTAATTCTAGAGAAAAGAGAAACCGGATACTTCTTGGCTGGTCATAGATATTCTTTGGATGATAAATTTAATCAAAGCCAGACTTGTCAAATTTGCTGAAGCAGATTCTAGATCAGGAAGAGCCAAGAATTCTGTTTTAAAGCAGTGAAGGGGGAAAAGTACAGAAATACTCTGAAAATTGTGGTACAGAAATACTGGACATGAGATGGGCTCTTTAAAATGGAATAATTTTGGTTGTGCTTGACTCAGGATATTTTGTAGAAGCTGTCAGGCTTTAGAATATAGACTATAGTGATGAAGTCATTAAGGCAAACCTCTTCAAGACGTTCTTCAGTTCAGTCTTTGTTAACAGTAATGGCTTATGTCCCACATTTCCTAATTGTATGACAACTAACTACAACAATCTACAAATCGACTTTACTGAAGATAACGTACAAAATGCAATACGCCCCCTTAAATCATTTTTATCTATTGGCCCTGATGGCTTATGTGCTTTCTTCTTAAAAAAGCTCTCCACTAACATAGCTGAACCACTAAGCATAATATATGAGTTATCATTCAGAACCAGCTCCTTACTGAACTTGTGGTCTTTAGCAACGGTCATCCCTATTTTCAAAAAAGGTGACCCCTGCTTGGTTGAAAACTACAGACCAATCTCATTGTGTTGCATCATGTGCAAAGTTATGGAACCAATTATTAATCAATGCATTACCTTCCTCCTAGAGTCAAACAACTTACTGTCCAATAAACAATTTGGTTTCAGAAAAAAATTGTCCTGCAATTTGCAACTTCTACACTGCAAAAACATATGGACTACACTTCTTGACCAGCGTAAATCAATAGATGTAATTTTCATTAACTTCTGCAAAGCATTTGACTCAGTGGTACATGACAAACTGCTATTAAAATTAAATTCTTATGGCATTTCTGGATCCCTTCACAAGTGTATTACTGCCTTCCTGTCAAATAGGCAACAAATAGTAAAAATAGGAAACACCCTATCAAACCCTGCACTAGTTATCAGCGGCGTCCCACAAGGGAGCATTCTAGGATCCACACTCTTCATACTATATATTAATGACTTTTGTGATCACCTTATTAACAACTGCATCCTCTTCGCTAATGATGTAAAACTATTCAACATCACTGTCAATGCTACCATCCTTCAAAAAGACCTTGATTATGTGTTTGAATGGTCTAACAGTTGGCAACTCCAAATCTCTACCAACAAATGCTCTGTCCTACACATTGGTAAAAAAAATCTATATACCAAATACAAGCTAGGCGGACATGACCTTGTTGATGACCCTCACTTTGTCAAGGATCTTGGAGTTCTGATATTGAGTGATCTAAGCGCTAAAGCTCACTGCAACAGTATTGCCAAAAAGGGTTTAGAAGTTATAAATTTAATTTTACGAAGCTTCTCCTCTGGTAATACTGATTTGCAAACTAGGGCATTCAAAACCTTTGCTAGACCAAAACTTGAATTCAGCTCTGCTGTCTGGAATCCGCATTGTATATCAGACATAAATACAATTGAGTGAGTCCAGAAGTATTTTACCAGAAGAGTACTACAGTCCTCTGTTCGCAACAGAATACCTTACAGCACCAGACTTGAGATTCTAGGCTTAGATAACCTTGAACTATGCTGCCTAAGATTAGACTTAAGCTTGGTACATAAAATCATATGTCACAACGTCTTACCAGTTAATGAATATTTCAGCTTTAACAGCAACAACACAAGAGCACAGAACAGATATAAACTAAATGTAAACCACCACCCTTGATTGCAGGAAGTACAATTTCTACAACAGAGTGATCAATGTCTGAAACTCACTACCTGATTCTGTTGTCGCATTCTCAAACCCCCACTCCTTTACCCTCAAACTAACCCCTATCGACCTCACCCCATTCCTAAGAGGTCTGTAAGGGGCATGCATAAGCACACAATCGTGCCTACTGTCCCTGTACTATTGTTCCCAATTATTAGTTCCTATTTCTTGTATTTAAACTTATGTTTGTTCTTGTTTCTGTTATATTGTAAGCTCTTGACTAACTAACTAACTAACTAACTAACTAAATAACTAAATAACTAAATAAATAAATAAATAAATAAGAACCAGATTCTAAATGTTTCAGTATAGTATGGTACTAAATGGTACTCCCCCTCCCCCACCAGCACAATACACATGCGTGCTGAATTTGCTATCAAATCTATGAAGAATCAGTCAGGAACTAGTGACTTATTAAACAAAATTGTTTTTATTCACTGAATATATCTCAAAGGTGCTGTGATTAGCACTTTGACCTAGTAGGAGGTGATAAATAATAACAAGTTCACACAGATGGGTTTATCAAAAACATTCCAACATCAATCTGTAATTTCTACTGTGTCTGCATTTTTCGTTTTCTTGCCTTTACAATGTACTACGCCAAGGATACAGAAGTTCTAGTACTGCCTTTGCCAGGACTGCCCAGCAGGGTGTCAGTGCTTTGCTGGGTGCTCCATAGATACTATATGGCACACTAGCAAAATGATGGTGTATCTTTAAAGTGATTTGTGTGATGGTCCATGTTTGAGCTACAACAATAGGAATGCTTTCATTCTGAAGTGTAAAATATGCATATATGCATATACAAACAGATCACAAAATAATTTAAAGAAACAAGTATAGATTTGTTTGTATTGGAAATGTGATCTCATCATGCTTTTGAAAGAAATAGTCCTGATCACCAACAAAATCCTGAAACAAGCTTATTATTTAAACATGTAATAGAAGTGTAGACAATCTAGATATGGAGCTCAGAATGCAAAGGTTTCTGGTTTAGTCTTTGTTGCTAAAAAGCAGATTCATCAAAGATGAATCAGATTATTTGAAAACTAATCAAAGTCAAATAAAAAGAAATAAAAAAGCTGGAAGAATCAACCAACAGATACAGAACATTTTGAAATAATTTTGTACTTCTACAAACAATAAAGAGAAAGCAAGAAAACAAATGGGGACATGCGTAAAATAATGTCTGAATTACATTAGTATTTACTCATACCACTTCAATTTATATTTTTAATGTATTTCTTTTTTTCTTTGTGTTATAAATTATAATGAGATGGGAAATAAATTCTTTCAAATGTTAAATTCACAATTGGAGTTGTTGAACTATATTTTCCCAGTTTCTAACTTATAGTCAGCTATTCATTTGTTTATACACTGAGAAATATTTTGGAGTGAACTTAAATAAGCAAAAATATCTTCTTTTGTAAGAACTAAAAAATAAGAATAATAGTGTCTGAGTCAATTAATGTCATCTTTTTTTCTTAAAAAGTGGTTTTTGAAATGTGGACATATTTTCACATCTGATACACTTTAAAAAAAGATTCCAGATTTTTTTAAATGAAAGAGAATATTGCAAAACTGAAATATCATTAAAACAGAATATATAGAAATTGAAACATAATAATAAAACAGGACAATATTGGAAAAAATGTCCTCATTTTAATCAGTACTTTAATAAGCAGAATTGATTGTATTTGAAAATACTAGACAAATGTGTTGGAAAAAGAACTGATCCTCATTATTATTGGAAGAAATATCCAATAATAATAATATTATTATTAAACATTATTATTGGAAGAAATATCCAATAATAATATCTGGTTCAGTTTTAAGCTGGGAGAACGATGTTGGAAACAACATGTAGGCTGATTAGAAAGAAAGTTTATTGATGAACAGAAGCACTGTATGCAGTTCTGGGTCAGCTCACAAAATGGAGTTAAGAGTGGGTGCTCCAAACCTTCTGGATTCTTATGGAGTCATGTAGAGATCATGGCTGGCTTTATAGGAAAAGGGGAAATGCACATCCTATGTGTTTGTCTGAGCTAATTTTACCAACCTTTAGCTTGATAGTGTTGCTTATTGTGTTGCTTATCTGAAGTTTCTGCCTGACCCAGTCTTTATGAATGGATTACCCAATCTGCAGTTCTATAAACTGACCTCCTCAGTTTCTGCTTGGGGCAGGGAAACTGGTGCTGGTTTCTGCCTCCCTTAAGGATTTTCCATATCTCCTTTAGGGAAAATATTCTATCTTGACTTTTTAATATTCCCCAAAATATTTCATTTTTCTAGCGGGTGGGGTTCCCACAGTATTTAAACGTCTTTTCAGACCTGACATTATTGAAGCCTTCTCAACTGACTCAGTGTTTATATTACTTAAGCAAATTAAAGAAAAAAAAATGTTACAAGGTTTGTGAAGGAATAATTGGGTCTTGGTTGCCATTTTCAAAACAGGAAAAAATGGTTTTTTAATATAACCCCTGAAAGCAATAGAAAGTAAGACCCATTTCTGGTCACAATTTTTTTTTTTAAGCCAAGAAGCCTTAAAAAAGGAAGGCTTCTTTCAAACCAGCTTTACCATTTTGTTTGCTTGCTCATAATCTTTTCTCAGTTCCTCGATAGAAGAAGCCATTATAAATCTTTTTCTTTTCTTTTCTCTTACAACAGCCAGAATATTCCAAAGGAAAAATAAGACAATCCCAAAGTTCTCAGTCAGTCCAAACCAAGACAGAGTTCCCACTCTCTCCTCCTGGGGTAGTATCAATTAAAGAAAAGAAAGTCCAAATCTGTTTCTTAAAATCTTATTGCAATATATTTTAGTCTTTCAATCCTTAAGGCATCTCCTCCAACAAGGTCTTAGCATACAAATTTTTTTTTTTTAGTCCTCTCTTTTCCCACTCACCGCTTAGAGCCAGTTTTCACCTAAAAAAATAGGTTTCTTAATGTTCACTTTTATTCCGTAAAAAGAGGGTAAGCTATCCTTTCAGCACCATTAAACTGCCGCTTTTTTCCTCTTCTCGAAGGTATCATTCAGAAAGTCATACTTTTCAGGAATTTTGTTAAATATGTCTTAGAGTCCTAGGAACCAAGAAAGACTTTCTCCTCTCAAGCACTTTCTCCACTTCCTCCTGCGCATTCTTACCCGGCTGCCAGCTTCTTTGTGGCGGCCATTACGGACCGCCGCTGCACCGTCCTGGGAAAAGGGGTTCTGCCGGCCGGGGAGGGGGTCTGCAACACCCCAAACCCTTCTCCGGATCCCCTACCTTCAGCTGCCCCTGCAGGGGCAGCCTAGCTCCGTACCCGTCTGGGTCGGAGCCCCAAAAACGACTAGCGCGGCAGGGATCGCGCAGCCGCAAATCCCTGCCGCTCGCGAAGCCGACAAACCGGAAAACAGCCATGTCTCAGCAGAACATTCAGATTTTTAAAGTAAGATGATGGGAATTTAATAAAATTCATAATTCTACCTAATTTTAGCCCTACATTTTAGCTCCCTGTTTTGTAGCATCTACATACTGTTATATGGGTAGTTGCTTAAAATGTTTTCCTGGATTCCCACTTCCTGAGAGTAAATATAGGGGTTAAATATATACATATATATTGGGATTAAAAAAATACATCTAAGATTGTAAATTTCATCAGGAAGTGATGGTAGAGGAAAATAACACCCTTGGTAGGAAACAGCCTGTTTTGTCTCCTACTCAGGGCCAGAATCATCCTGAGAATAGATTCCTCACTCTTGCCAAAATTATCCAGTATTCCCCTTCATAAACTGAGGCTGAGTACCTTATATTATATAAGCTGAATAAAAAATACACAAAAGCACCATGTAATGTATTATTCACTTTAAAGAGGCCTGATATAGTACAGCCAGCAATAGTTCAATAATACATCACATGTAGCTTCATTTTTTTCTGTATTAACTCCTAAACTTGGCCAGTAGCCTGATCACTTCCAATTAGAGGCATTATATGTATTTCTGCCTGGTCAAAGTTTCTGCAGAAAAAGAACAAAGTTGCTCAGAAAGTAATGCATATAGCAGATTGTTACCACAATATATTATTGAAATGCAATATGAAGGAATTTTTAATGCAATATTTTTTCATGGTGATTGATTTTCAGGCTATTGAAATATTTCTAATGTTAATCATTATCCCACCCATCCCCCCACCCCTGGCAAACCCTAACAAAACAGAACATTAAAGGTCAATGGAGTTGAGAATGAAAAAAATATTTAATAAAGATTATACTAGTTTAGAGATAGAATCTAAATTTATACCTCTCTCTACTTCAGAAACTCAAGCCTGTGCATGTGATTTTCATGAACTCCTCACTTTATTATCAGAACAACTATTGAAAAGATATTCTGCTTATATAAGGTTGTACATTTATTGTACCCTATGACTATCATTAAATGTCGTACCTTATGATTCTTGACTCTTGACAAATGTATCTTTCCTTTTATGTATACTGAGAGTATTTACACCAAGACAAATTCCTTGTGTGTCCAATCACACTTGGCCAATAAAGTATTCTATTCCATTCTACATATTCAAGTGGTCCTCTCTGCAAGTATAAAATATACGATATATAAGCTTGAAGAAAATATATATTTGGTGTGAAAGGCAAAAGATTGCTTCTTTTCTTCATTTTTATAATATTCAAGTATGGTGCTAGACAATGTATAAATTTGGCCATCGCTTGAGACTTTCAAGAAGAGATTGGACTGCCATTTGTCAGAAATGGTGTCAGGTCTCCTGCTTGGGTGGGGGGTTGGACTAGATGACCTGCAAGTTCCCTTCCAACTCTGATTATCTGTTATCTGTTATATGGCACCATCCAGGTATACTAGCAGGACCTTGCATGGTAGAATTTTGATAACCATAGTCCCAATGGAACTAAAAAGGTTTGGGTTCTCTCAGCAGACACAAGACACAAAAAAACTTTTTCTGGATGAAGGAGGAAGTGTGAAATTGACTTATTTGATTTCTGACCAAATATTCCTCATGAGTAACTATAACCCTCAAAGATATAATATTTTGTGGTGGGCTCATGAGTTGAACCATTGGGAAGTGAGTTACCCTTTGTTAGCAGCTGTATTGTAGCCTTTATAGATTTTAGGACTTGCCTCCACATTTCTTAATCATGTTTGAAATATAAATACTCATCAGTTAAAAAGATTTTCTTTCACAGAAGGTTGGAAGGTTTTTTGTGTATTTTGCATGTTTAAAGAAGGCTGAGAGATTCAAAGTATATTGAACACTGTAGACTGTATACTTAGGAGGGATATGTGTCTGTAATTAAAGTGAAAGATCTTAGAGGAAGTGAATTGTAATTTGTTTAATATTTTCATTCTAAAAGCATGATGGCACACAAGGCAAGAATGGAAGCTGGAAGAAATTCTTCAGAATGATTGCTAGAGAAAGAAGATAAAAATGATGAAGCAATTTGCTTAAGTTTACTTTAAACAATATTTGATGAATTAACTAAATTTCATTTGAAGCCAAGTGACCTTGAAAAAAAATGGATAGATGAAAACTTGGATAAAATGGATAATTTTGTGAAATAAATGTTGGACAGTATAAAAAAATGTCCGGGGATATGAAACAATTTAATAACAGAATGATAATCCTAGAGAGTAAACATAGGCTAGGGAGATAGAATTAGAAAGAGGTCTGGATAATTTGGCTTTGCTGGAATTTTGCTGGAAATTGAGATTTAGTGCCATTACTGAGAATTCAGATGAAGTTATTAGAAAAAAAGTTTGTTGAGGCACTGACAACTGGGGGGACTTGGGGACTGCCAAAAGAAAACTTTGGAGATGACATTGACAAAGGGTATTCGTTTTTTGTGAAGGGAAAGACAAAAAATTAAGTTTTGTAATTGCATTTTCATAGAAAATTAAAGATTGATAATTTAGATAACATAATTTTAAAACAAATTCCTATTAGCTTTTTAATTTATTTACAAGTTACTCACATAGAAAAAAGATGCAAAATATTTTACTTGAAAAAAATTGGGAAAGGAATTCATTTCAGCAAGACCAATTCCCCACCCCCCAAACATTAATGGAATTGTTTTATATGTTAACCCTCTTTATATGTCAATTGAGATTTTGTGAGATACAAAAAAAGGGAAAAGACAAGGCTGCCCATTATGTTCCTTCTGTTTATTTTGGTTCCTGGATAAAGATATAAGGCAAAATGACTGGGTAATGGGTATAAGAATTTTTTAAAAATAACTAAATGGAGAACCTTTGCGGATAATTTGTTGTTGGAAGATCCATTAAATGTGATTGAAATATTAATGAGAAAATTAAAAGAATTTAGTGCATTAGGTGTCTTTAAGATTTATCAACAGAAGATCAAGATAATAAAATTAATAGGAAGATACAGAACCAAACAAAATGATGAACAAAATGGGTTTTAAGATTGAGAAAATGGTAAATATCTGGGTGTTAATCTGATAAATTGGAATGACATGTTGTTTCAAAATAATTGTGTTAAGATGTAGAATTAAGTTAAAAAGCAATAAGTCAAGATGGCAATTTGTCATTGCTGGGACAAATTGCTATGATTAAAATAAAGTTTTGTCTAGAATGTCATTTTTATTTTAGACAGTTTGTATTTTGACAACTAATGTATCATCAAAATAATGGCAAATATATAAATTTGTTTGGGGAAGAAAAATATCAGTTAAGTATATGATATTACAAGATATTAAAAAAAGGAGGCTTAGATCTATCTGATTTGAAATTGTATTTTGCCATTTGTTGTTTAGTTTGGATGACAAAGTGGGTGAAACTGAGAATCAGGCGGTTATTGTAACTAGAAGAGCATGATTTGAAATTTGTTTGGAATGGCTATTTATAGTATGACAAAGTTAAGGTAATGTAGACTTCAAAAATCATGTTATTAGATTGTCATATGGAGATATGAAATAAATATAAACTTAGTTTATGTAAAAAAATATATTTATGGCAGTCACCATAAGAAATATATTATAGAAGAGAAATGATAGCTAAGCATAAATGGTTAAAAGTATGAGGGTATGTTAGAATTCTTATAGGGAGTTTTGGGGGGAAAAAGAGCAACTATCTAATATCAGAAGGATATACATGTTAGGGGTTTCTCTATTATAACTATTAGAAAGATTCATACTTGATAAAAGGGCTTTGGGGTTTGAACAAGTGAAAGTATGTATAATAAAATGGACCAAAACACTTGGCGTATAACATAGAAATGGTGCAATGAGAAAATATATGAATGAAAGGATGAAAATCACATTGTGGTATAATTTAATTTTTTTTTAAATAAAATGTTTCACTGTTGATATTTATTATCAGAAAAATTGTTTAAAATGTATAAAGATACTTCAAATTTATGCTGGAAATGTGAAAAACAAATTTGGGACTTTTTATTATGTTTGATTGACATGTAAAAAAGCTAAAAAGTTTATTCTAATGCATACATTAATTCAGATGATTACAATTAATTCAGATAAATTACAATTAAAATCAGAGCTATTTGGGACTGATGAATAACATTGGGGAAATTTGGGGAATTGGGGAATAACATTGGGAAAATTTGAGCAGAGAAAAGACATTTGATGAGTGTTAATGATGATTGAGAACTTCATTTTTAATTTTTGTGTCAAACAGAAAAAATGGTTGTGTTGACAGAAAAAATTGTAGATAATAGAAAAAAAGAAAGTTATGTGAAGTTAAGAGTTTAATGTAAATGTATTTTTATATATGCTCTGAAAGAAAGTCAGATGTCTTACCTTTGTATTTCTTTCTTTCTTTCTGCATTTTAGACTTTGCTTCATTTTTCATTCTTTAGTTCTTACTTTTTTAACTACTTTCTGTTAGTTTTTATTTCTTTATTTGAAAATATTAATAAAGTTATCTATAAATATGGTGTTCAAAATCTCATTTCAATATCCCACATTGAGGGAACTCATTCAAAGCTTAAAGAAGGGGATAAAGCTTTTTCTGCTCAATATCACTTTCCATCTCTATAGAAAAACATCTTGGAATCAAAAAGCCAATTCCAGCCATATATCATGAAAAGCAGGTTGTTTATTTTACAAATCACAGATAAGTCCATTCAAATATTATGTTATTACCAGTTCATATAGGACAACTACGCAGTAGTGAACTTCCAGTATTTCTCATTCCGCCTCCCATGAAAATATATTAAAATCTGCTAATATAATTTGCTGCTGTAGGATGAGTGAAGGAGAAATTATAATGCTATTAAGTTTTCTGATTACCCAGATATTCTATGTTGGATTGAAGTCCAATTTAAAAACATATTATTAATCCCAGTGAATTTGGGATGAGTGGCAAGGATACTAAGACAGCATGAGGTGTGGTACATCTTTGGGATTGCATCAGGGTCTGCATAAGAAGAGAGATAATGATGTATCTCAAGTAGGACTCATGCTAGTAATATAAGGCATCTTCTAAAGTCATCCATCACTGTTCCATAATGACAGCAATGAGAACAGACACCTTAAAGACAGATGGTGGTGCCAGCATGCTAGAAGATGCTATAAGTGATTAATTTGGGAAATGGTCTTAGGATTTTAGTCAATGTAGAGAATGAAGATTTCACAGAGCTAGTATGAATTGCTTTGAAAACCTAAAGTAATAACTTCTAGATAAAAAAATCCTTTGCATCTGGAATATATTTTCTGTTTTTGGAACTTTGGTATTTGAAGATATGAGGTAAACTTTCATCAAAGAAATAAATATACTGAACTCAAAGAGGAAAAACCTCTAGCAATACATTTGTACTTCAAATAGTGAATATAACAGATAACAGATAATCAGAGTTGGAAGGGACCTTGTAGGTCATCTAGTCCAACCCCTTGCCCAAGCAGGAGACCCTACACCATTTCTGACAAATGGCAGTCCAGTATCTTCTTGAAAATCTCAAGTGATGGTGCTCCCACAACTTCCAAGGGCAAGGTGTTCCATTGGTTGATTGTTCTCACTGTCAGAAAGTTTCTCCTTATTTCCAGGTTAAATCTCTCCTTGTTCAGTTTCCATCCATTATTCCTTGCCTGGCCTACAGGCGCTTTATTTTTTTTATTTTTTATTTTTTTGGTAAAAGTTTTATTGATTTTAACAACAAACAAAAACACATAAAACATAACATAAGACATAACATAAAAACATCATCATTCTTCATAAATTTGCGGATAGTGTATCGGTTGGTTTACCACTCCTTTTTGTGCATCCATTTCATAGTCATCATAATAATTATATTACATAATAACTCATATTATCAATCAATAATTATATATCCTAATATCATTATTAAACAATCCTTTGACTATAATTTTACTAATTTATGCTTAAACGAGATAACTATAATTTAATTAATTTATTTTATAACAATTCATAAAATCATACCAAGTCTATCTTAATAAAATATTCTAAAAATATTATCAAAACCAAGAAAAAGTGTATATTCATTATTTCCTAAATTTCTAAATATTCTATTATTATATTGTATTATCTAACCATTGATAAAAAAGATCCCAAACTTCATAAAATTGTTTATCTTCTTGTTCTCTAATTTCAAATGTCAATCTACTCATTTCAGCACATTCCAATATTTTCTTAATAATTTCTTCCTCTGCTGGTATTTTCTCACTCTTCCAATTTTTAGCAAATACAATCCTAGCCGCTGTTAATACATTTACAATCAAATACTTCAAATTTTTATTATATGTATCAGGTAAGATTCCCAATAAAAAAATCTCTGGTTTCAAATCTATATGTTTCTTTGTCATTTTTTCCAACCATATGCGAATTCTAGTCCAATATTTTCTACAGGCGCTTTAGAAAATAGCTTGACCCCTTCCTCTCTGTGGCAGCCCCTCAAATATTGGAAGACTGCTATCGTGTCTCCCCTGGTCCTTCTCTTTACTAGACTAACCAAGCCCAATTCCTGCAATTGTTCATTGTATGTTTTAGCCTCCAGTCCCCTAATCATCCTGGTTGCTCTTCTCTGTACTTTTTCTAGAGTCTCAACATTTTTTTATAATGTGGTGAACAAAACTGGATGCAGTACTCTAGGTGTGGTTTTACTAAGGCTTTATAGAGTGGTATTAGTACTTCCCTTGATCTTGACTGTATCCCTCTGTTAATACAATTTAGGATTGCATTAGCTTTTTTGGCTGCTGCTGCACATTGCTGGCTCATATTTAGCTGGTTGTCCACTAAGACTCCAAGATCCCTCTCACAGTTACTGCTATTGAGCCTGGTTTCACCCAGTCTATATGTGTATTTTGATTTTCCTTGCCTAAGTGTAGGACTTTACTTTTCTCTACATTGAATTTTATTTTGTTAGATATAGCCCAGTGTTCTAGTCTGTCAAGATCCATCTGGATCTTGAGCCTATCTTCTTGGGTGTTAGCTATTTCTGCCAGCTTAGTATCATCTGCAAATTTGGTAAGTTCCCCTTCTATTCCCTGATCTAAGTCATTAATGAAGATATTGAAGAATACTGGGCCTAAGATGGAACCTTGTGGCACCCCACTGAATATTCTTAGTCATATAATTTTTTTAAACTTTATAAAAAAGTAGGAGATCAGGAAGAAATTTCTAAACTAGGTTTCTTCCTAATCTGTCCTATTTTGCATGAATAAAAGTTTCCTTTATAAAACAACATCACACACAAAGCTTGATGTTCCATCTGCAACTTGAAAATGTAAGCCCTGATGACATTTTCATGTTAGGTGGAGATACTTCTCATTTGCTTCATTTCTTAGTAAGATGACATCCGTTTCTGTGCTTCCATGTCCTTTTGAAGCAAATTATACTGTTAGCTTCTTTTCTGATTGTGACATGGACTCTTCTTCTCCTTTGTGAAAGGGTGGTAGTGGTGGTGTTCTGAATCACTTGAGAACCTCTCTCAAAGTTTGTCTTGAAATAAACAAGGCAAACATCTGTGAAAATAAAAAGTTGCATCACCTTGACCTTTTATTGTACAAGGAAAGACATGCTGTAAAGCTACATTTGAATTGGCATTGTCATATCATTTTAATCAGCACTCAATCTGGATTGCTCTGTTTTGGCAATCAGTGCCTTGCCAAGTAAGGAAACAGCAGAACTAAATGAGATGTTGCCTTGCTCCAACTGATTAAAACATAATTCAAGGTGACTTTTTGGTGTTATAAGAAGTCATCAAAAGAGCCATATGTTGCTGTTAAGATTTTGACTTTCTTGAGGGAACTTACCAAGAGGTGTTTTAATTTTTCTTGATTAAGAACAAATTAATATCTGAAATTAAAACCAGTGCATCTCTGGGGTTTAAAGCATCCTGTTATAAGGCTCATTGGAAACTACATCTTGCAGAAGCCTCTCATACTGTGATTAATTATCACAAGCCACAATGCTAATTACTTTTCGATCGTCAGTCTGTTGCCTCCAGCATGTCTTCTTGAAGGCTACTGTGCTTTCTCCAAGCTTTGCAACATAATGGAACCAGCTTATTAGAGTACATCATCATCTGTTACTACAAGGCAAGAAATGAGCATTTAGGCAGAAGACTTTTAAATGGGCAAGATAAAAGGGTAAGCAAAAGATTTCATCTATTTTATGATTAGCCATATTGTTAACATGTCAAAGCAAAACGGCTTGTAGTACTTTTGAAGATGCTAGTATGCTTGGCTTCCTAAAAGTATAAGTGTAATTGGCATTACTTAATTACTTAATTGACATTACATGTGTTTAGAGAAAGAAAACTATGGAATTATTGCAAATATTGTAGCTAAGGAGAACTTTCTGATTTCCATAGTTAAGAAGAACACCAACTTCTATTTTACTAAGAATACTCTTCGGAAATTTTGAATATGGACTTTCACAAAATATAAATCTCTTTTAGATAGATAGATAGATAGATAGATAGATAGATAGATAGATAGATAGATAGATAGATAGATAGATAGATATAACTGTATACTTAGCTGTATTTTGAATTTGGAGCAAATATTATTTTGGCATTATTTGATTCTCAAATTTGAACTGCCTTTTATCATAAATTTTAATAAATCAAGTTGTCCAATGACTAATTTAAAAAGTGACTTTGCTATTAATCCTTTTTTTCTTATTTACACTATTTAATATACTGCACTAGAATGCAGTAATGGAGTTAAGCTGAACTGAATTGGAAAATAATTTCTTTGTAAATAATTTAGATTTCCTTGTGAAATATGTGCAATCTTTTAAGGAACTGTTATGAAATAGTGTGAAAATACTTCTTTGCTGAGAATGAAAGGAATGGTTCTTGTGCTGTTTTCATCACAATGTAATAAATGGAAATATCTAAAATATTAAGAGGAAACTAATTTAGAACTAAGGATAGTCAAAGTGAGAATATTGCTTTGGTTTTAGTTTAATCAAATCTGGTTGGGTATCTGCTACTTTGAAATTACCTAGAAATTGATGAGAAATTAATTAAACATTTTAATGTGGACTTGTCTAATTCACACTCCCCAAATTTATCTTTAAATACTAATAGCTTATTTGCAGTAACACACATTTCTGAATCTTGAACAGCAGTTAAGATTCAATAAAGTTTTAGAACAGAGTAGAATAATGTGCATCTACAAGCAAAGTGAATACAAACATTAACTAAAAATATACTAGGAAAAATGCCCATGAATATGGATTGAAATTACCTTTTTTTAAAAGATATTCATGCATATACAAAAAATGTCCTAGAAGAATGTCCCTGGAAGTTCTATTTATTCTTTCACCGTACAATAAGAACTCCAGATATGTTTTGACAAAGGCACAGATTCTGAGCTCAAATCTCAAATTATTTGTTCACAACTATATACAGAAGCTGAATTCTGAACAGACACATTCCCCTCATTACTTTTCCCTAGGAAAAAAAAATCTTATTCATTGTTTGGTCTTACCAAGTAATCCAAGCCACATTTAGTTCACCAATAATAATGCAACTTGTTTTTAGTTATAAATACCATATTCCTGCAACTGTGTTAGGGGGGGATGACCAACAACCACAAGCAAATAATGGTAATATTTATCAGCACAGATAGTGATGAGTTCTGATCTAGGTATAAGGGAAGAATTCCTTAATCACACTCAGATTTTTGTCAAGCTCAATTTCATTTATGCAAAGCCAAATTCCTCACTGATTAGTCCACTCCATATCAAAAATTAGAGGGTTTTCTGGGAAAGAAATGAAGAACTGAAAACAGCTTCACCAAAAGTAAAACCAATAACTGGGGAAGAATGAACAGCCAGCAAGGAAATTGGTTCTTTGTAATTATTATTATTATTATTTTAACAAATTTTATTCAGTTTTTCACATTAAAAACAAAAATCTCTTTTTGGAGGACAACATATTTCCAGGTCATCACCTTTACATACAAATATGACAGCAATTATACATTCATATATGCATACTTAATTGTATTATTACCTTTTCCATTCCAAATTTTCAGTAAGGAGAGGAACAAACACATTAATTCTAGCCTCTTTCATTGATCTCAATCAAAACATCTTTTTGTTTCATTTCAATTATTTCAAATATAATCCTTTAATATTTATTTTAAAAATAAAGATAAACAATATGTGTTTGCATAATGATAATGATAATGATAAAAAAAGGGATACCAATGTCTCTCCTTGCTTTTAATAGTCTATATTAACTTATTAATTGAGTTGGTTCTTTAGTCTGTCATATTCCCTTTCTATTACACATTCTTTTTATAAATTATAGATTAATACAAATGTTAACACTAAAAGAAAAATAAAACAAGTATAGGTTTCCCCCCTTTTACTGCTTTGAGTGTGACACCTCAATGATTAAAATATACCTTTATTCCCTCATCTTGATTCCCAATAAACCATTGTTTTTATGAAGTTACAATAATAATCATTACATCTTTTCATTTGGATTCTGCAGCATATTTTCCCCCTTAATTTTTAATAAGAGTTATCAGTATCTATATTACCCTATTTTCTAAATATTTTTAATTGCAGAAATATTCTTATTACCCCTTGTCACCCTGCAGAATCCCCTTTTCAATTCATCAACCATTATCTCTGAAAAAACAATTTCTTTTCAACATTTTATATTTCCCTATTTCTTTATTTCATGCACCTGTTTCTTACAGCTTCTCCTCCCCCTCTTTTCCCCATATCTTTTCTCATTCCAGTTTATATCCCCCTCTTTCTTAATATCTTCCTTTCCCCTTTTCTGCTGGGTCTTTCTGCCTTTCCCGACTTCACAGGTATTCCCCCTTTTGATTGCCTTCTTAAATCTCAACTTTTTAACCTTCCTTCTTTCCCCACTTCTTTGTAGTGTTCTTTGTGTTAATTGTCTATTTAAAATGTCTTCTCCTTGGGTCAACTCCTCCTCCTCTGAAGCTCTTTCTTCTTGTTCTTCAATTGCCATTGTCATTTTTTCTAACACAGAGCAAAGTGATTCACCTCCTTCCTGTAGTAATTCTCTCATATTTTTAAGTTCCATTTTTAATTCCTGAAGAGATATCATCATTACACACTCTTATATTTTATGATCATTAAGTCCACAAAAAAACAAAACAAAAAAACCACTTTTACTTTTCTTCTTTCTTCTTTCAATTTTCTAAAGTTCTCAATTATTCCAGCACAGGGTCTATACCAAAAACATCAATCAATCCCACAGTCAGTCTTTCCGTGCTGTTTTCTTTATTCTGGTTCTGCTTTCACTTTCTAAGATTCTTACTTTGTTTCAATATTTATTTAATGTTATATCCACGCAAGTTCATTCAGAAACAGGGTGCTTCCCCTTTTGTTTGAGCTCAAGTTTTTGTCAAAAGGTGGCACTCTCCATTATACAAAGTCTTCACCTTTTTCTCCTATTTTTTTTATTTATGGTTTTTTGAACCTCAATATTCCAGCACAGCCCAGTCTCCAATTTGTAAACTTTATTATTATTATTATTATTATTATTATTATTATTATTATTATTATTATTATTATTATTATTATTATTATTATTATTATTATTATTATTTGACAATCTTAAGTCCAGCTTTATTTTATGCCTGTTTATTACCAAAATATTTTAGTCCAATTTAGTTAAATCTTTAGTTCTGGCTTCTTCCTTTCCCGGTTTGAAGCGCCGCTTAGCTGTCAAAAATATTTTCTTATTTTTTTTCCTGTCCCTTTGTAATTTTGCTGCTCACTTTTCTTTTCTTAAAAATTCCATGTTACCTTAACCCCGGGGTACTTTTGTTTACTTGTATTGCCCAGTTGTCCCGGTTCAGATGTTATCCACCTCTTTCTTCCCTCCTGCACAAATCTTAATCCAGCTGAGTCCTCCTCTTCGGGGTGGCCATTTTAAAGCACTGCTGCAGTCAATTTTTTTTGGGGGGGAGACCAAGCCCAGGAGGGGAGATGCAGCTCTCCTCAAACTGGCTTGCAGCTTCCCGTTATTCCACCACCCCTCCAAGGCAGCTTCAGCCCCTAATCCTATTGATCGGGGCTCTCCAACAAAAAAGCACGGACCATAGCCGCAGAGAGTCGTGATCTACGGTCTACTATCTACTACTGACCTCACCCCATTCCTAAGAGGTCTGTAAGGGGTGTACATAAGTGCACAATCATGCCTACCGTCCTTGTCCTATTGTCCCCATTTATTCTTACCTATTTCCTGTATTCATACTCATGTTTATTCTTATACCTATTATCTTGTAAGCGATTGACAAATCAGATTAATTAATTAATTCTTCTCTGAACAATGAGAGAACTTGAGATCACCTACAACTGCTCCAGAGAGTTGTTCCTTAAGAGGTGACCTCAAGTCAGTGATCTCTGGTCAGTTTAAACATCTAAGAGAGGAAGAATAGCTTTCTTCACTCATATCGTGGTCAGAACCTTCATGGATACTAAATTCACATACTTCTAATTACTTTTGGCAATTGTTTGTTAACAGCTTTTCATCTATTATACCATATTATTAGTTTTAATTGTTCTCTGTTTAGAAATTTTCAGATTAAACTTAAACTGGTTCCTCTTCAGAGATTACCTTTCTGTAAGTTTATTTCTATTTTAATAGACCACCATATCATCTGGCTTATCCTTCTAGTCACTCTTCCAATCTGGGAGCTAATCATAAGCCACTAGTACCACACTCATATCTCTCTCTCTCTCTCTCTCTCTCTCTCTCTCTCTCTCTCTCTCTCTCTCTCTCTCTCACACACACACACACACACACACACACAACACATATACACACTCCTCACTATTTATCCTGCCATGCATATTTTTTTATAAATCCTAGGTAAGGTTAGCTGATAGTTGGTTAAATATATTGGGAAGAAAGAATCTTCAGATGACTTATTGTTATATTGAATTTTGAGACCATCAACTTGCCATGTGACTAAGAGCAGCTTACAAAGAGTTCAAAACATCGAACTACAATAATGTATCTCTCCATTGCAACATTCTCATGATCAACATTAGCTGAATTCTGAGCATCCCAGCCAATATTTTTATCTTTGTTTACACATCTTTGTTTCCATATTTGTAATCATTCTTAAATCATTCTTCTTCTCAATATGGAAAGGGAAAGAAAAAAAAGCACTAATTACACTTTTATTTGAAGTTAGCTGGAAATCTATTAGACACCTGGACTGCATATAAGTTAATAGAATTATTTTACAACCCTGCAATTATATTGTTCTGACCATATATCTTCATTCCTTAAGTCCCTTCACTTGCAAAAGCTTTAAAGATTGACTTATCTCTCTACATTTATATTTTATTGACACATCATTTTCTGTGATCTTTTTCGCCATCTTACTCCATTCGTAATCTTCTATTCCTGTCAATTTTCTTCTACTATCCTCTCATATGGAGCAATGTCAATTTTCTTCTACTATCCTCTCATTTGGATTTTTGTGCAACCATCCTTTTTACTCCTTGAATCCTTCTTCAAAGCTAATCTTTTACAAGCAGTTTATGGATCATGTCTCTAAGCCTTATAACTCATGTCATCATATTAGTTTTGCTTACGTATGTTTCAGTTTCTTCCTCTCTTTTTGTAATCTTTTCCTATATTTCTTATATGTTACAAAATAATTTCCTCTGGGGATCTCTCAATCAATTTTGCAGTGAAGCATGCCATATGCAAATAGTACCATCATCATCAAAAATGCAGTTATTCACACTGGAAGGACACTTATTATGATTGAGAAAAGTCAGATGGAATTTTTTAACTACTAGAAATTCTTGATTTGCTGGAAGTAAACCTGTACATCTGTACCCAATGATACATCAATAAATTTAATGAGACCTCCAAGTACTCTTGTGTGAATTAACACAATACTGCATTCAAATGCATATTTTTATCTGCATTAATACGAACTGTCTGTAAAGCTACATTAGGCTTCTGGGTCCATTATGAAATACAGATACAGTCAGATCTACTCAGGCTGGTGCTTTCGGCTTCGTGCCAGTGCAAGCAGTGTGTGATCAGAGCTGCCGTCTCTCTATAAATACTGGTGGTGGGGGCTGGTGTGCTGAGCTGGTTGGCTGCACTGCTGCCTCTTGATTGGTTGATGGAGTTGATGTTGGTATAATGGGCTGTGTGGTGGCCTTGTGAGTTTTGTTGTGGAGATATCCTGGAACTTGTGCTGTAATCTCCTGGGTCATTTGTTTTGTAGTGATCTTTTTTCCATTAGCCTCTCATGTTTTAACGGCTTGGGTAATGGGTTGTGTGATGGGCTTGCGAGTTCTTTTGTTGTGGTATCCTGGGTCCTGTGTTGTAATCTCCTGGGTCGTTTGTCTTTTGATCTCTTTTCCATTAGCCTCCTGTGTAGTAATGGCTTGGGTAATGGGTTATGTGATGACCTTGTGAGACTTATTGCTGTGGTATCCTTGGTCTTGTGCTGTGATATCCTGGGTCATTTGTTGTGTTGCAACTTCTTGAGTTCTTGTGGTATAATTTCCTGAGTTTTCTGATGTGATATCCTGAGCGAGTGGCTGTGATGTAGCATTCTGGGTTTTAGTCTGGCTTCGAGTTTGGGGTCTGGGTCTGTGTTCTTGGCGTGTGTCAGCTTGTTTGGTTTTGGGGTCGGGGGTGCAATGAACACTATACAGAAGCCTGATGATGGCAGATGAGATTCTGCCGAAACGTTGCTACAACTTTAAAAGCCCAACTATAATGACGTGGGAAAATACTCGAACAAAGTTGAATACCACATACACACACACACACACACACACACACATACATATAAAATTAAAGGCAGCTACGTTCATTTACTGAAAATAATAACAGAACTATGGAATGATGTAGCAAATTCTGCTCTTCCTGTTCCCCCTATATTGCTGGGCACAGATGCTTCCCCCGTATCTTGACCTTTGTCCTAATGGTATAATGGCAAGATATAGGCAAAACCAGCACAGGTAGGAAAAGCATTAAAATTATTTTACCCATGCTTTATCATTCACTTCAAAGGGGAAGTAAAAAGCAAATAAAATTGCCAATATTCATTGCATCAGAATAGGAAGTTAGCCTGTCTCTTAGCTTTCTCCTTAGCTAAGGAGAAAATGTAGGTATGGCTGTCTTGAGAGGTTTTCTTGAGAGATGTCAATCTTCATAATGGGAGCACTCATCAGGCAAACCATTTTTCTCAATGCTGGAGAGCACAGTTGTGCATGTTCACTATGGAAGCAACAATGATTGATTGCTCTTGCAATCCAACTTTCTTTCTAAGACCAGGTTAGCATTAAAAGATTGTAGCCAATCTTGCCAACAGAAATAAAGAGTTATTAACAAGTTAGGGAAACTCTAATGTTTATAGAAAAAATAAAAATATGGAGGAAAAATGGGACAAAACAATGATAGCACCATGGAATACAGGATGACTAGTAAATAAAAGTAGAATTCTTATAAATGTTGCTGCAGTTTGCTCTTTTAAGCATTTTTAAAATATTATTTTAGAACATATAGGTGCTACTCTTATTTGTTCAATTCCTTTATGCAATGTTTTCTAAGTGATCTTTGACTTTTTTCAGCTAGTTCTAGCAATTTTTTTCTCTTACATCTATTCTTTTGTTCCTTTTCACTATTTTTTTTCTATTCCTTGTCCTTTTTTTCTCATTTAATCTTTCTAAATGATTAAATATAAATTGTACTTCAGGTAGCAGGAAAGAGAGAAACAGAGCAAGTGTCTGGTTTGGTGCAGCAACCAAACAAGACAGATACAGATTTGAACAGATAGTTAGGACTACAGAAAAAAACAGTTGCAACCAACCTGCTTTCCACTGAGAACCTGTATACTACATGGATCAGAAAGAGGGGCTGAGAAAATATTTACAGACCTCTCACATCTGGACATAAACTGTTTCAACTCAGGACTCCACTGTAGGGCATTACATACCCAAACAACTAGAAACAAAAACATCTTTTTTTTCCTCTTGTGCCATCTCTCTCTGAACACCTAATTCCCACAGCACTGTCTTATGTCTAAGGATATTTACACTGTCATATTTAAGAATAAATATTTATGTAGAAGAGCTGTATTAGTATTATCCTTCTCATTGTTCCTACTTGCTTCTCCTATTGGTATTTTATGCTTATATTACTTTGTTGTTTGTATGTATAATAAAAGCTTATGCACTGGAGACAAATTTCTTGTGTGTCCAATAATACTTGTCCAATAAAGAATATTATGTTATATAAAGGGAAAGCTTCCATTTGTTTCACATACAAAAGTTTAGGCTTGCATACTGAAAAACATATGACCAAGAAAAGAATAGAGTTTTGAAAAGAGTTTTGAATTAAATGAGAAGTGGCAATCAATCTACAGATGTTCTGGGAGTAAACCTCAGCATAAGAGATATAAAAACAAAAAATAAGCATTATAATATTAGTTTAACATTTTCATTGCAATAAGATTGCTAGATGGATATGTAGACCTGTTGAGTCACATATATATTTATTGGAGGAAAAGCTACCAATCATTCACTTACGTACAACTATGTAATTAATATTTACGGTTATGAATGATAGTTACAGATAAGTACTACATGTAGAGTTTACAATGAACTCCCAAAATTAATTTGATGTAATAGAATCCTGGAATCAATTTTTTTTCTTTTCAAATCACATTGAAAGAAAAATATAAAAAGAGTGAATGATCAACAGTTTTTTTTTTATCTCCCTTTAAGTAAAATAAAAAGCTATTGTGTCGTTTAATGAGCATTTTCATCATTTTTGGTAATATTTATTTTATTTATTATCCTGCCTATATTACTTTATAGATAATCCAAAATACATATAGTTGGTTGGGCTAAAAGAGAATGATTGGCCCAAAGTCATCCAGCCAGCTTTCATGGCTAAGGTGGAGCTGCAACTTAGTCTCCTGGTTTCAAGGCCAGCATCTAAATCATTACATCAAACCACCTCAAATGTTGCCTTAAAAGTTTTGATTTTTTTTTAATCATTCATCTTACTAGGCATTTTAGTAATGCCTGTGCCCTTTGAATGAAACTCTCTATTCAAACCCATTTAGACAAAGTATAGAAGTGCAGAGTAGGAAGAGAAAAGTTTTATATCCATCCATCCAGCTATTGCTCTCAAAATGCACATGAGAATTGAAAGAACATTATTCAAAGTTCAGAATAAAGCAGAAAAAAGAGCCCTTAAATTATTTGATAGTCTTTCCTATTCTATCCAATATATCGTGTCAAAATAATAAGTAAGCAGCTGCTCAGAGGACATAAGAATTCATTAATGTTGTTCATTCCCAAACCACTCACCCACTTCTGTATCATGACTACAAGAATAATGATTCTCTTTCCCGGGCAAAGTGTCAAAATATATTAATCTAAATGATCTGGAGAAGCATTAAATAACCATAGGATTAAGCTAATAAGTAGAATTCTTTAAGTCTAATTTGAAATACTACCCTTTTAATATCAATATGCATAAGGTTTTATCACAATTATATGTATGCATTAACCTTTATGCTCTTGACTTGCCATGAAATTTGAAGGGCATCCTTTTAGGAGCAAGAACGTGCCTTATCCCAAACTTAGATCTTCTGCATTTGCAGTTTACCATTTATATATGAATGAAACTTTGACACTTTGAATGAGGATGTGACCCATTTAATCACATGAAGTGAACCCAAGAAAGGAGAAACAGTAATGGAAAGATCAGCATGATGTAGCAAATTATTCAAATAATTTGAACTTACATGTCACAAGTTCTCTCCTTTTACCAGAAGTAGAAGAAGATTGCACAACAGAAATTTGTATTTCTTTTCATATATGGTTCACATTTTTACTAGATTACAAAAAGCAGGTGTAGAATTTTCATAGAAATTCTCACTTTGAAGTTTGAAGCTTTTGGCATACTATTTTCTGTCTAGCTTTCTTTAATGCTCTTTAATATGCCTACCAAAGGACTCTCTTTTTACATTGCTTTTATATAATTGGGAAATGATTATTTCATTTTAATTTTATGATTGAATAATGCTGAATCAACTTTTCCTTGTGCAAATGTATCTCTCCATCCATTCAATAAATATTTCAGAATATGATTGAATACCAGAGATAGACTTCTTCCTAAGAGTCATTTTCTAGATTTCTTTTGCATGACGTTTGCATTAATCCAAATACTAACATAGTGAAAAATGGGGTGAGGGAAGAATTCTAGCTCAAAACTAATTAAAAAATATCCTATCAAACATTTTGTCATCTTCAAAAAAATCATAAAGATAGTTTTGTATCATAGTACCATTGTATAGTTGGCAAATTCAATATAGTGCATTAATGGATAATTACAGTCTATGTTTTATAAATGAATTATCATTTGCAATTTTATAATCTGTTAATCTCCTGATATCCCTGTAGATGACGAAGCATGGGCAATTAATGCAGATATCCTTCTAATGCTGTCCACATCAGCACCTGGTTTTTTTTGGTTTTTTTCAGCTAAAATATTTAGAAGATTTATGAAAAAAATAAGGGTTATCTGAAGTGGTTTACTAAATAGAACAGAATAGAATAGAGTTCTTTATTGGCCAAGTGTGATTGGACACACAACGAATTTGTCTTGATGCAAATACTCTCTACATATATGAAAGAAAAGATACATTCGTCAAGAGTCAAGAACCATAGGTTCAACACTTAATGATAGTCATAGGGTACAATAAGCAATCAAATCATACTAGGAAACAGTCAAGATAAA